>NW_006921926.1:366184-385069 GCF_000298275.1 Orycteropus afer afer | reverse complement strand
AGATTGCCCAACCTTCCTTCCGAGGAGTGGCTGGTGGGTTTGAACCGCCAGCCTTCTGGTTAGCAGTCAAATGCCTTAGGCACTATGCCACCCGAGCTCCCTTTGCATACTTCATAATGTGTCATTGGATTCCACACATTGAGAATTTTATCTTGTTTGACGCTAGATATTTTTTCATTCCTTAAAATGTTTTTGAGCTTTGTCATTTTGTTGTTTCAAAGTTATTAAGTCACATGCATGTGCTTATTAAGACACAGCTGGAGGCACAAAAAGAGTCATCTACTGATCTCTGGAGCAATCTTTCTCTCTTTGCAACTCTCTTCTTCCCATACTGCTTTCTTCTCTCAGGTACTGAAAATTCTAACCTCCTTGGTCTCCCTGAATTGTAAGCTCATGGAGACACTGGGCCCTGTGTGGGAGATCCCGGCTCCAGACAGTGACAGAGGCTGCCTATTGTCCGATGTCTGAAATTCATCATTTCATATATTTTGTCTGGTTTTATATTTGTTTAAGGTGGGAGACTAAATCAGTCCCTTTTAATCCATGATACCTAAATGCAGAATTCTTGACTACTCATGGGAATTGTTTGGATAGAGAAATTTCCAATAGGTTTAAGTTGGATTTTTGTCAACAAAGTAAAATGTCCATCTTGAGGCAAGATAGTGTGTTGAGATTTCCCAAAGGACCTGTGGTGAGTCAATAGTGAAATCATTCTTTGAATTCTATACAAAGAGAGGATGTGGTCTTCATTTAATTCTAAGATTTTTAAAATATATTTAATATCAACATTTTGGAAAGAAACTAGGCCAAAGATGTGGTATCTATTTAGCCAATTCTTCTCAATTGAATGAAGTATTTACATACTTGGACAAAAGGAACTGAAGGATTATTGTTGGCTGCCCTCAAATTTATCATCTGCTCATGTAGACCCCATGCATCATGGAACAAAATACTGCCCCGTCCTGCTCTACCACGATGGTTGGTTGTGGATTGGACCATTTTGTTACACAGGTTCTCATTGGCTGACTTTTGGAAGGAGATCATTAGCCCTTTCTTCCCAGTCTGTCTTAGTCTGGAAGCTCTGCTGAAACCTGTTAACACATCATTTTTTTTACAGCAAAAGAAATGTTGTCTAAGGCAACTGTTTCCCACCCTGATTTTGAGACAATCCAAAATGCACCAAATTATTGTATCGAAGAGTATATTGAAATTCTTTTCCCCAGATTCTTAAAATTAATTTCATCCCCAAATATTGATTTTAGAAAAGAAAACTATCTAAAAAAATTAAACAATTAAACTGGGAGTTGATTTTATAGTTCCAGAAAGCAGGGATACATGTTTCCTATTTCTGACTCTACCCAGCGAAAATTGTAATCTGTCCATGAATTGTGACAATGGAAATGTATATTCAAAGTAAAAATAATGTAAAAACTGTTTAGCTCTAGTTTTATCCATAAGGAGAGCACTTTTCTGAAAAGTCTGCATCTCCTACCTCTAAGATGATATCCTTTTGACAGATAAACACACCAAACTACTTTTCAAGCTACCAACTGAGCTCAGTGTGACAGATTGCCACAGGAAAAGAAAGCTTATTTTCTTCTTGTCATTAATAGTTAATTGTTATTGCACTTTCTCAGATGGGAGATGTGGGCTAGGAAAATCACATCCATCCTTTCTGAAAGTGCTTTGGTATTATTAGAGGTGATTACACGGCAGCCAATAAGCCTATTCCTTTAAGAATTAAATAGAGTGGGCCTGTAGATTCCCCCTCACCCCCCTTTTAAAGCACTTTAGAGAGTCACTCACTTTCACAAGTACTCCACCTGGGATAGTAAATCAATGCTTATGTTTAATGAAAGCTCTTATGTTCTGGAAAGTTTACATATGATGCATCTCTGATGCATGCCTTTTTGGGAAGTTGTTAAGGATTGAATTGTGTCCCCAAAAATAGGTGTTGTAAATCCTTACCTCTCTGGTAGCATAGTGGCTAAGACACTTGCCTGCTAACCAGACGGCTGGCGGTTCAAACCCACCAGCCACTCCTCGGAAGGAAGGTTGGGCAATCCTACTTCCATAGTGATACTGCCTCGGAAACCCAAGGAGGGGTCGCTATGAGTCGGGGCCGACTCGATGGCACATAACAACAACAACATGCCTGTAGTTATAATTCCATTTGAGAATGGGTTGTCTTTGCTATCTTACGAGACAGGATTAGTGTAGGGTGTGTCTTGAGCCAATCTCTTTTGAGACTGAACAAGCAGGGAGCAGTAGAAATGGGGGGAAAGGATGCTAAGCCACATGAAGATCATGCAAGAGCAGAAGCTCAGAAGAGACAAGGACCTTCCTCTAAAGCTGAATAGAGAGAGAAAGCCTTCCCTTAGAGCTGGCACCCTGAATTTGGACTTGTAGCCTCGTACGCTGTCAGAAAATAAATTTCTGCTTGTTAGAGCCATGCACTTGTGGTATTTATGTTATAGCAGTACCAGATAAGTAAGACAGGGGTAGCCCATGATAATGTTTCATGTAATACTGAAATATTTTTTTTCCCTCACTCTTTTGCCAAGTCTCTTGCGAAATTCTACTTGTAGTTGGAACAACATCTTGCAGTACTGTGGGCTAGTTCTTCCAAAACCTCTGGGATTTTGAGCCTCTCCTAATTCAGGAGAAGAATAAAAGAAAGGTGACAAAGAAGGTCATTTGGTAGAGAAAGAAGTAGGATTTTCAATTGTCCTTAAAATACAACAGACAGACAGAGTTCAGTTAGACCATATCTACCAAATGGACAATGTATCTACTGAGGGGTTCTTGACTAAAGCAGAATGAGCTGAAAAGCTAAAGTAAAGCAATGTCTTAAAAACAGGAAAATTCTGATATAAATATTGGTCAATGTTAAATGAAATCATTGAAATTTAGCTTTACTTACTGCTTTTGAATTGGGCAAAGCCTCTATAGACAATGAAATGGGTAATGCTGTAGCAGTAGAACCAGGACTTAAGTCCACTGATAACAGCTATTTGACCTTGAATAAGTCACTGATCTCTCTACCCTTCATCTGCAGTTTCCTCATTGGCATAGTAGACATGATAATAGATTCTACTGCCTATGGCTGTCGGGAAAATCCAGTGACCTAGTGCTTATGCGGGAGCTCTGGTAGCATAGTGCCTAAGGCACTTGACTGCTAACCAGAAGGCTGGCGGTTCAAACCCACCAGCCACTCCTCGGAAGGAAGGTTGGGCAATCCTACTTCCGTAATGATAACTGCCTCGGAAACCCAAGGAGGAATCGCTATGAGTCGGGGCCGACTCAACGGCACATAACAACAACAACAACAACAAATTATTATTAATAATCACAAATATACAGCTCATTCACATTTGCTTCAGTAATCCAGAAATATACAATGAAAGGGGCTTGAGGTCAGCAAACTGTCTGAATTTCCTGCTTTTATTTTTGCCCAGAGTCCAACCTCTACCCAATGGTGTTGTTTGATTTAAAAAAAAAAAAAAAAAAAAATGCTGTCCAGTCAATTCCAACTCATAGTGCCCCATAGGAAAGAGAAGAATTGCCCCATAGGGTTTCTAGGGCTGTAATCTTCACAGAAGCAGACTGCCACAACTTTCTACTCTGGAGCAGATAGTAGGTTTGAACCGCCAACTTTGGGTTAGCAAACTGGTGCTTAACCACTGTGCCACCAGGGTTCCTTACATTATTTGATTGGGAGCCCTTATTTAAAAGCATTTGCTTTAGAAAATTTTGCAAGAAGATTGTTTTTCCCCAAAAGAGCCATAGCTTTATAATAGAAAATACATATTTTAAATGTGTTTAATCAGCTAGACTATGAACATCATCTCTGTCTTTATTTTGCTTTTAAAGCTGCCTGCCAAATTTCACATTTGGAGACATGTTTACTGAACTTCTGAAATAAAATCCACATAAAATGGAGATAAGGATATCAAATTTTGCAGGCACTTGTCAGTTTATAAAATGACCTGTGAAATTATTATTT
Source organism: Orycteropus afer afer (assembly GCF_000298275.1). Classification (NCBI taxonomy): domain Eukaryota; kingdom Metazoa; phylum Chordata; class Mammalia; order Tubulidentata; family Orycteropodidae; genus Orycteropus; species Orycteropus afer. The sequence goes on along the minus strand of NW_006921926.1, from coordinate 381,063 downwards.
CAGAACAGTATCTCTTCTCATCAGCTCTACATTGATTGGAAAACTGCAGTTGTGTCCATCAAATGCAGACATTCAACATCTATGCTGAAAATGCTCTTTTCATCTTACTTTGTATTGATGTGTGGTTTGATAAGTGAATCCTCTTCATCTTCCTGTCCACACCGTCACTGAGAAATCACACTGATACCCGCGGGCACACTGACTTTTTGTTGCATGCTTCACTGCACAGCCACTAATACGTGTTACCCTTTAGAAGAGTAATCTGTTAAATCAGAACCTAGTTAATGCTGACAAGATGTGCAGTCATGGACTTGCCACAGTGCATCTCAATTAGGCTTGATTTTTTTTACCTACTAGATCTTGAAGCTAATTAACTCAGAGAACTTTTGTCTTTCTGTAAAAGACAGACATAATTTTGCCATTTTCTTAAGAGAAAAGAAAGATGGATAGCACAGAGATTTCCATTGTTGTTTCAAATGCTATGTACTTTTCCCACCAAACCATTGTCATTCTAGTTGAAAAATTACTTAACATCAAAACGTATCTATTAGAGAAGTGTTTTCTCAGTAAGCATTTCCTGGCAACATTAGTTTTTCATATGGATTTCATATTTAGTATATATAAAAGCAGCTTTGTTGCTATATTTCAACGTTCAAGATGATGGTCTTTTAATATTGATAAGTAATTGTTTAAAAATTAGTATCAGATGATCATCTAAAAAGGTTAATGCATAGTAACATTTTGCTATTAATTTTGGCACACATCAAGAAAATAAAGGAAGAGATTTCTGTGAAAGTAACAATACTATGTCACATTTTTAAAGACTACATATTCTTTTAATATTACTATTCAATGTTATAGAATGTATTGGATAATTCTTCCACTTGATGTTTGATTACTGACTATTGCAAAACTAATTCTAGGGACTGTGTGTGTTTTGAGTCCTCTCATTCAACCATAACAATTGCTTATTAATTTTAGATGAAGCTTTTATTGGAACAGAACTACTGAAAATAACTTTGGTGTAGCTCTTTAGGGTTTAATGAACAGAGCAGATGCTTACCAAAAGCCAAACCAGATGCTTACCTGGATTTATTTATAAGGAGTAGTCCAAACAGAGAGTGAGAAAAAGTGAAACACAATGACATCATTGGGAAAGTCCAGCTGTATTTATGTGGTTGTTGCTAATTGTTTAACTTTTCCTTGTACTGTGTCTTACCAAAAAAAAATTAATAATATGTTTTCCATTCAAAAGTTCATCCAAATAAAACTGATTCACTAATATTTTAAGTTCAACTTTGTCAGATTAGATACTATATCAACAATAGAACATGTCTAAAACATGAAAAAAGAACTTCACAGAATATCTTTAAAGGAAGTACATTAAATAGTGTCTGGCCATTATGTTTAGATTCTTCCTCTCATTTTTAGCTGAATTAATCACATGGATAGCTAAAACAATATTCGATTAATTCAACAATTATTGAAGGTCTGTACTAAGGGTTGTGGCAATAAAAAGTAAATACCAAGATGAATAAATTTGAAATCTTCCATCCAGGAATTTAAAATATATTGAACCCAGAGTTTATAACCTCAGGGCAAAGATAGGCAAGTGGATTTTATCAGTTAGAAATGCATTCATCAGCAAGAAACAGAAAATGCAACTAACAGTGGCTTATGCAATAAAAAAATTATTTTCTCAAATGTAAAACCTTTATAGCTGAGCAGTTCTGGGAAGAGGCAGTCATTCAACAATGTTCCCTGTCTTTGCTTTGCCATCCTTGACATGTGCCTTCTGATCTTATTCTATTTATTCTATTTCCCTGGTGGTACGATAATAAATAAATAAATAACTCACTGCCTTCGAGTCAGATTTAACTCATAGTGACCCCTCATTGGGTTTCCAAGGTGGTATCTCTACGGAAGTAGATTGCCCCATCTTCCTTCCGAGGAGTGGCTGGTGGGTTTGAACTGCCAGCCTTCTGGTTAGCAGTCAAATGCCTTAGGCACTAACTATGCTGCCAGAGCTCCCTAGCTGCCATATCTCTGAGCATCACATCAGTATTCAAACCAGGAAGAAGGAGGAAGAGGCAGAGAACTACTTTCTTGTGCCTGTCTCTTTCATAAACTACTACAAAACTCACTGCCGTCAAACGTGTCAGAATACCGATGAACATGTCAGAACTGTGTGATGTAACTGCAGAAATGAATATTTAGCTGTTCCAACCCCTCTGATGGGAAGTGGCAAGGAAGAAACAGAGAACTTGAGAGTTTCTTTTGGGTCAATCTCTGCATAAGGTCTGCACATAGAGTAACCACAATGAAACAGAAATAAATCAGTTGTAAGAGAGAAAAAGAACAATTGATTTCTCTTTTGGGTAAGGCAATCATTCATGAAAATAGTACTTTATTTAGAGCTTTTATGATTAATACAACTGTAGTAAGGGGGTGAGACTACAAAACAATTCAGAATAGAGTACATAAAAGAAAGGTATGGGAGTATAAAGTGACATGGCATGCTTAAGGAACAAATGAATGGTAGTGTGATCTCAGGGATGGAAGTTGTGTGTGTGCTGAGAAAGTAAGCTACAAAGGGACTTAGAAATTCATTTGTAATGGATCTTTATTGCTGTGCTAAAATCATTTAATTTTCAGTGGCTGTCCAGAACATACAGAATCAAAATCAAACTCCTAAGCTTGATACCCAAGGTTCTTGATAATTTGGACCTAACCTTCATTACCTTTATTGTTTTCCTACTGCTGAAAACTACTTGTCATTGAGTCATTTCTGACTCCTGGTGATCCTGTATGTAGGTGTGTACACTGTATATATGCAATACCTTAGATCAAACTGGAGTGCTTATCATCTCCCTTTCAATATTCACACAATGCCTTCTGCTATGGATTCTACTGCAGTGTTCTACCCCACCCTTTCCAACATAAATTTCTACTCAAGGCCCATCCCAAATACCAAGTAGAACTAGCTCTCATTGCCTTAACTGGATCTAGTTACTCTCTTTTAAACTGTTTAGTACTTTATCTATTATGGTTCTTGTTGGGAAGGTTCAGCTAGAATAGGTCTAAATTCCTCCATCCGAGTTCAAAGACTGGCAAGAATGATGACTCAGACTCAGATCAAGATTGTTTTCATTTCAGATGGTTCCCAAATACATAGATAGCCAAGCAGTGCAAGGGAGACACGTAGGATTAGGATGCAAGTGACTGGATATAGCTCCCTAGAGTCTCTCTAATCCTACGTGAATACATGCCTCTAATTGGTTGGTCAATTCAGCTCTCTGCTGGTAAGAAAACTACCAGATCAGAGGAGGCAGAACTATAGTTTCAATGCCTTTTATACCCAAGGAAGGCACCATATCAGCACTTCAGGATCTACCCATTACCAAGTAGAGAATTTTCTGTTTGGGCATAATCATATTCCACATTCTGTTTCTGACGAGGACTTGCACACAGTATCTTATCACATATTTTTTCTAATACAGCTACATATATGTATATATGTATATGTATATATATATATATATATATATAATCTTTTGGACTTGTTAGCATGTGGATAAGACCATGGGCTCTAGAGTTGAATTGCCAGAGTTAAAATGTCAACTCTACCACTTAAAAGCTGTGTGATCTTGAGCAGCACAGCTCACTTTTTTCATCTATACGATGGAAACAATACCCTTATTTGGTAGTTGTGAAGATTAAACGCGATAATCCATGCAAACTTTCTAAGCCAATGCCTCAAAATAGTTGGTGTTGTTTGTCAAGTTTAGATAATTGTTTTAAGAAAGAAGACTATTTCTTTCATATTTGTATTTTCCCCTGTTAACATTTCCTTTGTACACATTATGTCCCTGGGTGACTACTAGCCAAAAGGTGGGCCATTCAGATCCAACTAGAGGTACCTTGGAAGACAAACTTGATGATCTGTTTTGGAAGGTCACAACCTTAAAAACTCTATGGAACAGTACTACTCTGTACACATTGGGTCACTATGAGCCAGAATCAACTCAACATCAAACAACAACAATATACACAATAAATAATCGAAGAGTATATGAATGAATAACTAAGTTAATCAATTTCAGTATTTCATGGCTCTAGGAATGAAAGGAACCACTCATACATGCTGGCAATTGTTGTTGTTGTTATTTGCCATCGAGTCGGCCCCGACTCATAGCGACCCCTCCTTGGGTTTCCGAGGCAGTATCACTACGGAAGTAGGATTGCCCAACCTTCCTTCAGAGGAGTGGCTGGTGGATTTGAACTGCCAGCCTCCAATAGAAATTTTAAATGAATGGGCATATCTCAAACACAGAGAAACATCAGTTCATTTAAAAAGCAGCCAGCTCCATACAAATAAACTGCTTGTGGAAGTCTACATTTTACAACCTCTCTGGAGAGTAATTTGGGAAAATTATCAAAAGTCTCTCAAAAATCATATATTTTGACCCAGTAATTCTAATTTAATAAATTCTAAGAAAATAATATATGACATGCACAAAGAATGTTTTTTGTAGGATGAAGGGAAACGACACAAAGTCTATCAATAAACATTTATTAAGCAAATTTTTAAAAATTTAGACAATGATATTAACACACTTATTTGATGTAGAAAATGCCCTCATATATTAAGTGAAAAGATACAACATCATAGAGACTAGAAACCTATTTCTGTAAAACAAAACAAAAAAAAAATCATATAAAGAATATATATATATATATATATATATATATATATATATGAATTTGTGTATGAAAGTAAGCCTGGGGAGAGATACACAAAATATTATTAGCTATCTTTGCAGTACAATTTAGATCATCTTTACTTTTTTCTTTTTACTATTCTTTGAAATTTTCACAATGAACAATCTGGGGAAAAAACAGCTTTACTTTTGTGAAAACAGTCATCTTCAAACTTTAATTTTCACCAACAGTGCAATGACCCAGGGTTGTCAGCACATTCACACTTTCGTCAAGGCTGTCAGCAGTCTGTCTTAGGATACGAAGCTGGTGTGCTCTGTGGTGGAAGTCCAGGCTGGGAAGCAGGCTGATTAAACTGTCTGTGGCCTGTGGCAAGTGTCCTTAAACTGCAGTGAGCCATATAGTTACTGGTAGAGTATTGTTATGAAGATGTGGGTAGATTTGCTTGTCATTTAAGTAGCTAGCATCAGAGTTTTAGGAGCTCTGGTAGCATAGTGCCTAAGGCATTTGACTGCTAACCAGAAGGCTGGTGGGTTTGAACCACCAGCCACTCCTGGGAAGGAAGTTTGGGCAATCTACTTCCATATGATACTGCCTTGGAAAACCAAGGTCGTTATGAGTCAGATCTCACTCGATGGCAAAATAACAACAACAACAAGAACATCAGAGTTTTTCAAATGCTAAAACAAAATAGTCAACTGCAACTAACCAAGTATAAAAGCATAAGGCAGTGGTGGGTCAGTAGCAGAATTCTCGCTCCCCATGAAGGAGACCTGGGTTCTTCTCTGGACCAGTGTTACCTCAGGAGCTTCCCTTCCCTGTCTGTCAGTGCAGGCTTTCATGTTGCTGTGACGCTGAAGAGGTTCCAGCAGAGCTTCTTGGCTCAAACAGACTAGAAAGAAAGGCCTAGTGATCTACTTCCGAAAATCAGCCAGTGAAAACCCTGTGGCTTACAACAAGCAGATTCAATGGCAGCCAGCAACAGCATAAAGAGCACAACAAGAATTAAAGGCCCTAATTTGGAGTTAAGGAGCCATGATGGCACAATGGTTAAGAGCTCAGTTGCCATCAAAGGTCAACAGTTTGAACCCATAAGCCACTCTGCAGGGGAGAAGACCTAGTGATCTGCTCCACTAAAGATTTCAGCCTAGGAAATCCCATGGGGCAATTCTACTCTGTCCTGTAGGGTGCCTATGAGTCAGAATGGACTCAGTGGCACACAACAGCAACAACACCAATTTGGAGTTAACACACACACACACACACATGCAGACACATATACTCACACATACAGGGCCAGGACTAGGGTGAGAAAAGAGAGGCACCTAGGGCAAAATAAAATTTAAGAAGTCATTCATTCTCAGGGCCATGCAGACAGATTATTTGAGTCTAATCCCATTTCTAACACCATATTTTACACCCTACATCTCATATACTTTGAACATGTTGTCAGGAGAGACCAGTCCCTGGAGAAGGACATCATGCTTGGTAAAACAAAGGGTTAGTGAAAAAAAGGAAGACTCTCAACAATATGGATTGACACAGTGACTGCAAAAATGGGCTCAACATGGCAGTGATTGTGAGACAAGTGTTTAGTTCTGTTTTGTGTAGGGTCACTGACTCAGAATCAACTCCACAGCACCAAACAACAACAAACAATTCCTAAGATATCTGTCTTCAAGTGTTCCATTTCATTTTTGACAACTTCCAATTTTCCTAGGTTCAAATATTGTACATTCTACATTCCAATTATTAATGGATGTTTGCAGCTATATCTTTTCATTTTACATCATTACTCACTTTACAGTTTGTCATATTGTGGTGACTTGTTGTTGTTGTTATGTGCCGTCGAGTTGGACCTGAGTCATAGCGACCCCTCCTTGGGTTGCCGAGGCAGTATCACTACAGAAGTAGACTGCCCCACTTTCCTTCTGAGGAGTGGCTGGTGCGTTTGAACCGCCAGCCTTCTGGTTAGCAGTTAAGTGCCTTAGGCACTATGCTACCAGAGCTCCTACATGTTGCTATGGTGCTGGAACTATTTCAAATACCAGTAGGGTCATCCATGGCGGAGTTGCAGCAGATCTTCCAGACTAAGACACAGTGGGGAGAATGACTTTGAAATCTACTTCTAAAAAAAAATTGACCAGTGAAAACCTTATAAATAGCCATGAAATATTATCTTTGAGCTGCCTCCTCAAAGTAGAGTCAAACTTAATGACATGTGGATGGAGTAAAGCTTTCTGGAACTTCATTTGCTGATGTGGCATGACTCCAAATGAGAATCACACTTTGTAAATGTGTAGTAAAAATCAAATCTACATGATAATATTTCACACAAGTACTCATTCATTCTCATGGAGTTGTTGTTGTTGGGTGACGTCGAATTGATTCCTAGTCATAGTGACTATGAGTATTGCTAGGTATTTCTGACATATATGGTCCAACAGTTACATTCACAATGATATTTCAAACTTAACATTTTTACAATACACAATTTCTAAGCCATCCTGTTGAAAGAAATTTTATTTAATGCTGAAAATAGTAACAATTATATTCTCACAGAATTACATATTAAAAAGTTATGTCTCAAAATTTATAAATGTTGCAAGCATCAGGAAAGGATCCTTGGCAAGAATATCTGAAAACTTGGGCTCTAGTCCAGATCACCCAAGAGTTGTGTAACTTCAGATGGGAACTAACTTCCTCCGAGTTTGATAGAATGCATTTGTGAATTGAGAGAGATAAGTCAATTGCTGTGGAGTCAAGCTTTCAACTCACAGTGATTCCATGTGTGTCAGAGTACAATTTGCTCCATAGGGTTTTCAATGGCTGATTTTCCAGAAACAAATTACCAGGCCTTTCTTCCAAGGTGCATCTGGGTAGACTTGAACCTCCAAACTTCTGGTTAGCCAAGTGCATTAATCATTTGCACCACACAGAGACTTTAAGTTGACAGAGATAAAACAACATAATCTTAAAGATCCTATCACTTTAACATGCCAGGATTTGTAATTATTATCTAACAGGTATTTGCAAACACTGTAACAGTGCATTTGGAACTAATAAATTCACTACTCTGTCATTGCCATTAATATTCAAAGTTATTTTAACTGTTGTATTTGATATCTAATTCCTGTAACTATGTATTAATATGAATTATAATTTGACAAGATATGACTTCTTCTACATAACTCTTCTCAATATAATTTGCTTATTATTGCCTAATGGAGTAAATGAGAAAGTATTTTATGAATCATAGTGGACATCTGTGAAAATATTACTCCTTATAATGTGGCATTAATTTAACAAATTATGTTTGCAAAGACAGCTGTTTTAAGCTAGTGCTGCTTATATTTTGTGAGTAATTTAATAATGTTTTTAATATTATCATTCATTTGACTTCAACGAAAACTCCATGTAATCCAACATTTTCTCTTTGCAGTCAGATAAAAGAGATAAATTAGAGGGTAACAATTACTTAGGTTGTGCAAGCATTCACTCCAGCAATGTGGGCTAAAGACCAACTGACTCTTACAGGTTTTTGATAAAATCTCCCTCAATTTGGTAGCCACAATCTATGTGGCTACACCCCCAGAGTACCTCTTTTTACCCTACCCTCATGTCTATAGGGTGAAAGCCAAAACTTACTACAAGTACAAAGGTGATGTGGGTGAAAGACAAGTTAAATCTAATACTTTTGAAAAAGCTGTTTGTTATCATAGCTTTTCACCAATATTAGATAGGTTTTAAGAACAGAGGATCCAACTCCATCCATTTAAAGCTAAGAAAGCTGAATTCAGAGATGCAAGGTGACTGACTACTCAGCTCACACAATTAGGGGAAGATCAAGAATCTCAAGCTAAGTCTTAATATTTTTCATTGAATTCTCATTCTACCATGCCATAGTAGTTCTTTTCTCAAAGTGGTTATTATTAAAACTAATTTAAATATGATCTGCTCCATATTAATGGGTCCCACTTGTCGGGGAAGAGAGGAAGAGAATGTGCAGGACTTAACAGACGTGTGATCTTGGAAAAATCCTTACCACTCTTCCACCTCAGCTTCTCTCATAGAAAAATGTGGGGTATACTTTACCTAATGCATGTGTTTGTTGTGAAGATTGATTATTTCAATGTGTTAAGCGTAAACACAGTGCCTGGGTTATAACAGGTGTCACTTAACAATATCATTAATATCACATGCTAGCAAAATTTTGCTGAAGATAATTTAAAAATGGATGCAGCCATATATTGACAGGGAACTGCCAGAAATTCAAGTTAGATTCAGAAGGGGATGTTGAACAGGAAATATCATTGCTGATGTCAGATAAATCTTAGCCAAAAGCAGAAAATACCTGAAAGGTGTTTACCCGTGTTTTATTGAGGACACAGAGGCATTTAACTACATAAAAGGCATTCAGGTATGTGGATCATAATAAATTATGGATAATATTATTAAAAATGGGAATTCCAGAACACTTAATTGTGCTCATATGGAACTCATGTGATCAAGAGGCAATCATGCATGGTCTAAAATTGGAAAAGGTGTATGGCAGGGTTGCATCCTTTCACCTTACTTATTCAGTCTGTACGCTGAGCAGTTAATCTGAGGAGTTGGCTTTATGGAGAAGAACACAGCATCAGAATTGGAAGAAAACATATTAACAAACTGCAATATGCAGATGACACAACCTTGCTTGCTAAAAATTAAGATGACTTGAAGAACTTATTGATGAAGGTAGAAGACTACACCCTGCAGTACAAGTTATACATGAATGTTAAGAAAACAAAAATCTTCATAAATGGGCCCATGTAAATCATGCTAAATAGTTTAAAAAAAAAAAAAAGAAATTGTTAAGAATTTCATTCTACTTGGATGAATTAACACCCATGGAAGCAGCAATCAAGAAAGAAATTAAATGGCATATTGGGCAAATCTGCTACCAAAGATCTCTATAAAGTTTGAAACAGCGAAGATATCACTTTGATGATTAAAGTGCATCTGACCCAAGCCATGGTCCTTTCAATGGACTAATATGCATGCAAAGGCCAGACACTGAAAAAGAAAGACTGAAGAAGAACCGATGCATTCAAATTGTGGTGTTGGCAAAGAAATTGAATATACTATGGATAGTCTTGGAGGAAGTACAGCATCCAGAGTGCTCCTTAGAAGCAAGGAAGGCGACAGGTCACCAGGAGTGTACTGTTGCTGGAGAAGGACTTCCTGCTTGTTGCATTAGAGGGTCAGAGAAGAAGGGAGAAACTCTTAGTGAGATGGCTTGACACAGTGGCTACAACAATGAGCTTAAACACAGCAGCAATTGTGAGGCTGGCACAGGACTGGTCAATGTTTTGTTCTGTTGTACATAAGGTCACTATGAGTCAGAACCAACTTTATAGCATCCTACAACCACCACCACCACCTGAGGTTTAGCTTTTGTTTTAGTTATTAATATAAACACTACTTATTCAAGCTTTTTTTATTCTTCCTTTTAGGCCCATCTTCTTTTTGTCCTAATCACTGGCTTAGTGTGTCAGCCGGTTTCCATCTCTTTCATACTGTATCCCACTCTGTTAGTGCTCAGGGATTTCCACATTAAGCTCTACAGCCATAGAACAGAAAGTAGAATAGTCTGTCTGAGATGCAGTGAGCAAGAAAGACAGTGGTTGAAGACAAGTTTGGAGAGGTAGGCAGAGCCCAGATCTGCACCAAAGTATTTTATTAGTAGTATTATTATTTCTTAGTTTTGGGTTTTCAGTTTTAGCAAAATGGCTAAACGAATGTGTGTACCCACATTCATTTCAGTCTTCAGTCATGCAGTCTAGCAGCACAATCAAATGTGTGCATCATATTTCCAGAGCTCTCTGGACTATCTTGTATTATCATCATATTGTTGAGAACTTTGACTTCTTCTGAATCACCTGACGATGTTATTTATGATGAGTTGCTAATTAAAAGGACTTGTCAAAGTGACCTAATGTGCTGCAGCTCTTTCTGAGATTCTGTGCTATGACCTGCCCTGCTCTGTGACAAAGTGCTTGTGACATGGATTATTTTGGTGCTGTAAATTTCCATAATAGGGTTGGACTTGGCTTATTTTATGATAAAACTGCCTCTTCTTTGAAATGATTTACACATCAAATATTTAAGATGCTCTCCTTTTTCCTGATCAGCAAGAGGTGTTCTGGTGTTTCCTAGAAAGAGTTGAGTTTTTGTTACTTGGCTAAACATTAATAATGAAACATATACATATCCATATGAACATTATGTCTGTAGTGTGAAAAACAGAGGTATAAGGTCACTAATGGCAAAGAAATACAAATTTCACACTGGGCATTATTTGATGTTAGAAGTAAATATACTAGCTTCCCCCACAGCTTTCAAATTCTTTAAGACATCATTTGGCTGAAGTTAAAAACATATAGATAAAAAAAATTTTTTTAGAGGAAGATAAACATGTGATTCTTGGATATGAATCAGGATTTTTAACTATTGAGGAGGAACCAAAAATAACATGCCCAGGAAAATATAAAATAATTCATGGATGTGTGTCTGGATTTAAATGTATTTTATTACTCTTGATACATATATGTGATATATGCTTATGTATGTACTTATTTAACACATATGGGCACAGACTTACCCTAAATGGCTAAATGGCATGGTTTGGTCTAAAATTACATTGGGTTCTTCCTTGTAAATAAAGAGTAGTGTGTATAGGTATGATCAGAGAAGTAGGTGGACCTTAGACTTTTCTTCATCTGATCAATGAGTTAGATGTCCTTAAAAGGTTATCACAAAAAAATGTTTATAGATCATGTATCTGATAAGGTTCTAGTATCTAGAATATATAAACTGTTAAACTCAACACCAAAAAAATCTAACAACTCATTAAAAATGGACAAAGAACTTGAATAGACAGCCATTCCTCCAAAGAAGATGGCTAACAACAAATGGCCAACAAACACATGAAAAGATACTTAACATCATTAATCATTGGGGAAATGACAAGAAAAGCCACAATTGGTTACCACTTCATACCCACTAGGATGGCTATAATCAGAAAGACAGAGAATAACAAATGTTGGTTAGGATGTGGAGAATTCTGGTAGGAATGTAAAATGGTGCAGTCACTTAGAATACGGTTTCGCAGTTCTTCAAAATGCTAAACATGCATTTATCATCTAACTTCTGTTGTGGCCCTTAGATCACTGTTTGTTATTTTCTGTTTGCTTCCTTTCATTTATTTAACAAAAGTTTGTTGATCTCCTACTTATGTGCCAGGAACTATGATAGGCACTGTGTTGAACAAGACAAATAAGGCTCCCTCCTCAAAGAGATAAATTCAGATAACAAATAAGCAAATATAAGTGACTACAAACATGGGATCATTAGAGATTGTAATAAAGTATATGAAAAAAAGCATACTGGATGCTGAGTTAGTGTGATGGAGGTGCATATGGGTGCTTCTGTAGATAGGATGGTTAAACTGGCTTCCATGAAGATAGACATTTGAGCCAAGACCTGAAAAATGATATAAGCAGCATTTCAAGATTTACTTAGGACAGTCCAAACAGACAGAACAATCTGTGCAGAAGCTTACTAAGTAGAAAGGAAGCCAATGTGGCTGGAGCATTAGAAAGAGTGGTGAGGAGCCTAGTGGAGTGAAATGGAGACATATTAGATATGCAAGACTTTGTAGGTCATAGTATGGAGTGGGTATTTTGTTCTAAAAGCAGTGAGAAGCCTCGGAGAATTTTTGTATAAAAGAGTTGTGATCTGATTCACACTTTTGAAAAGATCTCTCTGGATGTCCTGTGGAGAATGAACTGGAAAGATAGAAGAGTTTCCCAAAATATAGATAACCCATGGCTTAGATTTGGTGTGAGCTTATCGCAGGGACAGAACAAAGTGGAAAGATTTGTTGTCTATTTGGAAGTAAAACCGACAGGTCTTGAGAATGGAGTAGGTGTGGTAGGGGAGAGAAGTAAAGGATTCACTGATGCTTTCCAGGTTTTCATCTGTGCAATTGTATGATTAGTAGTTCTGTTTACTAAAATGGACACATTAGGAAAAGATCTAGTTTAAGAAAAATTAGAAGCTCAATTTTGAGCATACTAAATTTAAGCTTCCTTTTAGACATGCCAAAGGAGATGTCAGATAGTGGTTAGATATATGAGTCTGTGAAACTCATGAGAAAGATCTAGACTAGAGATAGACATTTGGAAAACATAGCCATATCAGGAATGTGTAAAGCATGAGATTGGATAAGATATCCTAGGACATGAATATAGATAGAAAATAGAAAGTGTACAGACAGACGGGCGCCCTAATCCTGCCAACATTTAGAAGTTGGGTAGAGAAAGAGGAGACAACACAGGAAATATTTTGCTTACATCTATTGTTGTTGTTGTTGTTATGTGCCATCAAGTTGGACCTGACTCATAGCGACCCCTCCTTGGGTTTCCGAGGCAGTATCACTATGGAAGTAGATTGCCCCATCTTCCTTCCGAGGAGTGCCTGGTGGGTTTGAACCACCAGCCTTCTGGTTAACAGTCAAGTGCCTTAGGCACAAAGCTACCAGAGCTCCTTTGGTTACATCTAGTGCTGCTCTAACAGAAATACCACAGGTAGAATGGCTTTAACAAACAGGAATTTATTCTCTTACAGTTTAGGAGGCTAGAAGTCCAAGTTCAAGGTGCCAGCCATAGGGCTTATGTGAAATCTCCTTGACCTTGGGCTTCAGCTCTGCCTCTTTCTCACTGCCCACTGAGGCTGGAGGCTTCTTTTAACTCAGACTCATGCAGGCTGCTGAGACTGACAAACCCAATATCAACAAATAAAATAGTGTAGTCCCCAAATTATCGAACAACATGGCCAGCCACTGGTTCAAGTCCAGGACCAATCCTAAACTCAGCAGAAAACATGGCAGGCAATTGAGATGAAGACTTGGCTACATGTAGGGTCCAAGTGTGCCAAAAAGCTGCAGAGAGCTTTCTCAAAACTTCTTCTTACTGGAAACAGACCACATCCCTAAGGCAGCTACTCTGCTGCTCAAAAAAATTCCACCATGGAGCTGATTACCAATCTCATCATGGGGAATAATTACATCCAGCTGTGCTGCCACTCAAAACAAGGCCCAGCCATGTTGACACACAACCACCACAGGAGATGAGAAGGAGCACTACTGAAGTCATAGAAAAGCCAGGAGAATATGGTGCCACTGGAGGTTCATACCTAGTAGCCACTCCTCAGAAGGAAGGTTAGGCAACCTACTTCCATAGAGATACCACCTCGGAAACCCAAGGAGGGGTCACTATGAGTTGAGTCTGACTCAATGGCAGTGAGTTTTCTTGTTTTTTTGTTTTTTTTTTTTGGAAAGTCAAAAGAAGAGTTTCAGGTAGGATAAAGTAGTCACCTGTGCCAAGTAAATTCTAAGAATTACAGGACAATAGACAAGTGTCTCTCTGGTAGTGTAGTGCCTAAGGCACTTGACTGCTAACCAGAAGGCTGGTGGTTCAAAACCACCAGCCACTTCTTGGAAGGAAGATTGGGCAATCTACTTCTGTAGTGACACCACCTCAGAAACCCAAGGAGGGGTCGCTATGGATCAAACCTGACTCAACGGCAGTGAATTTGTTTTGTTTTTTTTTTTTCCTTTGGAGAAGAAATGGACAGATTTCTAGAAACATACTACTTGCCTAAACTAACACAGACTGAGGTGGAAAATTTGAACAGACCCATAACAAAAGAAGAAATTGAACAGGTCATTAAAAAATTACCAACGAGAAGTAGCACTGGGATCTTAAAAGCTTGCAAGCAGCCATCTAGATGCAGTGATGGATCTCTCCTCATCCAGAGCAAAGAAGAATGAAGAAAACCAAAAATTCATGGAAACAATTATTCCTAGCAACTGGTACACCATGTGATCTGCCGCCTATATGATGATGAGACCAGAAGAACTAGATGGTGCTTGGCTACCACTGTCAATGACTCGGATGGGGATCTATGTAGGAGATCCTGAATAGAGAGGGAGAATAATGTGGAACAAAACTCAAAATCATTTGGAAAAAAAAGGGGGGGGCAGGTTTGCTGGTCTGATAGAGCCTGGTGGAACCACTGAGACTATGGCCCCTAGCTGCCCTTCAGGTCTAGCATTG
>NW_006921926.1:364278-365623 GCF_000298275.1 Orycteropus afer afer | reverse complement strand
CAAACATTCAGAGATGAACTGACCCCAATCCTACTCAAACTATTCCACAACATAGAAAAGGTTGGAATCCTCCCAAATTCGTTTTAGGAAGCAAGCATAACCTTGATACCAAAACCAGGCAAAGACATCACTCCAAAGGAAAACTACACACCAATATCCCTCATGAATATAGATGCAAAAATCTTCAACAAAATCCTACCCAATAGACTCCAACAACATATCCAAAAACTAATACATTATGACCAAGTGGTGTTCATACCAGCTATATAAGGATGGTTCAACATTAGAAAAACAATCAGTATCATACATCAGATAAATAAACCAAAAGAAAAGAACCACATGATCATATCAATCAATACAGAAAGAGCATTTGATAAAATCCAACACCCATTCCTGATTAAAACTCTCTGAAAAATAGGAATAGAATGGGCATTCCTCAACATAATAAAGGACATATGTGGTGGTTAAGTTTGTGTGTCAACTTGGCTAAGCCTGATTGAGTGACTGGGCAGCTGGATGTAGTGTTCCCCATAATGAGGTTGGTAATCAACTCTTCGGTGGAATTTACTGTGAGCAGCTGAGTAGCTGCCTTAGGGACATGGTCTGCTTCCTGTATATATAAGGAGAAGCCTTGGGGAACAGTCTCCAGCTTATGGCATGCTTGAATCCTGCATGTAGCTGTGTCGTTCAGCAGCCTGCCATGCTCTGCCAAGCTTGGGACTTTCAATGGACTTGAATTAATGGCCTGCCATTTGGTTTGGTATAACATTGGCACTGTGTCATTTTATTTGTTGACCTTGGGATTGTTAGCCTCAGCAGCCAGTAGCTGCCTGAGTGAAGAGATTGCTGTAGCTTCAGTGGGCCGGGAACAAGAGGCAGAGCTGAAGCCCAAGGTTGAGGGGTTTTCACACAGCCCCTAGAGCCTGACCCTTTGAACTCGGACTTCTAGTCTCCTGAGCTTAAGTGAATAAATTCCTGCTTGTTAAGACCATCCAATTTGTGGTATATTCTTGTTAGAGCGATACTAGGTAACCAGAACAGCATATATGCAAAACCAACAGCCAACATTATTCTCAATGGAGAGAGACTGAAACCATTCCTCTGTGAACAGGAACCAGACAAGGATGCCCTCTATCACCACTTCTATTCAACATTGTAATGAAAGTCCTAGGCAGGACAATAAGGCAGGAAAGGAAAATCAAAGGCATCCAAATAGGTAAGGAAAAAAGTCAAACATTCCTATTTGCTGATGATATGATCCTATACATAGAAAACCCAAGAGTCTCAGTAAAACACTACTGGAATTAATTTAGAGATTTAGCATAGTGGCAGGATACAAGATCAA
>NW_006921926.1:330634-331968 GCF_000298275.1 Orycteropus afer afer | reverse complement strand
GGCGTCCCTGCGTTGTCTCTCCTCACCTGTAAGCCTGGGGCTGACTCCAAAAGCAGACTGCGACATCTTTTTCCCATGGAGTAACAGGTGGGTTCCTAACTACCAACCATTCTGTTAGCAGCCAAGCATTTAATCCTTTAGTGACCTAGGCTGAACTTTCTTGTGCCTAAAAGTAAGAAGTTATAAAATAGTCCTCATATTTAGAATATCTTTGTAACAATAAATAATTTTATAGTAAACATTAATTTTAAAAAAAGAACATATGAGAGAGAAAAACAGAGCAGAACTAATATAGGTTGGGAGGAACATAATCAAAGAACTGTTGACTTTTTAAACCTAAAGCTGAATAGTGAGTAAAAGTAAGTCAGTTGAAAAGTGAAAGAGAGAATAATATGGAGTGCCCATATTCCTCTAGCCGTATCAGCCTGATAATAAAATTCACATTATAATAGATACTCCCAGCAGTCTTCCTGCTGCCCTGCTTCCTCACACAGATACACACCAACTGTTACCACATATCCAGCTCTCTTCACTTCTCTCACCCTGATATTTGTTTGAAATTCCTAAAAGATACCAACTGTTCCTCGTAAACACAGTTCTTTTAGTTTGTCGTGACTTAAGCAGGAAGGAAGTTTCCTGCCCTCGCTCCCTGTGATCACCTGCTCTGGGGGCTCCTGTGCCCAGTAGAGTGCCACAAACATTGGCATTGTTGATATCCATGCCAGTGCTTCCAAGACTGATGCCAATGCCATCGATATCTGCACCAATGACAGTTTTCTGATTGCTGCTAAGAGTCAGGGTCCTTTGCCTCATCACTGCAGGCTATGTGTGCTGTCAAGTGCCTGAGGCGTGCATGTGACAAAGTTCAGATATGCACAGCACTAAAAGAAGAGAAATCCTTTCCTCCCTCCTCTCTGCCATTCTTTTTTTTTTTTTTTTTCTCTCCTAATATGTGCCTAAATTGATGCTTCTCCCTGCACACACCCAAATTTCAGGCTTCATTTCCCCCAGAGTTCTGACACAAGTTTTAACCAACATTCCTCTTTCCTCCTCTTCTGTTTCACTAGTGTTCATTGTCCTTAAATCCCTCCCATGAGAGTCAACATTTAATTCTCCTAGAATGAGTTCCTTACAAGGAAGTTCCTTTGTCATTAACATAAATAGACATGTGGTTTTTCTAGCCATAATCCTTCTAGTTATGCCAGCTTTTCCCAAATCTCCAATTGGACACACCATTATTATAAGCAATGATCATTCTCATACTAAACCAGTTACTATCAAATCATCTCTGACTCATGGCAACCCCATGTGTGTCAGAGTAGAACTGTGCTCCC
>NW_006921926.1:318304-324914 GCF_000298275.1 Orycteropus afer afer | reverse complement strand
CTAATCACTAACTTTATATGGAAAAGGAAGAGACCTCGGATAAGCAAAGCACTATTGAGGAAGAGGAACAAAGTAGGAGGTCTCACACTGCTGGATCTCAAAACCTACTATATAGCCACAGTAGTCAAAACTACCTGGTATTGGTACAATGACAGACACATAGACCAATGGAATAGAATTGAGAACCCAGAAATAGATCCATCGAGCTATGGTCAGCTAATCTTTGACAAAGGGCCTAACTCTATAAAAGGAGAAGAGAATGTTGGTTTAATAAATGGTGCTGGCAAAACTAGATATCTATTTGCAGAAAAATGAAAGAAGATCTCTACCTCACACCATACACAAAAACTAACTCCAGATGGAACAAAGACTTAAATGTGAAACCTAAAACTATGGAGTTCGTCAAGGAAAAACTAAAGGCAAACTTAGGGGCCCTAATATATGGCATAAAGAGACTATCAAGCATAACTCAAAATGCACAAACAGCAGAAGAGAAACTAGATGAATGGGACCTTCTAAAAATTAAATTTTTATGTGCTTTGAAAGACTTCTCCCAAAGAATCAAAAGAGAACCTACTGATTGGAAAAAAATATTTGGCAATGACATGTTTCACAAGGGACTTATCTCTAGAATTTATAGAAAACTCCAACACTTCAATAACGAAAAGACAAATAATCCCATTAAAAAATGGGCAGAAGACATGAATAGACACTTCCCCGAAGGATATTCAGGCAGCTAAAAAACATGAAGAAATACTCACGATCATTAGCCATTGGAAAGATGCAAATCAAAACAACAATGAGATACCACCTTGCCCCAGCACTAGCAGCAAAGTTCAACGAGATAGAAAATAACAAATGCTGGAGAGGATGAGGAGAGATTGGGACTCTCAAACACTGCTGTTGGGACTGTAAAATGGTACAACCACTGTGGAAAGCAGTATGGCAGATCCTTCAAAAGTTGGAATTAGAAATACTATTTGTTCCAGCCATTCCATTACTAGGTATATATTCTAAAGAAGTAGGACCCATGACAAGAACAGCCATATGGACACCCATGTTCATCACAACACTATTTACAATAGCAAAAAGGTGGAAACAACCTAGGTGTCCATCAGCTGAGGAATGTATAATGAAACTATGGTACCTACACACAATGAAATACTATGCAACCCTAAAGAATAATGTAGAATCTGCAAAACCCTGCATAACATGGATGAATTTGGAGGACATTATGCTGAGTGAAATAAGTCAATCTCAGAAGGACAAATATTGTATTAGTCCATTATTGTAAAAGTCAAGGAAAGGTTTACCTATGGAAGGAAATTTTCTTTGTTGGTTACCAAGGGTGGGAGGAGAGGGGAGGGAACACTGTTAGATAGGTAGAGATAAGTATTGATTTGAGTGAAGAAAAGGACAATGTACCCAATGTGAATGATTGAGGAATGACTGAGGAATGATTGAGGAAGAGGAAGACATGGAGAGGTGCATGCAAGGTATAGACAACAAAGATGAACTCTTTTGCACATACAATACTGCATTGCCAGTTTGAAGGCAAACATGGGTATATGGACAGGCTGAACTATTAGTTATGTCTGTGCAGCAGGGAGTGTACCCATGACCATGTATAGGGTTGGCAGACAATGGTTCAAGTGTATTTGTATGTTCTGTAAGAATTCCCAGATGTATAGTAGAGCTGGCAAGGGACAAGCTTGTAGTCACTTCTTGGTCACAGCTACCCAGAGGAAGCGAGCAGTTAAACCTGTGGGATCAGGACCATAGTCGAGGGGACATCAAACTCAATTGAAGTATAATATGCTACACAAAACATTGTTCCACCTCCTACTTTGGTGAGCAGTGACTGGGATCTTAAAAGCTTGCAAGCAGCCACCTAGATGCAACGATGGATCTCTCCTCATCCAGAGCAAAGAAGAATAAAGAAAACCAAAGATTCATGGAAGCTAATTAGTCCTAGTGACTGGTACACCATGCCATCCACAGCCTATATGACTATGAGACCAGAAGAACTAGATGATGCCCAGCTACCACTGTCAAACATTCAGAGGGGGATATAGGAAGAAGATCCTGGATAGAGAGAGAGAACAATGTGGAACAAAACTCAAAATCACTTGGAAAAAATAAAAGAGGAGACCAGGTTTGCTGGCCCAATAGAGCCTGGTGGAACCACTGAGACTATGACCCCTAGCTGCCCTTCAGATTTGGAATTGAACCCATACCTGTGGCTTCCAGCCAAACAAAAGACATATGAGTTGAACATTTACATTAGGTAGATACACTCCTTGAAGAGAACAATCATGGGGGAAAGAAGGGCTGTTTATGCACAGGGAGAGAGCTCAGGGTGCAGGAGTGCATGGAGGGATGGACACAGGGAAGAGGTAACTATGGGGAGGAAGTAGGAGGGGAGCTGTTGCATTGGGTCAATTGTAGTCGTCATAGGACAAAGTGTGTGTGAACTTCTGTATGGAAAGTGAACTTGCTCTATGAACTTTCACCCAAATCACAATTTAAAAAAGAAAAGAAAAAAGACTCTTTAAAGTGTTAAAAATCAAATATGTCACTATGAGGACTAAGATACATCAGACCCAAGCCATGGCTTTTGTTTTATTTTTATAATTTGGGAAAAAGTTTACAGATCAAATTAGTTTTCCATTCAATGATCCACACATATTCTGTTTTGTGACATTTATCCATATTGTAACAGCATTCTTTCCACTTCCTCCCTGTGCTCACCCTTTCCCTTCATCCATCCTTCCCATACCTTCCTTCTTTCCTAACTCTATCACAAATGTTGTCCTCTTGATCTCATATGCTTGAGCATTGTAATGCATGCATGCCCTCCTGATATTACTGTTCACCTTATAGGTCTATCTGCCTGGACCAGGCAGTGTTTTGTTCTGTTGTACATAGGGTCTATATGAGTCAGAACCAACTTGATGGCACCTAACAGCAATACAAATGTATAGACCTGTTTAACATTTGGCTGAAAGTTGAGTTACAGGGATTAAGCTCAGTTCCTAGCTTGAAGAGTGTCTAAGGGCCATAGTCTCGGGCATTCCGATTCTTCATCAAACCAGTAAGCCTTGCCTTCGTTTATGATTTTGAGTTTCGTTCCACATTTTACCCCACTCTACCTTAGACCACCTATTGTGATCCCTCTCAGAGTGGTCAGCAGTGATAGCCAGGCAATATCTAGTTCTTCTGGTCTCAGAGGTTTCTGGTCATGGTGACTGGGATTCACGTGGACCTTTAGTTCTTGAGCTAGTTTTCTTGAGTGTTTGATTTTCTTCATTTTTTTGCTCCGAATGGGAAGAGACAAATAGTTGCACCTTACATGGTCGTTCACAACCAAGACACAGAATGTTTAATCACCTCACATTCATACAAAAGCTGGACAATAAATAAGGAAGACTGAAGAAGAATTGATGCATTTGTTGGTGAATAATATTGAATGTACCAGGGACTGCCAGAAGAATGAACAAACCTGTCTTGGAAGAAGTATAGTGAGACTGCTTCTTGGAAGTGAGGATGATGAGACTTTGTCTCATGTACTTTGGACATGTTAACAGGAGGAACCAGTCCTTGGAGAAAGATATCGTTCCTGGTAAAGTAGAGAGTCAACAAAAAAGAGGAAGAACATCAATTAGATGAATTCACACAGTGTCTGCCAACAATGGGCTCAAACGTGGCAATAATTGTGAAGATGGTACAAGACCAGGTAGTGTTTCATCCTGTTGTACGTCAGGTGGCTATGAGTTGGAACCAATTTGACAGCACCTAATGACAACAACAATTAACTCTGATCACTGTGGCTATGTTCCTCTGAGAGATATGGTTGAAACTAGTCATTCCTCAAAAGAGCAACTGCATTTTCTATAAATGTCAAATGCTGTCATAAATCTTCCACATTAGTCCAACAATAAAACCTATCATTCAAATCCCACCACCCATATGTATTTCAATGTTTTCTATCACCTTACTAATCTGTGGTGCAGTGAATTACTTAATATGGCTCTTCTACCCATGGTCTTTGTGACTCCCACCAGATGCCTGGGGTGGGGGGGAATAAGCAAATGTGAGGGTTGGGGGCTCACCAAGGAGATTAAATAGCTTGTTAATAATGTAAATAAGATACATGGCACACTCTTGTTACGGGTAGGGCTGTGCAAATGAGGTGTATGGGATCCTAATGTGGGGATTGCTCAGTTTTGTCATCTCACTAGTGTTAAAATGAGCCATCCCAGGGCTAGAAAAGTGAGAATTTCACTATCGTAAGGAAAGAAGAACCAGGAGTGGAGTGTGTTGTTTGGACCTAAGATTTCTGCTCTGAGCATCCTCAACCCAGGAGATAGAGAGAAGGAGGGCAGGAAAGAAAGCTGTAACACTTTGCTAAGATGGCAAGAGAGAGTGAGAAGCAGCAGCAGAGAAATGGCACTGGCGACAGACACTGGCAGCAGACCCTGGCAGCAGAGATTGGCACAAGACAGAGCAGTAGACTTTCTGGCCCACAGGGTGAGAAGGCTGAGTGTCTTTGGGCAGAAGGCTTGCTGCAGAGTGGAGTGCTTCTCTGGGCACCTATTGGCAGAGTTAAAAGAGCTTTGTAGCACTTGCCCCACCAGGGCAGAGGCCAAGGGACCAAGAGACCAACGCCAGAGAGAAGCATACCTGTGATATGGCTGAGAAGAAGCTGTCTTGATTGAAGAACTCTATCCTGAGTCATTTCTGATCCCGAAATGTAACCTGTTACTTCCCTAATAAACTCCATAATCATGAGTACCTTCTATGGCTTCTGTGTGACCACTGCAATGAATTATTGAACCTTGCAGAGAAGTAGAGAGTGTCATGGGAGGGACGGTTGGTGTCAGAATTGGCAAGAAGGTTTGAGGGTAGTGTCATGTCTGACTGAGGCTTCACAGGAAACAGCCTTGGGCTGTTGACCTTGATCTTTGTTCCCCCTTGTGAAATTAGAGGATCTCAGACACTGCCCCCATGCCCTTTTTGTAAGAAGTTAAATGAATATACAGATATTTTTATAGCTATAAATAAAGTGTACATATGACTTTGGACTATGCTTGTTTCATCACTATTAAATTGAACACCTGTTTTGTTCATTAATTTAAATGATATTATTAAACTTCTTCATGGGTCAGGCAATGTCCAAACTCTGCATATTCATCCATAAGCAAAACTGACAATATCTCTGTTCTTAAGAAGCACACCTTCTAGTGCAAAGAGAGCATAATAAAATGGTGAAAAGTGCTAAGAAACAGAGCAGGATAAGGGGCAGTGATAGGCAAGTTGATACTTTAAAATAGTAGATTAGAGAAGTCTTCTTTGAAAAGGTAGGGTTTGAGCAAAGACCTGAATGAAATGAGGGAGAAGTCCAGTAGATATCTCAAGGAAGAGGGATTCTAACAGTGAGTCAGTAAATGCAAAGGCCCTGAGGTTGGAGTGAACTGTGTATGTTCAGTGCATTTGACGAGCAACAAAGAAACCAGAATGAGTATAGTAGAATAAGAAGGGGAAGAGTGATAATAAATGAAGTGCTTTTAGGGAGATTAAATAGAGCTCTATCAGATTCAAATTGTGTTTGAATTTAGGATGAGATGGGCTGACCCTGGGGGACTTTCAGGAGAATACTGACGTGATCTAATTTATAATTTAAAATACAGCTATGTATCCCTTAAAGTTCATGATGTGTTGTGATATAAGATGTTATATGATTTGGACATTGTGTGAACAACATATTAAAATCTTATGGAAAACAAAAAAACCCTTATAGGACTATGATCATATATGTGATCAGACGTTGTCTGAACAGACGTAAAACAACAGATATTTGTATTATCCTTGCTTCTGTGGATAGCATAAACTATAGTGGACAGAGTGAACAGGAAGACCAGTTAAGAAGCTGTTGTCATTGTCCAAGTGAGAGGTGATGGGACTTAAGATAGGGTGGTAGTTGTGGATATGGTGAAAAGTTATTTTATTCTGAATATTGTTCAAAGGTGGAGCTAATTGGATGTCAGTTGTGTGACATGAGAGGCAAAAAAAAAAGAGAGAGAAAGAGAAACAGGAATACTGTCAGGTGTTTTCATGTGAGCACATGAAATAATGAATGTGCCAGTTATGGAGAAGAAGAGAACTGGAAGAGGAATAGCTTAGGGGGTGGGATGGGTAGAGTAGGAATCAGGAGTTTAATGTGGACAAAATCAAGTTAGATAACTAGTGGATATGTAAAGTATGCTATTATATACACAAGTCTTGAATTCTGAGGAAGAAGACTTGGCTAATTTGAGTTTGCAGGTTAGAAAGAAGAGAAGAAACTCAAGAATTGAGTTCTAGGGCCCTACAGCTTGTAGAGGTCAGAGACATCAGGAGAAATAAGCAAAAGAAACTTGAAAAGGAGAGCCCAATGACCGAGAAGCAAAATGAAGAAATCATGGTGGCCTAAGGAGCTCTGGTAGCATAGTGCCTAAGGCACTTGACTGCTCACCAGAAAGCTGGCAGTTCAAACCCACCAGCCACTCCTCGGAAGGAAGGTTGGGCAATCCTACTTCCGTAGTGATACTGCCTCGGAAACCCAAGGAGG
>NW_006921926.1:313852-318204 GCF_000298275.1 Orycteropus afer afer | reverse complement strand
ATTTTGTCAACTAAGTTTCTCAATAAACATCTTTCAAAAAGATTTTTCAATATGATTTCATGTGGACTTTAAAAATTGCATGTATAATTCCAGAATCTCTATCTGATGGTTTTCAAATCTAAAGATGTGTCAAGTGAACTAGCCACTCCCTTCTCCCCTATCCCTTCAAAAATTATTAAACAATTCACATTAGTAAGGAAATATGCTTCATTTATTATATATTGTAGGAGTCAATGTATATATAAAATTTAGTGTTTTTTTTTAAATATGTGTACTTGACTGCTAATGAGGAAGTTGACAGTTCAAACCCACCAGCCACTCCTCAGAAGGAAGGTTGAGCAATCTACTTCTGTAGTGACACTGCCTCGGAAACCCAAGGAGGGGTTGCTATGAGTCAGGTCTGACTCAACAGCACATAACAACAACAACAATAGCTTTCATGGAAGCTTTAAAATTATTTAAAATTAACAATTTAAAATTATTTTTAAAATAAGTATATCTTATCATCTATATTTTTAATTAAGCAAGATGCAAGAATGAAATTTATGTTATTGTAGAATGACATCATTTGCCGTAAATTATGATCTGGATAAGAGATTATGCCAGAGGAGGTCACAGAGAGACAGCGTCTTTTCCAAACTAAACACAGTGACTCTAGTCCTTGCTTGCTGCTTATAGAATAACCACGTGACATAACAGAAAATACATTTGAATTGAAGCTAAGAAGGCCAGACTATGAGTTTTGGTTGTCCAGAATTAGCCTTAATATTTTTGAATTTCAATTTCCCTATCTGTGAAATGGGAAAAATATCTCCACAGCTTAACAATAACAAAAATCATAATTAGTAACACTTATTGAGTACATACTAGGTCCAGGCAACATGGTAAGTATGGTAGAAGCTTTATCCCTTTAAACAGCCCTCTAAGGAGCTCTGGTGGCGTGGTGCCTAAGGCATTTGACTGTTAACCAGAAGTTTGGCAGTTCAAACCCACCAGTCATTCCACAGAAGGATGACTGGGCAATCCACTTCCATAAAGATTTACCGCCTTGGAAATGCAAAGGGGATCGTTATGAGTCAGAACCGACTCAATAGCAGTGAGTTTGTTTTTTTTAGTTAAACAACCCTCTGAGGTAGGTACAATTCCCATCTCCTCTTTCAGATGAAGAAAAGGATGTTGAGAGAGGTTGAATAACTAACCCTAGGTCATCCAGCTAGTAAGTGGTAAAGCTGTGCTTCAGATCCAGAATATCTAACTCTGAATCCTTGCACTTAACTAGTGTGATATACCAAGGGGGAGGTAATAAGTGTGTGGTATTAACTCTGAACATAGCAGAGCTAAAGTGAACAGAAGAAATGATGGAGTGAGAGTTCAACGGAAGATTTCAAAGGGCAGCTGAGGAAGACAAAATAAAGTATAATGAAATATGCAAAGACCTGGAGTTAGAAAACCAAAAGGGAAGAACACGCTCGGCATTTCCCAAATTGAAAGACCTGAAGAAAAATTCAAGCCTTAAATTGCAATATTGAATGATGCAGGAAGCATGAAAGGATGATAGAAGGAATACAGAGAGTCACAATACCAAAAATAATTTGTCAGCAATCAACCATTTCATGAGGCAGCATATAATCAAGAACCGATAATATTGAAGGAAGAAGTCCAAGCTGCACTAAAGGCATTGGCAAAAAACAAGGCTCCAGGAATTGCCAGAATACCAATTAAGATGTTTTAACAAATAGATGCAATGATAGAAGCACATACTCATTTCACCAAGAAGTTTGGAAGACAGTTCCCTGGCCAAAAAATTTGAAGAGATTTGTCCCCATTCCAAAGAAAAGTGATCCAACAGAATGCAGAAATTATTGAACAATATCATTAATATCACACTCAGATAAAATTTTGCTGGAGATAATTCAAAAAAAGTTGCAGCCCTACTTCAACAGGAAACGGCCAGAAGTTAAAGCCAGATTCAGAAGAGGATGTGTCACAAGGAATACCATTGCTGATGTCAAATGGATCTTAGCTGAAAGCAAAAAATACCAGAAAGATGTTACCTATGTTTTTTAACTATGCAAAAGAATTTGACTGTATGGATCCTAATAAATTATGGATATATTGTGAAGATGTGAATTCCTAAGGAAACTGTTCATAGACCAAGTGGCAGTAGTTCCAACAGAACAAGGGGATACTGCATGGTTTAAAAATTAGGAAAAGTGTACATCAGGGTTATATTCTTTCACCATGCTTATTCAGTCTGTATGTTGAGCATATACTCTGAGAAGCTGAACAATATGAAGGGCACAGCATCAGGATTGGAGGAAGACACACTAACAACCTGCAATATGCAGATGACACAACCTTGCTTCCTGAAAGTGAAGAAGACTTGAATACTTACTGATGAAGATCAAAGATTACTGCTTTCAACACAGATTATACCTCATATAAAGGAAACAAATGCCCACAAAATTAGACAAATAAGCAAAATTATGATAAATTGAGAAAAGATTGAGGCTGTCAACAATTTCATTTTACTTGGATCCACACTCAACACCCATGGAAGCAGTAGTCAAGAAATGAAATGATGTATTGCACTGGACAAATGTGCTGCAAAACACTCTTTAAAGGGTAAAATGGCAGATAGGCAGAAAGACTGCACAGACCCTCTTCAACAAAGAAAAGGGGAACCAATTAACACAGATACAGAAGATAATCCTGGACCCCTGAGCTTTGAAGGGAAGGGTATAGAAGTGGACTAAACTCAAACTAGAAGAATTTGCATGAAAACACCAAAAAAGGAGGCATATGGAGCTATGATCTGGCAGTGATCCTGACAGCACAGACAGCTTGGATATTGCCGAGTGGTGGTAGGAGCTAAGAATTAACCTAAAAATCAGCCCTGCTAGCCAGGGACTGCATGGAGGACTACTCTGGTGGCTGGGGAATAAATGGGGAAGCAGTGAAGAGGAAGCTGGGCTGAGCTGTGAACTTTTGCCTGTCTTGAGGATGCAGCCATTTTGAATGTTTACAAGCAGTTTGACCATTTTGGATATATTAAGTGACAGCATTCTCCCAGATTCCAGGGACTTAAGAACAGACTCCACTTGCTGGGAACAACAAGGAAATTCTGGACGCAGAGGACTGGAAAGGTATGACATTCCCCTTGTTACTCTTATATCCCACACCTTCTTGGTGAATGGATGTACAGCCATCCCTCACTCCCACCCACCTTCTAGGCCAGCAGGATTTCCATCCCAGTCTGTGTGCTGGGAGGGAGCCTGGGTGCCCTGCCCCACCCTGCCCTGATTTTTTTTTTTCTTTTTCCTTTTTTGTTTAGTTTGTTTGCTTTTGTCTGTTTTAAAACTACCACTATTGTTATTACTTTTGTCCTTTTAATTATTATTCTTTATTTTTCCCTTCCTAGTTCTAGTTTTCAGCTTTTTTTCTTTTCCCTGTTCCTCGTTCCAATATTTGTTTTTACTTTCTTGTGGTTAACCCCATTTTTTTTCCTTTTTGCATTTTTCCCATTTTTTTCTTCATTATTCTCCTTCTCTTTTTTCTCTTATTGCCCTCTCCCCACATATTGTGGTGTTTTTTGTTTTGTTTTTGTTTTCCTTTTTTCTTTTTTTGGTTAGCACATGGAACATTTTCCATGAGACACCATATGTTAGGCCATAAAGCAAGCCTTAATACATTGAAAAACATCGAAATACTGCAAAGTATTTTCTCAGATCACAATGCTATCAAATTAGAAATCAATAATAGGAAGATCAATGGAAAAAGAGTAAACACGCGAAAACTGAACAACACCCTCCTTAAGAAAGACTGGGTAAGAGAAAAAATAAAAAGTGAAATTGAAAAATTCCTTGAATCAAATGAGAATGAAAAGACAACACACCAAAATCTTTGGGACACAGCAAAAGCAGTGATCAGAGGACAATTTATAGCAATAAATGTACACATCAAAACAGAAGAAAGAGCCAAAATCAACACTTTAAATGAACACCTCCAACAATTAGAAAAACAACAGCAAGAAAAGCCTATAGTCACCAGAAGAAAGGAAATAATCAAGATTCAAGCAGAAATCAATGAAACAGAAAATAGAAAGAAAATAGAAAAAATCACCATGACCAAAAGTTGGTTTTCTGAAAAGATTAATAAAATTGACAAACTACTGGCAAATTTAACAAATGAAAAGAGGGAGAGAATACAAATAACATGACTAAGAAACGAAATGGGTGACATCACAACAAAATCAACTGAAATGAAAACGATAATATCAGGATACTATAAGAACTGTACTCCAACAAATTTGAAAATCTAGAAGAAATGGACAGATTTCTAGAAACACACCA
>NW_006921926.1:312859-313507 GCF_000298275.1 Orycteropus afer afer | reverse complement strand
CAAGAAAATCATCATTATGACCAAGTGGGGTTCATATCAGGTATGCAAGGATGGTTCAACATTAGAAAAACAATCAATGTCATCCACCACATAAATAAAGAAAAAGAACCACATGATCGTATCAACTGATGCAGAAAAGGCATTTGATAAAATCCAACACCGATTCTTGATCAAAAATCTCAGCAAAATAGGAATAGAAGGGACATTCTTCAACATAATAAAGGGCATCTATGCAAAACCAACAGCCAATATTATTCTCAATGGAGAGAAACTGAAACCACTCCCCTTGCAGACAGGAACCAGACAAGGATGCCCTCTATCACCACTTCTATTCAACATTTAGTGGAAGTCCTAGCCAGGGCAATAAGGCAAGAAAGGTAAATCAAAGGTATCCAAATTGGTAAGGAAGAACTCAAACTATCCCTAATTGCTGATGATATGATCTTATACCTAGAAAACCCAAGAGACTCAGTCAAAAATCTACTGGAACTTATTGAGTGATTTAGCATCGTGGTGAGCTACAAGATCAACATCCCAAAATCAGTTGGATTTCTGTACTCCAGCAAAGATATTGCTGAAAAAGAAATAAGAAAATCAATACCATTTACAATAGCTACCAAAAAAAAAAAAAAATACTTGGGAATAAAT
>NW_006921926.1:301121-308130 GCF_000298275.1 Orycteropus afer afer | reverse complement strand
ATTATCTCCAGTTGAAGCCCCATAATTTACTTATCCTTTTTGCTACTGATGTTCATTTCATATAGATCAATTGCTTCCAAGTATTGCTGTAAAGTAAAAAAAAAAAAAAAAAACCCTCTGTGTGCCTATTTATTTTTTATTCATTGAAATCATTTCCTTGAGATAAATTTTCAGGAGAAGAATGACCGGATCAAAGATCAGGGACATTTTTAAGACTTTTGACACTGTCTTAATGCCTTAAAAAAAGTCAATTTCCATGTCATCAGTAATGATTATGTTTTATAAATTATTAAACTTTACTGCAACCTTGCTAGAGTTGTGCCATCTATCTTGATGCCAAAGTTCATAAAATCTCTAAAGTGTTTAAATTATTCTTCTTTGAATAGATAACTATTTAATGACAGAGGCCTTTTCTAATTTTCTTTATGCCTTCCTATTTTTTTCAGAAAATAAATATTTTACTAATAATGATAATTATAAGAATCACTTATCTGAAATCCCTCTGTGTTAACCCATAATGATATACCTATGGTATAATGGAAAAAATCATTAATTCTGGAATCAGACCAGCTTGTATTTGAATCCCAGGTTCATTACTTGGGAAATTTACTTAAAGCAATTAATTTCCCATCAATAGAAGGATTAGTAATAATCCCTGCTTCCTAAGTCATTGCAAGTGTTAAAATGAGGTATTTGTAAAGTCCCTTGCACTGAGTAAGACAGTCTTAGGGGAAATAGTGGAATTTTCAGAAGAACTTTATATTTATCATGTGAACATAAAATTTTTTAAAGGTACAAAAAAAACTCTCTCACTCAAGCAACACATCTTGTCTACAGTTCATAAAGTTCTCATCATACAGTTTTTCTAATTAGCATTTTTTTGAAATCCCCATATATTTTAACTCTAGTAAACTGTTGAAACAGCAAGCACCTGGGATGTCTCCTGGGGAAGCACAGCCTGCTACAGTAGATCTGGGATCAGCAATGTCTCTAGAAATAGTACCAGGCAGTTACCTCCAGGTGACTAAATGAGGCTTCATCTCAGCGCACAAGCTTAGAAAGCTTTATGATTAGTCCGGCTTGCTATGGTGAGGAAATAACAAAGAAGAATACAAATGGAAGCCGAATTTATCACAGCAGCCAGTCAGTTTCTAGACAGGTAAGAAAATCATTCTTGGCATGTAAACAGTGGGTCATCTATGTAACAGTGCAAGGTTTAGTGGGTAGATACTGAGATTTCTGTATGTATCTGTTCATATGCTTGTCTATAAGTGAATCAGCAGAGAATCTTTGTGATATGCAAGGAAAGATATTTAGTGTCAGAGTATTAAATTAAAAGAAAATGGTACACAATTATTTGACATATTTAAACTGTAATGATCCTACCATGATCTTAAAGAGTTTCCTGTGAAATTCATAACCAAGCTAAAGAGATTGGAATTACAAATGAATCCATTCGGGCAGAACTTGTAAGTTTCTTAAAAGATATTGAGTGAAGCAGATATTTTCTTTGCTTTGTTCAGTTTAGTTTCCCACCCTGACATTGGGGAAAATATGACAGCTTGCTTTTATGACAACTAGGAAAGGAAAGGAAAGAGGTTTACCACAGGCTAAGTCACTAAAGCTAGATGGTTTTTCTCCCAGCTGTGTCTTACAGACCCTGCCTTCGTGTGAAGACTTCACTAAAAGACTAGTCATTCTCTTTCATTGTAATCGGATGTGGGGATCAATGAATGAAAGTTTGTGACATGAGACATCCCTAAACTAATTCCCAGCTGAGGACCTCAGCTTTGTTGTTTTCTACCAGTAAACCAAGAACCTTATGATTTAATGTTGCCTGTTTTCTCATAAAAATTATGGCCCTCATTAGTTAATCTGAATAAAAAATGCTATTCTCAGGTGAAAAATCTCATAAAATGTTTAGTTCCACATAAGTTTACTTACAAAATATATATGTATGTCTATTAACTTCCACTATGTTCTAGGCATTGTACTGTCCTGGGCATATAACATTAAAAATAAAAATTTAGCTAGATGGTTTAAAAATAATACAGTGGTGCCAATATCAGTACAAAGTTATGGATAATTATGATATTATCTGTGGTCCATAATGATGAATAACAATGTCAAAAAATGGATCATCTGGTATTTTCATCCACCTTAACAATAGGATTGAATTAACTTCCTGTCTGATTCAATATTGCAGAAAACAGTCATCAAGATGGCCCAAATAAATCATTTGATTGAAGAAGCAATCTCTATTTGCCACAATATTTAGGGCTGCCAGATATTTTTTATTTTTTGGTATTAATCTAGTGTGAGACAGAAGCAGATAATAAAGCCAAATAATGGCTTGGCAATAATTTCAAAGCAGGATTTATAATGTAACAGCAAGACTTTAGACTAAAGAGAGGCTAAAGTTTTGAGTGATTTTCTTTTTTTAATGTCTAATGCATGCATATACACCTTGTAATATGAGGAAGGCATCCTGTTTAAATCTGTTTTATAATAGAAATGAAAACCTTAAATATTTTGTAGACCAAAATATTCTTCCCTATATATGGAACCTATAGGGAAGAATATTCATATATTTGTTTTTTAAATTGCTACCTTAAGTTACTCAGTTCATATCTGATGCTGATTGTATTGTATGAAATTAGCCATTTTCTATATTTACCTATAGCAAAGAGGAAAAAGCTATATACACTCTCCTTTGTTTTCCTAATTAATCTATGAACTTCCATCTAACAATCTAATGATCAGATCAGAGTTACAGCGATCCTAATGAATACCATGGGCTCGATCATACTAAAGGAAAACAAAAGAATTATTACTGTGAGCCTTGAAAAGTAATGACAGAATGGTACTGGCACAATCATGCTGTTCATTAAACTTATATTGTAGACAACATCATTCAGGATCTTTTTCTTCTAGAAATAAGATGATTCTCTGGGAACCAATCACTAAAATAGTACACTGATAAAAATTGTATACTTATTACTGTTTTGCCATATCCTTCTGTAGAAGAAATGACCACCAGAACACTGACTAAAACATATTCCATATGCTTTCTGTATTCATTTTTAATTATGCAGAAAATAGTTTATTTCTACTGTGACACATAAATCAAGATTATCAAGAAAAAATACTGAAAAAACATTAAATCATACAGATTTTATTTGCATCACAAAAAACACATGCCAATAAACTTCATTTCATATTAATTTCATGTTACCATGTTTCTTGGAGAATTGTATCATTTACTATAGGAGTAAATTGTAGTCAATGAATTCAAACATAAATTACTTCATGGAGGGAATCAAAATAAAAGCAAATTTATAACATCCTTCTGTGGAACATTAGAATTCAAACCACCTTTGTGATCAGACTGACGTTTTAGAGCCTGCGATGTTCCCTGTTCCTTTATAACTCAAGTTCTGCATGTGATGCTGGAGCTCTGGTGGCACAGTAGTTAAAGCATTGGGTTGTTAACCAAAAGGTTGGCAGTTCAAACCCATCTAGCCTCTCTGCAGAAGAAAGTGAGGCAGTCAGCTTTCATATAGTTTTATAGCCTCAGAAGCCCTATGGGGCAGTTCTACTCTGTCAGTAAGAGTTAGGTTTTGGGTTTTTTGCATGTGATCAGTATAAAGAATATGCCCCTGTTGATTAAATATGTTTTGTGTGCCATCAAGGCGATTGTAACTCATAATTACCCTATATGACAGAGTAGAACAGCCCCACAGAGTCCGTCTGTCCTTTCATATGTTATAAACTTTAAGGGAGCAGATTGCTAAGTCTTTTTTTCTCTCAGAGCTCTGGTGGATTTGAATCACCAAACTTTTGGTTAACCGCCAAGAGCTTAACCATTGTACAACCAGAGCTCATTTGCTTGAATAGAACTACATAAGAATAGGTAGTCATTTTCCAGTTTTACTCACATCTAGAACAAAGCAGTTAGTGGCCTGTAAGTACTGTTAATGTCTTGATTTTGGGGGAAAAACAAAGTACTATTTATATATGGCATGCTTGGTACAGTATTAGTTCCTGTCTAGAAAAAAACAGTGCTTGAGGGCAGGGAGGTTGTAGTATTACCATTTTGCCCCTCTGCATCTATTTCCAAACATCCCTACATGCTACCTAGAAGTTAGTTTGATTTCCATTCTTGCTGGCACTTTAGTCAGAAGCCTCCTCTGTCCTTTGCAGGAAAACTGCATGAATGAAGCAGTCACAGCTGTGATGACTGGAGTTTTGTCATCTTGATGGTGCTAGATGTAGAAACCTGAATTTGTCTGACCTCATTTTTCAGGCAACATTTGCCTGAGTGTGGGGCTTTTGTCCACACTGGGCTTCTGCCTGGCCCTGACTCCAACCATTTCCTACTCAAGCTTTTAGCTGCTGTATTCTGCCTCCAGCAGGAGAAACAATGAAGGAAGGGGAGGAGGGAGAGACAACTTAATGGAGACAGAGAGAACACAAAGAGTAAGAATAAGTGGGAAAAAAATAATACCACAAAGTAGAAAACATAATCAGGGGAGATGAAGGTGGAAATTGCTGTTGACTTGAACAAATAATGAGACTTGAAAATTCTCTTCAAAGCAAGCAACTTGCTATTATATTTGTTTACTGTACCCAGGATAATATCCATTTTGGGGTTGAATCGTGATCTTTTAAATTTTTTCTGTCTCTAAAGAACATTCTATTAAACCTCTATTTTCTTCTATTTGATCCATAGATAGGTTTGTAACTTATAAAAAAAATTTAAGTATAAATGGATATAAAAATCACAAAGTGTATGAAGGATAGTATCATAAAGATATATAGAATATTATTTTATAATATATGGTAGCATTATGTCCTCCAGAGAATTTATAGATGGAAAAGTCAAGACCTTCACTAGTTAATGATTTTAAAATTAGCTTCTTTATAAGGATGGCAGCTGGCTTACTCCAAATTATATAGAATTTAAAGTTTTCAGAACATACAAAAGTCCTATATTACATTGCTAAATTTCAAAAGTATTTGAAGGAGAAAGAAAGGTTTTTATAAGAATGTTGGTGAAAGGCACACTAATTAAAAGGTAATATTAAAATGGAAGAGAGATGAATGAAATGAAAAAGAAACATTATAAAAACCTTTTCAAATGAATATAATAAGGGATTCTAATCTGGTAGCGTAGTGCCTAAGGCACTTGACTGCTAACCAGAAGGCTAGCGGTTCAAACCCACCAGCCACTCCTCGGAAGGAAGGTTGGGCAACCTTCTTCCACAGTGATACTGCCTCAGAAACCCAAGGAGGGGTCGCTATGAGTCGGGTCCGATTTGTTGGCACATAACCACAACAATCTAAATCACTAAATTTGGCTCTGTTTCATTATTAATATTTAATTTGCAGTGGCATTGAGAAATGGAAAGGAAGATGAACTTAATTTGGCATCAATAAAAAGTTTTCTGTAGTACTTGGGATTTGGGTTGAGTGTTCACAACAGCCTGGATTTGAAAGAGTATGTCAGTAAGTGAGCTGTAGCAGAGATTCTAGAATCAAAGAATCTCAAAATGTGTAATTTTGAACTTTAACCTCAAGTCTATCTTCTATTCAAAGTAGATTATATCACTTTCACAAAACCAACATATTTTTTGACCATTGCTTTTTCCTGTGACCTAGATTTGCTGGTTGACTTTTGGCTAAAGTCCCTTGATAGGTATAATAATCAGTAAATGTTAACACTGCAAATCCAATTAGGCCACTAATAAGAGTCTTGATATTATTAGTGTTCCAGTAAATACCAAAACCAAACCAAATCCATTATCTCTGAATCCATTCTGACTCCTAACAATCCTGTAGGGTGTAGTAGAACTGCCCCATAGGGTTTCCAAGAATATAAACCTTTATAGAAGCAGATTGCCACATCTTTCTCCTACAGAGCAGCTGGTAGGTTCAAACCGTCAAATTTTCCAATTCGTGACTGAGCGCTTTAATCACTGTGCTACCATGGCTCCTCCAAATACGTACAGGGTCTTCATTTAATAAACAAATCTACCACACAGTTTCCCCTTGTAGTAAACATGGTGGCATAGTGCCTAAGGCATTTGACTGCTAACCAGAAGGCTGGCGGTTCAAACCCACTAGCCACTCCTTGGAAGGAAGGTTGGGCAATCTACTTCCGTAATGATATCACCTCAGAAACCCAAGGAAGGGTCACTATAAGTCAGATCCAATTCGAGGGCAGTGAGTACTGAATATCCAGAGAAGCAAGTCATTAAATTAACTGTTTTCAACGTTGATGTATAGCAAATTCACATCCTTATTCAAAATTTACCGAGCTCTTTTTATCTGCCAGTTCCAATTCTTTTATAGTCAATAGCTTATATGATTCTCACAGAAGCCCTATAAAAGGTATGCAGTCATCACCCCCATTTGGAAAACTGAGGCTCATAATTTTTATCAAAGCCACTTAGCCAAGTATTGAACCCAGATTACTCCCTAACCCATGTTCCTTGTTCTCCCAATGTACCATGGCCACATTTTGAGTCACTTCTCCAAGGCTATCAAATATTTCCTCATCAACAAAATAACAGCCTTTTCTCAGTTCACATTTTTCTTAACCTTTGGCAGCATCTGGCAGTATGGACAAACTTTTTCTAGAAACTGTCTACTCCTGATTTCCATGACATCACATACCATAATCTTCCTCTGACTCTTCTATAACACTCCTATGCTATAGGTTGTTGTTGTTGTTATGTGCTGTCCAGTTGGACCCGACTCACAGCGACCACTCCTTGGGTTTCCCAGGCCGTATCACTATGGAAGTAGATTGCCCCATCTTCCTTCCGAGGAGTGGCTGGTGGGTTTGAATCGCCAGCCTTCTGGTTATCAGTCAAGTGCCTTAGGCACTAAGCTACCACAGCTCCTATGCTATAGATGTTGTTGCTGTTGTTGTTAAGTGCCATCGAGTCGTTTCCAACTCATAGCGACCCCATGCACAGCAGAACGAAACACTGCCCGATCCCGC
>NW_006921926.1:282553-298476 GCF_000298275.1 Orycteropus afer afer | reverse complement strand
CATTTCCTTTTTGACAACTTTCAATTTTCCTAGATTCATACTTCGTACAGGTAACAGCCCAGCTTATAGACTGAGACAGACTAGGAAGAAGGAAGAGGCTGTCCACTTCTCAAAGAATTGGCCAGGGAAAATCTTATGAATAGCAAAGAAACACTGTTTGGTATACGCTATAGGTACTCATGCTAAAATCAAGGCTAACTCCACCCATTACCATTGAATGGATTCCAATTCATAGCAACACTACAAGAGGGAGTAGAACTGCCTATAGCGTTTCCAAGGCTGTAAATCTTTATGGAAGTAGACTGTCTCTTCTTTCTCCTATGGAGTGACTAGTCAGTTTGAACCTCTAACCTTTTGGTTAGCAGCCAAATGCTTTAACCATTATGCTACCATAACAATAAAAGTTTTTAGAGCCCTTTTATTTATTTATTTGTTTGTTTGTTGCTTGCTTTAGTGCCTGACTTTGTGAACTGGTGGTGTAGTGATTAAGGCATTTGGCCGCTAATGGTCAGTGGTTCAAACCTACCAACCACTCCATAGGAGGAAGTTGAAGCAATCTGCTTCCATAAAGATTTATAGCCTTGGAAACCCAACGGGGGTTACTATGAGTCAGAATCAACTCAATGGCAGTGAGTTTGGTTTTTGGTTTGACTTTGTGGTACCATATGTTGATGTTTGAGGAAACCAATAAATAGCATTCTTCTCGTCTCTGGCTGAGTTCTAAATCAACTGAGAGAGAAAAAGGAAGCAGTTCAATGAAGATCAAAATATCAATACAGCTGTCAGAGTTGTGATTTTGGATCATGACAATGATATCCTTCAATGGCTGACTTACCCACAGAGCTAGCTACAGGCAACACTGGTTAACCATGGCCCTCCCCTGCAGGGATAGAGCCATTACACCTTATTTGTTGCTGTTAACCAAAACAAAACAAAACAAAAAAACTCACTGCCATCGAGTCAATTCTGACTTATAGCAACCTGCATTGGGTTTCCAAGGTTGAAAATATTTTTGGAAGTAGATTGCCTCATCTTCCTTTCACAGAGCAGCTGGTGGGTTTGAACCACCAACCTTCTGGTTAGCAGCCAAATGCCTTATCCACCACGTCACCAGATGCCAGTGAGCCAATTTTTGAGTCATAATGACCTCATGTGACAGTACAACGGCCCAGATGTTTTCTAGGCTCTAGTCTTTACAGGAGGAGATTGCTAGGTTGTCCTGTGGAGCTGCTGGCTAAGTTCAACTGCCAATATTTTGGTTAGCAGCCCAGTACATAACTATTACACTACCAGGATTCCTCTGTAGTTTACTTACCACATGGCAAAGAGAAGACCTGGATAAATGCTTTTTACAGGCATGCAGACCCTGAAAGGAAAGTACACATACCCAGTATCTTATTCCGAATGCATCAATTCAGGAAGTCACTTCCCCTTCCCTGGGGAGATGAGAAAGGGGAAGAATCCAAGAGTATTGCTCTTTTGGAGCTGCCCCCACATAGAAGGAAACATCAGGAGTGGGGGGGTTCAGTGTTTCCTCCTGGTATCATGGTAGAGGAAAGTTAGAGAAATGTGACAGCTATAGCATTATTTTTAAATGGATAAATATTTGTATGATATATATGGGTAGTGCTTACGGCATTTAACTGCTAACCAGAAGGCTGGTGGTTCAAATCCACCAGCCACTCTTTGGAAGGAAGACTGAACAACCTACTTCTATAGAGATACCACCTCAGAAACCCAAGGAGGGGTTGCTATGGGTCAAAATGGACTAGACAGCAGTACGTTTGTTTTTTTGGTTATATAATATATACCTATATGCCAATATACAGGAGCTCTGGTAGCATAGTGCCTAAGGCACTTGACTGCTCACCAGAAGGCTGCTGGTTCAAACCCACCAGCTACTCCTCGGAAGGAAGGTGGGGCAATCTACTTCCGTAGTGATACTGCCTCGGAAACCCAAGGAGGGGTCGCTATGAGTCGGGGCCGACTCGACGGCAAATAACAACAACAATATCAAATATGCCAATATATGTAATAGCATAAACTATCAGAAAAAAAAGTAATACTAAAAATACCATAACCTTATCTCAGAGTAATGAGATTAATAACTACAGATAATATTTATTTCTTTCTAAAACTCCTTGTATTTTCTATATCTTCTATCATGAGCATATTTAATTTTATAGCTAGAAAAATAAATTTTAAAACTCTCAAATTAATTACATGAAATAGATGCTAACACTGGTTAAGTTTTAACTCAATTCATAATCAATAGAGCACATAACTCAGAATGCATTTAGATTTAACCTGTTGGAAGTGGGCATCAACTAAAGTGTACACTTGAGAAATTTTGAATTGCACATGTGTCATATATATATCAAACCAAATTCACTGCCATGGAGTTGATAAGACTCCCAGCAACCCCTCCTTGGGTTTCCAAGGCGGTATCTCTATGGAAGTAGATTGCCCAATCTTCCTTCTGAGGAGTGGCTGGTGGGTTTAAATTGCCAGTGTTCTGGTTAGCAGTCAAAATGCCGTAGGCACTACATCACCGGAGCTTATATTTTATATATATACAGAGTTCCCATATATATATTTAGTCACAATAATTTTTAAAAGTCGATAAGATAACTTCAGATTTTTTCCCCCCTCCTAAAGGGTATAGTGGGAGCTCTGGTAGCATAGTGGCTAAGACACTTGCCTGCTAACCAGATGGCTGGCGGTTCAAACCCACCAGCCACTCCTGGGAAGGAAGGTTGGACAATCTACTTCTGTAGTAATACCACCTCAGAAACCCAAGGAGGGGTCACTATGAGTCGGGTCCAACTCGACAGCAGTGTATGTGTGTGCATGCGTGCCCGGTGTGTAGTCGTCAAAGTATCAGAGAGGTATTGTTTACAAATAAAATATAAATTATGTTAAATCGAAGACACATGGATAATATAGAAATGCATAATTGATGTCCCTGAAGATGAGACAAGAATATTTACAAGAAAAATCGTTTAAGCATATTAAAGAGAAAAAAAAAAAAAAAAAAACACCTCACTGCCCTGGAGTGGGATCTGACTCATAACAACCCCTCCTTGGGTTTTCAAGGCAGTATCACTACAGAAGTAGATCGCCCAATCCTTGAGGAGTGGCTGGTGGGTTTGAACCACCAGCTTTCTGGTTAACAGTCAAATAGCCTTAGGCACTATGCTATCAGAGCTCCCATCAACCATATAGTAGGTGATATTTCTCAAACAAAGATTCTGAAATCTGTAGAAGAAAAAGGCCACATTCATTATTATGGTCCAGGAACTATTAACCCAAGGAATTGTCCTGGTGAAATTTTTTAATTTTAAAGATAAATTAAGAATCCTATGAGGTTCTAGGGAGAGAAAGCAAATTATCTACAAGATAGGCCAGCCTCAGACCAGGGAATTTTTCACAGCAACTTTCAACGCCAGAAGGCATTTGAATATAACAGCAGAATTCAAAGACAAAAATTAAAGATTGAATCAGGAATTTCATATCCAGCCAAACCATAATTTATTGCCATTGTTTATAGTTAAAGACACTATAAATACATTGTCATACATATGAAGCCTCAGAAAATATAACACTCATGGGCCCTGCTGGAAAGAAGCTATCTGATATATCTGAGAATGAAACCCAGCTAAGTAAGTTGTTAGCTGTGCTTGAGTTGGCCCCAGATTCATGGAGATTCCATTTGCAACAGAACAAAACATAGTTTCAGATGGAACCATTGTGACTCATAGGGTTTTGTGGGCTGATTTTCAGAAATAGATCACCAGGCCTTTCTTCCTAGTTCATTGTAATCTAGAAATTCCACTGAAAGTTGTTCAGCATCATAGCCTCCACTGACAGACAAATGCTCACTGAGCATGAAGTACATTGACTGGGAACCAAACCCAGGACTCCCTCACATGGAAGGTGATAATTTCAGCAACGGAACACCAGTGTCCCAGAAATATTATATAGTACATCCCAGGTACATTAATAAATGAAAAAATCAATTTGTGGAAAATATGTATAGTTCCATCCTATTTGTATTTAATAGTAATGGTGTGTCATATGTATATATTAATTTTATGTATTTGCATAGGAAACATTTGGAAGGATACACAAGAAATGGTTAGCAGTTCGAACTGCTTAGGAGAGAACAAGTATACTTTCACTTTTCACCATATAACTTTCTATATATTAATTTTTGGGGTCAATAAACATGAAATTTCTGTGATATAAATTTTGAAAATAAGTATTACCACTGGAGAATTGAAAGATGCAAGCAAAGAAGGGAGGAGATATCAGGGAAGGCTGGGGAATGAGCTTTGACCTGAGTCTCCAAGGATGAGGAGAACCTAGTCAGCAATCCACACATGCCCTGACACAGAATGTGAAAGGGCATGGCACATGGAATAAGCCTCAGGTATAGCTGGTGCATAATGTCTGTAGTGGAGAAGGGTAAGAGGTGAGGCTGGAAGAAC
Organism: Orycteropus afer afer; assembly: GCF_000298275.1. Lineage (NCBI taxonomy): Eukaryota > Metazoa > Chordata > Mammalia > Tubulidentata > Orycteropodidae > Orycteropus > Orycteropus afer. The sequence continues at coordinate 293,986 of NW_006921926.1, read as the reverse complement.
AGGGCAATTGTAATGAACCAAAGAGTTACGACCATTCATTAGAAAATGAGAGGTCCTCAAAGTATTTTAAGCAGAAAAGCAACTTGATTAGATTAGCATTTTGTAAAGATCGCTATGGTGTCCCATTAAGATTCTATTCAAGTAGTACTGGTAGTCAGGAATAGTGGTATGAATAAGATGGGAGAAATATAGCTAAAGAGAAGATGGGTTCAATGTTAGAGATATTTAGAAGGTAGAAAACACAGGGCTTGCTTGTTAATTGGATTATCACACTGGTGATGTGGAGGATAAGAAAGAGGAAGTCAAGATGACCTCCAAATATGGTATTTCCTTGCATTACATGAAATATAAAATAAAAGCAAATTTGATTGTGGATGGGCAGAGGGAGAAAGATAAATTCAGTTTTGGTAATACTGAGTTTGAAGTATGATTAGAACATTCAGGTAAAGAGAAGCAATATGGAAATAATAAAAATCAATAATAGTGTGAAAGTAGCAGCAAAGGATAAATGCAGAGTTCTCAAGAAGGGACTGAGTGAGAATCTAAAATGTCTCCTACAGTTCAGTGTTTTATACTTAGTGTGGAAAAAAAAAAAAAAAACTCATGGCAAACGAGTCGAATCCGACTCATAGTGACCCCTTCTTGCGTTTCCGAGGCGATATCACTACAGAAGTAGATTGCCCAATCTTCCTTGGAAGAATGATTGGGCAATCTACTTTCATAGTGATACTACCTCAGAAACCCAAGGAGGGGGTCACAAAGATATAGACAATGAACGGAAGTCACTTGCCAATGCAACAATCCAAACTGTGGCCAAATAGAGGAGGGTCCTTAGTCAAGAATGGCATTAGAGATGACAATTTTTCATCATTTCAGGTAGCAATGAGTATAAATTAATGTTAGAAAGATCAGGCCTTGGTCCTTAAGGAAGCGAGTTCCTTTTGTGGCTGCTGGGAATTGAGGCAATTCTTCTCTCAGGGGTTTTGAGAACATCTCTTTAGGAAAAGACATAGCCATTTGGCCTCTCTCCCCCTAATGGGGCCTGGTGGATGTGGTCCTCGCTCTTACAGGGGATAGTTAGGTGACCAAACTGCCTAATAACATTGGGAGGGAGCCAGCATTTAGAACCCTGTCCCTCTCCTATAAAAAAAAATTTAACCATTCATTAAGAATAAAAAGATAAATAAAAGCCAGTCTAATATGTAACAATTCAAATATAGTACTTGCTCTAAATTCAAATGTGAATTTTAACCAATTCCCCTGTCCTGATTTATATCTAAAGCCAGTAGGCTTACTTTAGTGGACAGTCTGATGATCAAAAAGAGTTATTACAGAGGGGCATTTCCTTGGGAAGGGAGTTTAGACTCTGTGCTAAGGGGAAAAAGATCCTAGATTCAAATTTGTTCAATAGATACCATTTTATTCAAAGACAATCATCCAGGATGAGGGAAACCATCAGCATGTACACAGTACAGAAAACCAAATGGACTCTGCTGACTCACTGTCATGGGCCTAATTATATATGATAGAAAATAAAGGGGCTCATCACAAAATCATGATTGGTGGCAGATCAATTCATCACTATCATAGGAGGGACTACAGAAGCTGGGAAAGAACCATGATTGGGATATGTACATAATTAAAGATTAAAAAGGATTAAAGGATTAATTCTGGGGTGGACCATCTAGCTACGTGGTGGTCTGGATATGACTTAGGGTTGAGTCATAGCCACATGGTGGTTACAAGACTCTACCAAGACCCCAATCTTTATTTTAAATTAGATAATATGTGGCTATTTTCAGTAAATCATTAAGGATACATCCAGGCAAGTTTCCTAGTTCTTTATGTGAGTGTTATCAACTTTCAACCACACTCTTCCTGAGAGCAAATCGCCCTTCCCTAGTTTTGCCCCAGACTTTCCAAGCATAACCAACCACATTGCTGATTTAATGATCAGAACTCAAATGATGTCTGAATTTACATCAAGGCTCCGAATGGAATTAGGGCTCCCACTGTAGACTGCAGCTTTCCATAAACCAAATACTTCACAATTTAAGCTCTAATACAACCCTAAATAAAAGGAATGAATTCAGGAAACTCTTAACAACACAGATATCTCCAACAAAATGTAAATACAGATGAGTTTGAAATCTTTGAACGTTTGAATATGTTTGTATGTTTGTAATATCCACAAAAATACTCAATTGTTCTTATATAGTAACTATTTGCATTATTGACTGCTAATCAGAAGGCTGGCAGTTCAAACCCACCAACCACTCCTCGGAAGGAAAGTTGGGCAATCTTCTTCCCTAGTGATACCTAAGGAGGGGTCACTATGAGTCAGGTCTGACTCAAGGGCACATAACAACATCAACAACATGAAGTGGCTTAGCATTTGCACTTGGAAAGAACATTTGAATGTCTTTGAAAATAAAAACTTAAATCATTTGTATGTTAAGTGATAAAAATGACCAAATGTGTTTAGAATTCAGACTAAAATAAATCTTGCACAGTTGTATAGTTTACAACAGAGACACTGTTCTTGCCCTGGAACTTCATATTCTCTCTTAGTTATGACTCAACATAAAAGGATGAGGAGAAGCTGTGTGTTTCTAGCTTCTTTCCAGAAGGAGAGGTAGCTATATTCGCTAACTGTAGGTAGTCCTGTATTTTCATTTTGTCTGAAATGAAATTCTCATTTTGTCTGAGAATCCTTCTTTTTCTCAAATTGTGCTGATATATAATGAATGCCTGGCATATGTCAGTCCTCTACGTATATATCTGTTTGTACTATATGTTAGCATCACTATTTTATGTGGAACAGTCAGTAATATGTGCTTGAATTGTAAAATCAATCTAAGCTTTTGAAAGGCCAGCAGAGAACTGAGACAAATTATTGACGTTTTTGTTACGATAACCAGATGATTTCAGTGTAAATTAACTGATCACTTCAATTTGTTTCTTCACTTTATTAGTTAGATAGGCTAAATTTCCATTTCAAAGGCACTGCTTTTCCCTTTTTTTTTTTTTTTTGGTAAATTGCCTTCTTGAGTGATTTTTAATCTTGAGTTCTCATTTCATTTCCCATTTACCATTTCAATCTGAGGAAGTAAGACTTTAATACTGTTTCCACAGTTACAAGCCTCAAGTTAATCATGGCCCTGGGAATTGAGTTCTCAAGTGTGTACACAACCCTCTTGACTCTCAGTTCCCAGCATGGAGGGCTGGCTCCAAATCCTACCCTGGGGATCAGGGGCACTGCCTGCCTGCTTACCCTGCCTGACAAACACTGCTGATGAGCTAGAAGTCAATGGTTCCTCATCAGTGTATTATAGAACCGAGGAACCCATCCTTGGCCTTGTAAAGGAGGAGGACTAGACATAGTCTCTATTACAGTATCCCATATCTAAAGCATCTGAAGGCTCAAAAAGCTAAATACCAACTACTAGATGAAAGAAAGCCTCACTGTCTCTCAGAGTCACCAAGTAGACTTTTTTTCTAATCTCCTGGGTTTGCAGGTGGATACATAAACCATGCTTAAAAATATAATGTTGTTTTTCTCATTGATGCACTTCCAAACTCTATTCATTCTTCCTAATTGAACTCAAGTCTTACTTTCTGCTTTAAATTGTGTTGTTATATATGGGAACATTATTTAGATTATAGAACAGGGCAGAGAATGATATAGCAAACAATTGTGTCCCATTAGATGACTTTTATTAAAAAAAAAAAAAAAAAAAAAAGCACTACTGATAGTGTTGATGTAGCTACTGCACATATTCCTAACATAATGTTCTTTTCTCCCTTTCCAGAAGCAAGTCATATACTAATCTTTGGCTGTTTGACAGAATTTTCTAAGGTTCTGCCCTTTTCTGGCTCTCAATGTTTTGTAGAGCTCAGTTTCAGCTCCTTAACATGATCAAGCTCAATAGCTCTTAACTTAAGGTGTATAAGTCTGGAACTTCAGCTTCATCTGCCATCTTTAATAGAAACCATTATACCTCTTTTGACTTTCCAAACTCCCTCTGATTCCTATAGCCTCAAGTATTTGAACCAGTCACTTATTTTATGCCAGTTTATAATGTCTTTATGTTTAGAGAATACAGTATTTCCTAAGAAGACTATAAATTCCCAAAGCAGTATCATTTGCATTTTAGAGCAAACTGTGAGAAGGTCCTCTCAGAGTTCCTACTCTGTAGATTGCACTTGTAAGCAAATTTTCATCAGAATATATAAAAGTAGGGCTTGCTTTCTAGAATAGATGTATCACAGCCATCCATTAGTTATGGATTACCTACTGTAGTCAAGTTAGTGAATTAAGCGTTCTAAGAATATAAGACATACATAAAGATTTGATTTCTTTATCTTGTAAATTACCTACCTCAAGATGATGCATTTTTGAAAATACATAGTAAACTGAGCCATGGTTTAAAGATAGTAGTAGTACTCATGGCTTAAATTAAGGCTTTATCATTGATATCACAATTTAGCTTCTATTTTAGGAATTCCTTTTTTTTTTTAACATTTAATTGCCTGTTATTTCTCCAAAGCAAGCCCGCCAACTGAGTGTTTGCCCAAACAGTTGAGTAAGAATTATTTACCTTGAATCATCAGTACCATTGGCTTCTTTACCAGAGATTGAAGATTCATTACTGTACCTCGTTATTTTGCCTTGCACTGGAAGTGGGTCAGTGTATAGAGAAACTGTCCAATCTGGTCTAATGGGACTTACATAGTGTGTTTCTCTCTGTGACTGTGTATAAACACAAACTGAAGATGTCTTTCAGCTGGATTACTGAAACACACTTGGACAAAGATCCCATTCTGCCATTAGGACTTGAACTAAAGCAAAATACATCAACACACATTTGAGTCATTTGTGTTACTGATTATAACTAGGCAAACTACATTATTGTGCAATGTACTATCTTTTTAGCTAATACCGTTTAAATTTTCACATAAAATTTCCCTATAATTTTATCTCCATCAAAATGCTGTAAAGCACTATGAATGTGAGTCACAGGAATTATTGTGGCCAGTTCCCAATTAGGAACTGAATTAGCCAAACCAAAGATTTAATATAATATGGATTTCTTTTTCTTCTTTATTTTTCCAGACACTTCAAATGGATGTAAACAAGTTGAATATAACCTTGCTTCGAATATTCCGCCAAGGAGTGGCTACAGCCTTAGGACTCTTACCTCAGCAAGTGCACATCAATCGCCTCCTTGTAAGATGCCTCAATTTCACATTCTAGAGTACAAACTTAGTTTACTACTATTTAAAGGCTCATGCTGTAGTTCTAGGACAAATCTAGTCCACCTCCTGCTTTTGTAAATAAAATTTTTTTTACAGTACACTTTCACTTACATATTGTCTATGGCTGCTTTCATGTTACAGTGGGAGAGTTAAGTACCATATAGTCACACAAAAACATACAAATTATATGTTTTTTTTTTTTCTAACTGCACAACCTGCCTCTGCTTAGTTTCCTATGCACATTATAAGCAAAAATACAGTAGTTAAAACAGGCTATCTGAGCTGTGAAGCCTAAGTATTTACAGTCTGTCTCTTTACAGAAAAAGTTTGTCAACCCTATTGTAGTTGAAGGCTAGCTACTTTGGTAGGTGTAATCACTGCCACCAGCAGTTACAGGTGAGCCCATCATGGTGGCCTGTGGGTGTCAGAGTAGAACTTTGCTCTATAGGGCTTACAATGGCTGATTTTTGGCAGTAGATCACCAGGCCTTTTTTCCAAGGTGCCTCTGGGTGGACAAGAACCACCAACATTATAGTTGACAGTTGAGTGTGTTAATGATTTGCTCTTCCCAGGACTCTATCTAGTCCCAAATATTCCCAAAATATTCTCCATTACAATAAAAACTGTTAGTTAAGGTACAAATTTTAGACAGCATCTACTTAAGTGCCTTCAAGTATATTAGTAGGATGAAGAATACTGAATGCACAAGATGGGGGATTTTGAATAAAGAAAGATCTAAACCAAAACCCAGAGAAGACTTGGATCTAACGTTAAAAAAATAGAAAAACAGAAAGAAATTCACTGCCCTCGGGTCAGATCCAACACATAGCGACCCCTCCTTGGGTTTCTGAGGCAGTATCACTATGGAGTAGATCACCTAATCTTCCTTCTGAGGAGTGGCTGGTGGGTATGAACCGCCAGCCTTCTGGTTAGCACTCAGATGCCTTTGGTACTATGCTCAGTGATCTAAGGTGGAGATGAGGTAAACTCAAAGGATCTTTTGTACAGGGGTCACTCTAGACCTATCTATCAATTTCCCCAGCCCGTTGTTTCCCCCATTCCTCAGTATCTGGGGCCCTTGATGTCATCCAACTATACCTACCTGGACTTGAAGGTGGATGTGAGCACAGGCACAAAAAAGCAAACTCACATCAGCTGGTTTTATCTCTGTAAAAAGCTACTCACCTAAGGAAAAAGGACTTTGGAATCATCTTACATTTTTTTATTTTTCTTTCTTAATTTCTGCTGCAACAGGAACCTAAGCAAGTGCTATTCTTTCTGCCTTGAATAGCTGTACTCCTGCTTGGGACCTGCTTTCTGCTTCATCCAATGTCCACATTCCCAGCTATAAAGGAAAAATTTGATTTTTGTTTTGTTTGGGGTCTTTGTTTCTTTCATTTTTCTGTTGGAGTTGTGAGTTGTTCATTCCTCGTATAAACTTTTATTCTGTAAGTCAGCTATTTTCTAGGACCAAATAAGCTTGGCATAGTGCCGAAGGCATTTGACTGCTAACCAGAAGGCTGGTGGCTCAAACCCACCAGCCATTCCTCAGAAGGAAGATTGGGTGATCTATCTCCATAGTGACACCACCTTGCAAACCCAACGAGGGGTGGCTGTGAGTGTCAATCAACTTGGCCTCAGTGTGTTTGGTTTGGTTTTTGGTGTAGAAGAGGACGTGTTCACTGGCCAAGTTTTTCAGAAGTAGATTACCAGATTCTTCTTCTTGGTCTGTCTTAGTCTGGAAGCTCCACTGAAACCTGTCCACCAGAGGTGATCCTACTGGTACCTGAAATACTGGTGGCATAGCTTTTAGCATCACAGTAAGCCACCACAGTATGACAAACAGACACAAGTGATGTTTTCTATGGCCTCGTATGCATGCAAAAGCTGGGCAATGAAAAAGGATGACCAAAGAAAAATTGATGCCTTTGATTTATGGTGTTGGTGAAGAATATTGACTTTACCATGGACTGCCAGAAGAATAAACAACTCTATCTTGGAAGAAGTATACAGGCAGAATGCTCCTTAGAAGTAAGAATGGCCAGACTTTGTCTTAAGGACTTTGGACATGTTATCAGAAGGGACCGGTCTTTGGAGAAGAACATCATGCTTGGTAGAAAGTCAACAAAAAAGAAAACCCCCAAAGAGATGGATTGACACGGTGGCTGCAACGGTGGGCTTACACATAGCAACATTGTGAGGATGGTGCAGGACTGACAACATTCTGTTGGACGTAAAGTTGCTGTGAGTGGTAACTGACTCAACAGCACCTAATAACAACATAAAAGAGGAAAGAAGCACTAGTGGCACAATAGTTAATTGCTGGACTCCTAACCAAAAGGTTGGCAGTTCAAACCCACCAGCTACTCCACAGGAGAAAAGATCTGAGAGTTTGCTCCCATAAAGATTACAGCGTAGGAAACCCTGTGGAGCAGATCTACTCTGTCATATAGAGTGTGCTCTACCTATCATATAGGGTTCCTATGAGTTGCAATCAACTTGAAGGCACCCAACACCAACACGGAAGAGGAAATACAGCATCCCTAATATCCTGAAAGAGTGAAGTACGTTATTTATACCCAGGGCGTGCCTTACTCAAGTGAGAAGATTTAGACATCATAGGTACCTCTGATCTAGATCTAAATTTTATATATATACATAGATACCTTATACCTTTTGTAGATATAGATCTAATTAGCATGTGAATTAGCATAATAGCTTTTGCAGGGATAAAATAAAATTTCCCACTCCCAGCAAGTGACTTGCATATTCTCAGGGAATACTAGTAGCATTGGATTCCTGTTTGTTTCTAAAAATAGTCATTATAATCAATATAGTTGCAAAGATATGTAGGCAGCAGAACAGTGATTAGAAGCATGTGCTTTGAACATAGACAGACATGACCAAGTCCATTTCCAATTTGGCTATGTCCCATCTGTGTGACTTTGAGCAAACTACTTACATTTATTTCTTCATTTGTAAAATGGAAATAACAAGAATATCTATCTTATGAGGTTATGAAATGATACATGGATTTAAGGTGGTTCAAACCCACCAGCCACTCCTCAGAAGGAAGATGGGGCAATCTACTTCCTTAGTGATACTGCCTTGGAAACCCAGGGAGGGGTCACTACAAGTCAAAATTGACTCAATGGCAGTGAGTTAGGTTGATAGTGCACCAGGCTCTACCCCTACTATTACCATTCTTAGGTCATAAACTATTTAAATTGTTATAAACAAGTTTCACATCAGTACTATGCTGTATCATCATCTCTTGTCTCCTGCCAATATGAAAACCTTTGTTCTGGAATACTCATAGTACATTTATACTCCATTTTATACATAGATGCTGAAGTTCTGACAAAATGTATTAAAAGAAAATTTTCAAGCATGAGAGAACTTCATGTCAGAAGGGAAAGACTAACTACAATTTATTTCTATAAGTGCATTGTCTGAGTGGTAAAAGAGAAAATATCAATGACTTTTTTTCCTAGTGTATGTGTGTGTGTGTGTGTGTGATATCAATTATTTATGATTAAAAAAATAATCCTGTCTCCATTTCAGCTAATGAGGTAAAAGTAATAGAAAAGTATCAATGCTATCATTATGCAACATATTTTCTCTCCCAAAGGATAGATATTAAAAGTTTGACATATTTGAAATGAAGAATATAGACTCAAAATCAAGGAAGGATAGCACAATGGCACACAAAATAACAGATATTACCTTTAAGATTCGTGCTCTACTGACAAGTGACAAGGTTGTAGTCACTTCTTGGCCACAGCTAGCTACCCAGAGGGAGCAAGTACTTGGACCCGTGGGCTCAGGACCATAGTCGCAGGGTACATCAAGCTCAACTGGCATAACATAATACACAAAACATTGTTCCACATTCCTACTTTGGCGAGTAGCAACTGGGATCTTAAGAGCTTGCCAAGCAGCCTTCTAGATGCAATGATGGGTCTCTCTTCATCCAGAGCAAAGAAGAATGAAGAAAACCAAAGATTCATGGAAACAATTAGTCCACGCTACTGGTACACCACGTGATCCTCAGCCTATATGACTATGGGACCAGAAGAACTAGATGGTGCTGGCTACCACTGTCAACCATTTGGAGGGGGATCTATATAGGAGATCCTCGATAGAGTGGGAGAACAATGTGGAATGAAACTCAAAATCATTTGAAAAAAAAAAAAAAAGACCAGGTTTGCTGGTCTGATAAAGCCTGATGGAACCACTGAGATTATGGTCCCTAGCTGACCTTCAGGTCTGGAATTAAACCTACTCCTGTGGCTTCCAGCCAAACAAAAGACAGGCATATGAGGTGAACATTTGCACTAGGTAGATACACTCCTTGGAGAAAACAATTATGGGAGAATAGAAGGGCTGTGTTTGCACAGGGAGATAGCTCATGGGGCAGGGGTGTATGACGTGAAGGACACAGGGAAGAAGTAACTATGGTGAGGAAGTGGGAGGGGAGCTAGCAACTGGGTAAATTGTGGTAAATTGTAGTCAATGTCATGAGACAAAGTGTATGTGAACTGCTGTATGGAAAGTGAATTTTCCCTGTAAACTTTCACCCAAATCACAATTTAAAAAAAAAAAAAGATTGGTGCTCTACTAAAACATCATCAATATGAGAGGCAAAGGTCAACATGTACTCTAAAGCAAAGAAGGGGGCAGGGAAACTATAGGACTGGAAATGGAACAACCAGAACACAATTAAAGAGAATGTTGAAACATCATGAAAATGTAATTTATGTTGCTGAGAAATTTATGTTGAAATTATCAAATGGAAACTTAACATGCTGTATAAACTTTCACCAAAAACACAACAAAATATTATTAGAAATAAATCAACCAAAGACGAGACCATTAAGCACAGCCATCACCATCTTCCCTAGCTAGTCCAGCCTTCATATTAATACAGATTGTAAGAAATCATCCAGCATGTGGCAGAGAATGTTGATGTCTAATAATTGTACCATTACATCAGATTTTGTTTTATGTATTGATTTTAAATGCTTCTCTAAACATTTATTCCAGGAACATGTAATATTTCAAAAAAATATATTTCAAATATTATAAAATGGAGTGGAAAACAAGCATACAAAGAAATACAAAATTATAAATCTTGAGGAGGCAACTAATTGGAAGAAGGTTTTGTACTGGTAACGTTAAGTGTACCAGAGAATAGCTAATAAACATGATCTCCAAGATGTATTTTAGAATTCCAAGATTCTGACTTCCTTTAATGTTTCTAGAGGATAGAAAAGTTGTTTAAAATGTATCTATAACATATACAAATGATCCACTTTCACTAGGAGAAGAAGAACAGTATTGAAATATTTGTGTCTCCAGTAAACCGAAAGACAGGAATTTCTGACGCTCTGCCATCTGAGGACGCACTACGTTCCCTCAATATCAATGTTTTGCATCAAAGTTTATCTCAGTTTGGAATTACAGAAATCTCCCCTGAGGTATGTTGTTGCATGGAATACTTCATTTAAAAATCTTTGCAGTTACCATATGGGAAGCTAACTCAAGAGGGCCTTGAGATTGAAATTGCTTGTTGTAATGTTATTTGATAATACAGATCTCCATAAGGGCCACAGGTCTTTGATCTGTACATTGTATTGTTTATCCCTTAAGGAAATTTCTTCTCACATCACTTTTTGACATTTTCTTCTCCAAATCTTTATGGTCTTACCATCTCTTGATGTATCCAGTAAATTGTCTAGAAGGAAGACCATTTAAGTACATTTGTTGATTGGTTACTTGAAACTGTGGGGAAAAAAAAATCCACTTTCAAATCTTTCTTCCTGAACAGTTGCCTTCATTTTCAAAATAGTCATCAATATTCATCTCTATCCCCAACCTAAGGAGCCCTGATAGCACTTGGCTGCTAATTGAAGTTTGAAGGTTTGAACCTAACCAGTGGCTCCACAGGAGAAAGACTTCGTGATCTGCTCCTGTTAAGAGTAAACCAAACCCATTGCACCTAGAAAACCACAAGAGGCTGTTCTACTCTGCCGCACGATGTTGCTATGAGTCAAAAAGTGGCTTGATAGCACCCAACAACCACAATAACATCCACAACCTTGGCACTCATTGCAATTGTGATTTTTTTTTTTTTTTTTTTTTAGCAGAAGACGGCATACGAGATGTCGAGCA
>NW_006921926.1:91906-282453 GCF_000298275.1 Orycteropus afer afer | reverse complement strand
TGTGATTTTTTTTTTTTTTTTTTTGCTGAGGAACCCAACCTTAAGAACTTACAGATGTTTTCATCATAATGTTTTCCAAATTTGGTACATTTTTGTGTTTTTTCTGCCACCTCTACCATCTCACTCCTGAATAAAAGGCAGTCCCCTTTCTACTTCTACTTCATCCTTTTCTAACAAACTTACTGGGATAATCCCCTAAACATAAATAATCTAATTCAAGGAATCATAGAATTGAAACTTGAGAAAATATTTTACAGATACAGAAATTAAATGACTTATCGAGATAAGAAATCAAGTGAGGAATAAAGCAACAATAAAAATCTAGGTCTTGATTCCTAGTCTATTCCCCTTTCCAGTAAATCATACTAGCTCTTATTTTAGCAGACATGATAGGTGAGGTATAAAAAGCTTTGCTACAAGAGCTGAATTTGAACCCTAACATCAGCACATGAGAAGTGTGTGACCTCATCTCTGTGAGGTTGAGTCTATCTTTGCACCATGTCAACCACTGTAAACCTCAGTTTCTTCATATCTAAAATGGATTCAGTCCTTCTCTTAAAGACTTGAAATACATTTTTTTTTAAATATGTGGAAGTCCTCACGTAGAGTTAGCATCAAATAAATATCATTTGAATGTGGGATGGATTGACAGAGTAAAAATATATTTTATAATCTAACCATGACTGTAATAACACATCTTCCTTCATGTAGTTTTATTCCCCACTCCTCTCCCCTCATGTCTAATGTGCTTCTCTTGTCACTACATTGATCTTTCTAAAAACAAATCTGGTCATGCATGTCCTCTATTTCATGATTTTTCTTTAGTTTTCTAAATACTACAGAATGAAGACTGGATTTCTTAATATGATATGTGGCACCCCATGCTCTGGGCTTTTTATCATTAAACATCACTCTCTTAGTTTATGTCTCAGCAGTTCCAAACTTAATTGATATTAATATATCAATTATATATGTTGTTGTTGTTGTTATGCGCCGTCGAGTCGGACCTGACTCATAGCGACCCCTCCTTGGGTTTCCGAGGCAGTATCACTACGGAAGTCAATTGCCCAACCTTCCTTCCAAGGAGTGGCTGGTGGGTTTGAACCATCAGCCTTCTGGTTAGCAGTCAAGTGCCTTAGGCACTGCGCTACCAGAGCTCCTTCAATTTTATATATATATATATATATATATATATATCATAATATCCCATATTACCAAACCACGAGATTGTAGCCATATAAAAGGACCAGTCAAAATCCAATATTTGAGGACCTCTGATGGCTAAAGTAAGGAGCTCTTATGGTGTAGTGGTTAAAACATTCAACTGCTAGCCAAAAGGTCAACAGTTCAAACCCCCCAGCCAATCCACAGGAGAAAGATGAGGTTATTTTCTTCTGTAAAATGTACATCCTTGGAAAACCCTATGAGAGTCGCTATGAGTTGGAATCAACTAGATAGCTATGGGTTGGGATGGGTAAACTGAACTCAGATGGCTAAGCAAGAGTTTTGCTGGGACAGTGGTTAGAGTATTTAGTTTCTAACCAAAAGTTCAATGGTTCAAACGCACCAGCCACTCCACGGGAGAAAGATGGGTAGTCTGCTTCTATAAAGATATACAGCCTTGGAAACCCTATGGTGCAGTTCTACTCTATCCTATAGGGTCACTGTAGGTTGGAATCAACTTGGTAGCAATGGATTTTTTTTTTTTTTTTTTTGGTTTGATGGCTGAACAGTTAAGCATTAAGCTGCTAACTGAAAGGATGATGGTTCAAAACCATCCAGCAGCTCCATGGGAAAAAGGCCTGGATATCTGCTTCTATAAAGATTATAGTCTAGGAAACCCTGTAGGTCAGTTCTACTCTGTCATGTAAGATCACTATGAGTCAAAGGCGACTTGCCAGCACACAGCAGCCAACACACCCTAGCCCCATGAAGGTGAGATACTCAGCTTGCGCCCTTATCACAGAGCTATAAGTCCACAAGGCTGCAATATTTGTACTGCACTTGAATAATGAAATTGTTTGATATTTCCTCTTGGGAATGTAGGAAATAGTACATCACAGGAGACTGGAAAGTATTTGAATTTGATATAAGGGGTGCTTCATCAAGGGCGGATGAATGTTTGTGTCTTTTGTCCAGATACTCCTGGAATAATCTAGACGTTACCCTCTAACCTGAACCTCTGAACACAGAAACAAGAAAGAGTTGAGGTGAAAGCTGTTTACAGGGTACAAGTGCCTCAGTGGGGAGATGCTTCTAAAGTTTAGCAGTTGATACAGATACCGTCTAAAGAAAATTCGCTTATCTGTTCATTTTAAAAGCTAATGCTATTCTGTGAGTTTTCCCTCATTCTTATCTTTTTGAAGTTTTATAACAGCTTAAACTTCAATCAATTCTTTCACATGTTAATGATACGTTCATGACCAAAAAAAACAAAAAAAGGAATATTGATATTTTGGCATTTTATTCCTTCCATGGATTACAAAACATCATGAATGATGTCTCAAAATCATCTATTTGTAAACACACATTATTTATTTTCATACAAGGATTTTTTTTGTCTAGTCTCTTTATTTTGATTTTTGTAATGTGAGAAATGGCTCTTAAAAAGAAAAAAAAAGGAATACCAAACAAAGTGTTGGATTTATTCATCTGCTTTCATTTCTAACATCAATTTCTTGACAGTAAAGATATTATTTCTTATACATATTTTCTGTGGCACTTAGAACTGGGTAGGTATTTAAATATTATTTTATTATTTTTTATAAGATGTTCATAAAGATAAAACTAGAACTTCTCTTGAACAACAAATCAAACCTTCAGGGAAATAAAATTAAATTCACTATGTAGCGTAATGACTACGGCACTTGACTGCTAACCAGAAGGCTGGCGGTTCAAACCCACAATCCACTCCTCAGAAGGAAGATGGGGCAATCTACTTCCGTAGTGATACTGCCTTGGGAAACCTAAGGAGGGGTCGCTATGAGTCGGGTCTTATTCGACAGCACATAACAACAACAACATTATGATTTCTGTTTAAAAGTATTCCTACATAATTAATTAAATTTCTATGTAAACAGTAAATTCTGCATTGATACTGAAAAAATGAACTAGAGATTTGTCTTTCTTTTGAATTTTTAATTAGGATTTGGGTCCAAATTTACAAAGCATATTTGTTTTACACTGAACAATGCATACACATTTTGTTCAAAGCACCAACTACAATCCCAGCAATAAACAGCTTTCCTCCCTGTGAGAACCCCTTCCCTGTATCCTTCTTACCTATGCATTCCTGTCTATCTAGCTTTCCCCCTATGCAAATGCTGCCCTTCTGACCTTTCACAGTTGACTGTTCCAAGGGGTGCATTCTATTGGGGTAGGTTTTCAGCTTATAGACCTCTCTGCTGTTTGACTAGGAGCTCTGGTAGCCTAGTGCCTAAGGCACTTGACTGCTAACCAGAAGGCTGGCAGTTCAAACCCACCAGCCAATCCTCAGAAGAGGGGTTGGGCAATCTACTTCCGTAGTGATATCGCCTTGGAAACCCAAGAAGGGGTCACTATGAGTCGGATCCAACTCGATGGGCACATAACAACAACAACAACAACAACTGTTTGGCTAAGGAGCTCTGGTAGTGTAGTGCCTAAGGCATTTCACTGCTAACCAGAAGGCTGGTGATTCAAACACACCAGCCACTCCTTGAAAGAAAGGGTGGGCAATCCACTTTCATAGTGATACTGCCTCAGAAACCCAAGGAGGGGTTGCTATGAGTCTGGTCCGACTCCACAGCAGTGAGTTTGATTTGGTTTTGGTACTGTTTGGCTAAGAGCTAATTCACAGATATGAGTCCAATTCCAGGCCCAAACAATAATCTGGGGCCATGTTGTTGTTGTTATGTGCTGTGGAGTCAGACCTGACTGATAACGACCCCTCCTTGAGTTTCGGAGGCGGTATCACTACAGAAGTAGATTACCCAACCTTCCTCTGAGGAGTGGCTGGTGGATTTGAACCATCAACCTTCTGGTTAGCAGTCAAGTGCATTAGGCGTCTTGGGGATATCACCAGTCTCTATCCAACCAGTAGTTCTGGTCATTTTTGTGTTTTTTGTTCCATATTTTCCCTCCCATTCTCTAATTTTGATCACGTCTTCAATTTTGATTCCTTTCCAAGTGGTTGGCATTGGTAGCCAGGCACCATCTAGTTCTTCTGGTCTCAGGGTCAAGAAAGCTGAAGTTCCCATGGTCCATTAGACCCTTGGACTAATTGTTTCCATTAGTCTTTGATTTTCTTCACTCTTCTTTAATGAGATAGAGGTTTTTCCTTTGGTTGGTTTGCTTTAGTTTTTGTGTTCAATTGCAAATGACTCCCATTTCACAGGTCTTATATTTCAAAGGAGGAAGTTACCTTCTTTAAAATAATAAGCCAACGTGCTGATTGATATGTTCATGGGATGTTTACAAAAAGAAATAACCATGACAAATAATCTAAACCTTCTTCCAGGAATTCAGTAATTGTGCTTTCAAACTAGAAACTTTAGCCAGAAGTCTGGTTTAAAGAATGATACTGTTGAGAAGGAATACAACCAATATCAAAATGTGCCAGATCATCCAAACCAAATTGTTCACCTTATGCATAACACAGTGGAAGTTTGGCATTTACCCTGCAAATCCATATTGCTGTAGGATACATCCCATTTATCTGCATAAATCAATCAAATTCATCAGATAATTTATAACATTTTCACTTCATTTTATTCTAAGTGCTTTGGTCTCTGAATCATCTCCCCTAAATCCCAGCATCTAGGATAAGAATTAAAAAAAAAAAAAAAAGAAAAGAAAACTATAATGCATCAACCTTAGCAGGATACATGAAAGCCATTGTTATCAATACAGGAAACTGCCCAAATTTTAAGCAATAAAATAAAGCAAAACCCATCAGCTCCATTCATTGCAACTAACTTCAAAGGGTAAAGTGCTGAGGCCATGAAATAAGATGTAAATAGGATAGAGTGGTATTGGGTTTTCCCAGCCACAGGGCATTTGAATTTTGAACCCTCAGCCTCAGACAAAATCTATAAAACCATTGGGTTAACTCTATGCAAAGGTTAGATTGGAGATTGCTGTGAGTTATAATCTTTTTATTTGTGGGATCTTAACCATAAAATTTTCCTTTTATTACCCTGCCCTTATCAAGTGTTTTAGATCTCTGTACCACTATAGCAATGGGCTCAGCAGGAGTAGCATGAGTCAGAAGGAAATCTATTTACCAAGAAAGTTCAGTGACTAAGTTCTAAGAGTTCAAAACATTTGTTTTTCTAACTAGGGGTGTGGGGGATGGTTAATTCTGCAATCGTCATTGCTTCAGTTAAAAAAAGAAAACAAAACTTGTTTGTCTTAAACAAAAAGGAACCATGTTAATATCCCAGGAGGTATGGAGTAATAGCAGGCCCAACCCAAAACCAAACCCATTGCCATTGAGTCAATTCCACTCCTAACAACACTATAGGACACAGTAGAACTGCCCTGAAGGGTTTCTGAGGTATAATCTTTAAGGAAGCAGACTGCCCCACCTTTCTCTCAAGCAGCCAAATCACGGACTTTTCAGTTAGCAGCTTTATCCACTGCGCCATCAGAGCTCCTTACAGGAAAACAAAAAATAAAGGGGGAGGGGATGAAACAAACCAAGGTAGGAACACAAAATCTCTTGCCACCCACCTAACCACTCTTTTTTATCCAAATTTTGCGTGAGCTAAAGCTCAGATGCTCGTATTTGACAAGTTTATGCTGCCTACTTGAAGGCTTAACTAGTTTGCTTTTATAGCAAGCAATGGATGCTATTTAGTGCCTGCAAAAAATCAATTTCTAATTTTATTCCTGATTTCTATAAGAGCTTTATTCTCTATTCATTTCTAGCTACGTTTATAGAGACAAAGGAATAATAAATGATCTGACTGATGTCAGAGAGTAAAAGAAAAGTTAGCACTTGAATTCAAGATGTAATTTCTAGCAAGATACTTTGTTCCTAATCAGAGTATGATTGTTGTTGAGTGCAGCGGAGTCAATGCTGACTCAGAGTGACCCTGCCGAACGGAGTAGAATTGCCCCATGGATTTATTGGCTGCAGTCTTTCAGAAAGCAGATTGTCATGTCCTTCTGCCACTCAGGTGGGTGGGTTCGAACAACCAACCTTTTGGATAGCAGCCTCCTGCTAATCAAAGTAGGAGCTTGCAAATTTCATCAAGCAAGTATTTTCAGATGGGCCATCCTCCAGTAGCAGCTGAGTGCTACTTCAATCACTGCACCACCAGGGCTTCTCCAAAATAACGTATACCTAATTGGGAGGTTGGGCAATCTACTTCCGTAGTGATACTGACTTGGAAACCCAAGGAGGGGTCGCTATGAGTCGGGTCCAACTTGACGGCACCTAACAACAACAACAACAACAACAATTGGGAGCTCAGGAGCTCTAGTGGTGTAGTGCCTAAGGCATGTGACTGCTAACCAGAAGGCCGGCAGTTCAAACCTACCAGCCACTCCTCGGAAGGAAGATTGGACAATCTACTTCTGTAAAGATACCACCTCAGAAACCCAAGGAGGGGTTGCTATGCATCGAATGGACTCAACAGTGGTTGAGTTTTAAGTCATTTTTTGTGTTTGTGAATTTGTCTTAAAGGTAGGCAAGATATTATAATGAGCACAACAATATTTTAACAAGTGCAAAAAAATGGAAACTGAACTAGTTCAAGCAATTTAAATTGTTCTCCAAATAGTTTTTGTAATCACAACTGAACTCAAAGACCTCATCTGCTCTGTCTTGCTCATCTCCCAATCAGGACCCTTTTGGGTACCAAAATAAACGTTTTTCTAAAACATCTTGCAAGGAAAATATTTTGTTTTTGTCTGTCTTACAAATGTTGAATTTATTTAACTTTTGAAAAATAAGTACCAATGACTTCAAAGTTTAGACACATACAAGACAGATTCTGCTCAAGGCTTTCTCATAAATGGAGAAAATATTTCAGGACAGATACGTCCCCTCACTAGGGAATAAGTAAAGCAGTTTTTACTGCTGACATTTTTTGAGGAATCATTTTTTGATGAGTGAAACCTTTTGATTTGATTTAGCTTTTGTGTATTTTTCCTAATTGTAAACCATTTGGTGTCAAGACAAAGTTTCCTTAACTGTAAGTCTACAAATTGTATTGAATTATAAAACTTAATTTCATTCTAAAACTTGATTTAAGTGAATGCAGTGTTTTTTAAAAGAATGTGTGAAATAAAACCAAGAGACTTGTTCATATTTTATTCATGCTTCTTTTCCACCTTTCCGCCTCTGAAGTAGTAAGCAAAAACAATTAGATAAATGAAAATAAAGGTAATTTATTTTATCTTTTATTACCAACTAACTCCAGACTTTTTTGTTTTTCTCTGTTCTCTAAATAAAACACAAAATCCTGACAATTTATAAGACTGAAATGGTATTCTAATCAGGTTTTAACAAAATAGACTGTAAGGGGAAAAAAAAAAAAAAAAGAAATGATGTGAGAAGAGGGTGAACAAAAGAAGGAAACGTCCCGTCAGATTGCTGTTTATTGATGCATCATGAGATCTTGTCTGCACCTGTTTCATTTTGTTTAAAAGTAAAGAGCAGTATTACAGTACAGAAACCAGGATGTCAGTGTTGTGGGAGGGGACGTAAAACAGTGAGGAAAGCTTCGGAAACAATTTCCTCAACACAGAAAAGAACCTAACTCTCTTACCTATAAGCCAGGTAGTTTGCAAGTGAGACTGAGAGGGACATCCTGAAGCCTGGGACTCAAGTATGACACGTTGGGCATGCTTGCTCCTGTATAGAAGATGAAACAATCACTTGATGTACGAGGGTTGAAGTCCCTTGTCTTAGATCAGTTTGAGAAGCAGTTCAGGCAGCGGAGAATGTAGGTGTGTTCCACTACACTGAATGGAACAAAGCTAAAAATATGTTTAGTGTCTGATAAGAACACTACTCCACTCAAGCTCTCATTTAACGTCGGACTTTCTGTTTTGCTTTTAAAGAAAAATGTTTTACAAGGGCAGCATGAAGCGGACAAAATCTGGAGCAAAGAAGGATTTTATGCTGTTGTCATTTTTCTCAGCATCTTTGTTATTATTGTAACGTGTTTGATGGTAAGTTTATTTATGTATTTTATTCTTTGCTGAGCCCATTGCTTAAAATTATTGGATGCATTACCATTCAAATGAATGCTGAAAAGACTGGTGACAGAAGCAAGACAATGTACTCTGTTATTTTTGTTATGTTGGGAATATTTCCTATCATTCAGCAGAATGAGTGCTAAAGGAAAGCCTATGGAATTATGGATGTGGAACTGCTTCAGAAGCCTGCAAATGCACTGAGGCTTCTAATAACTTGATTAACCCTAAGTGTGAAGCGTTAGAAAGTAATTTACAGAGGTCACTGAAGCCTTAAAAGTCATTTAAGTCTCATGAGCACTCTCTGGTCTTACTTTGTTTCTTCTTCTATATCATTTTTATAAAACTCAAGAGGGAAAAAAGAGGAAATAGGTGGTAAGAATATGCTTACTTCTTAAGTGGTTGAATGCCTTATTTCTGAAGGGCATTGAAATTATTCTTCAAAGTGCCAGGCATAAAAAGGAGGTAATCATAGGCTCAAAGGCTAATTAATCCATTATCAACTAATTTAAGTGACTGAATAATATAAAATATATATATTGCAATAGCTCTGTAAGTTACAAATTTGTGGTCTTTAACTACATATTTCTAATTAAAAAACAGAATGAAAAATAAGTCTAAACTCACTAACCTAGACAGTGTGTTTGGTATTGAAGGAGTTAACGGTTACTTTTAAGTAGAAGGATAATTTTTCTAATCTTTTGCCAATGTTGTGATGTAACAAGATTTGAAGTTTGCAAACGGGTTTTAATATCTTTTTTTTCCTGTAAACTATGTTCTTTTGAATTTGGTACATTTTTTTAGGAAATGTTCCATCCTTAGTTTTTAAGGACCCCCCCCCAAAAAAAAAAAAAAAAACATAATGCTATTTCTTCTTTGTGGAGTCAACAGTATCCCTCAGCGTCTTAGATTTTGTTCATTTGTGCTCCCCCTGCTGGGAAAGGGTTTATGTTAGAAATATTAGGACTGCAGTCTAGAAAGGCAGGAGCCTGAGTGGGTCTGAACTGGGAGGATACAAAACAATGATGAACAAGGTGAACACAGTCATGTTTTCCAGAGACCAAAATATAGGAAGTAGCAAAAACATCCTAAAGTTTCCATCATAATGATAATAGCTATGAATTCAGAAACATCTCTGAGGTCCAAGTATTAAGGAAAAAGATTTAAAAAAAAAAAAATTATGACACGATAAACAAATGAATTAAATTGAGTAAGGAGATGAATTTTTGTATCATAAATGGTGAAACTGAAAAAAAACTGAATGAGAGAAAGCTAATGAGGGGCCTGAAAGTTTTGTGGAGATTGTAGCAGAGACTTGTGGGAATTTTTTAGTGTTTTTGAGAGTGTGGTTCCTTGTTATGCTAAATTTCACTTCAAAAAAATGTGTTTCTTCTTTTCCTTTCCACAGGAAATTTCTGCTACTATTCTTTTTCTTATCAGTCACACTCCCTGTGTTTTTCTGTCTCAGAGGTGAAGAGGGAAAGGATGGGAGGAAGTAGAGAGTAGTAGTAATGAAACTTTTAAAGGAGGTAAATGGATTGAAATTCAGAAGACCAAAGTCAGGACAAAAAGAGGAAAGTGGAAAGCAAACACATATGTACCCTCTGGGTACTGTTGTGGTTGTTAGGTGCCATCAAGTCTGTTCTGACTCATAGCAACCCTATGTAAACAGAACGGAACACTGTCAGCTCCTGCGCCATTCTCACATTCATTGCTATATTTGAGCCCATTGCTGCAGCCACTGTGTCAATCCATCTCGTTAAGAGTCTTCCTCTTTTTTGCTGACTGTCTACTTTACTGAGCATCATGTCCTTGTCCTGGGACTGGTCCCTCCTGATAGCATGTCCAAAGTTGGTGAGATGAACTATTACCATCCTCACTTCTAAGAAGCAGTCCAGCTATACTTCTTCCAAGAGAGCAGAGGGTTAAAAGAGGCAAGGCAGAATTCTATCATACAAGCTATGTTTGAGACTCTACGTTTCTAATTCAGGGAGCACCTGTGTATCCACCCAAAACCAAACACCAAACCAGTGGCTGCTAGAGTAGATTCTAACATCCCCATGTGTGTCATAGTAGAACTGTACTCCATGCAGTTTTCATGGATAGCCAAGCCGTTTTCCTCCAAGAAGTCTCTGGATGGGTTCAATCAGCAACTTTTTCATTAGTAACTATACACTTAACCATTAATGCCCCACTAGGACTCTTTGGATATCTAATAGGATGAATACCTATATGACATACTGGTCTCATGTGGCAAAAGGACCTGTAATAGCTGCACCCTCAACCACTAGGGGCCAATTCTTCCATTTCCAATATTTGCAAAATAATAATGTGAAAGTCAAAAACCTAGATATGTCTACTCTAATGTTATTAGAACAATTAAAGTAAGGAGTGTGTGAAAGAGAGAGGTGATTGATTTCTATTGGTTTGGTAGGTAGATGCATCCATTCACACAATCAACAAGCTCCTTCAAAGCCTCCACTGCAGGCATGTTGTCAAAGGCTTGTGCCCTGTGGGTCAAGCAGACAACAAAACAGATAAGGTTCCTATTCTCCTGAAGCCTATGCTACAGACGGGGACACAGAAAAATTAAGTTAATTTTAAAAAAATCAAATACGGTATCTGCCATGAAGAAGATAACATAGTGAGGAAGTGAGGAGTGGAGTAGACACTTGGGACATTTTAGCTGCAATGTGAATGAAAGCAATGAGCAGAGATGAAAGTGTAAGGAAAGGACATCCTAGGCAGAGGGGACAAGTAGTGTACCGGACATATTGGAGGTAAGGGTAAACTTAGCCTTATTCTCTGGATGCTGCAAACAGTTAATGTGCTCAGCTGGTAACCAGAAGGTCGGAGGTTCAAATCCACCCAAATGTGCCTCAGAAGAAAGGTCTAGCAATCTACTTCTAAAAAATTAGCTGTTGAAAACCCTTGGGAGCACAGTTCTACTCTGACGCACATGGGCTTGCCATGAGTCAGAGTTCATAGGAAGGCAACTGGTGGTGATCTGGTTCAAAACCAAGGATGGAAGTCAAGTGTTTTGAATAGGGAGGGCCTTGTGAGGATGTGCATTTAAATGATCACCTTCTCTGTTGCATGGAGAAAAGCTGAGACAGAGAATAGAATGATCTGTGGGAGCAAGGAGACAGATGCAGAGGCTACTACAATAGGTGAGAGAGATGACCATGGCTGAGAGCAGAGGGTGTGAGTGGCAGTGACTCGGAGAGACGTAAATGAGGATTTATCTGAAGGTAGAAGTGACAATGACAAGACTCGATTTGTACTGATTCTGGAAGAGAGAAAAATTAAAAAAAAAAAAAAAAAAAGTGATGATGACTCCAAGGTTATTTGACTTGATCACCTCAGAGGCAATGCTGGTGGGAGGAGAAGGATGGTGGAAGGGAGGGGACGATAGTGAGAGAGAAGCAATAGTTTTATTTGTTTTCAAATAGTAGTCAAATAAATGAAGAAAAGAAGCAAATTGATAGATTTCAAGCACTATCTTACATTTTAATATGAAAAGGGTCACTTTAAAAAAGTAACAGGCAAACCTGCAGTACATAGAAAGGAAATGATAGGAACACAAACAGAAATGCTACCTAGTAGACAGGATTAAAATGAGACTGAGTTTATCCGATGCTGGCTTACCTCTGACGAGTCAACAGGTCACATACAGGAACACGTCAAATGTGATTCTCTAAAACAAGCTAGTCTTTGTACATGTTCAAATGGTTTGGATCATTATGTCGATTTCAACTAAGTTTTTTACTTGAATCTCTAAGTAACAGTCATGCTATCTCTTTTGTAATCCTCAAACACATATACACGATTATGTTTTCCATAATTTTGTTGATTGTATGGCAAAGAAAAAGGTAGACCTCAGAATTTTCCCTCTGGCATTAATTATATTTATGAAAGATCAAATACTATTATTTGTATCCAGTCTTCCTACACACCACAGAAATGAAAAGCATGTGCTTTTATTGAAAGCTGGAGTGCTTTTATTATGAAATTATATAGGTACATTGCTATAATGGAGAACTACAAGTACTATGCAACAATAACTTAAGACTTGGCTACATTTTTGAAATGTGACATATTGTTTACTTCCCTTAAAATACAAAACTGTTTTTAATGTTGCCAGGCATAAAATTAGACAGGCATGACATTTTCAAATGTGTGACTTATTTAGCACCTCTCAAATGTGAATATAGAGTGGGTGGAGCAGCAAATAGACAAATATGATTTTCCAAGAAAAACTGTGTGGGCAACTTCCAATCCATTCAGTCTGTTTTAGGTGGAGAAAAATCTGTTACTAAGAAGAATTAGTTCTTAAACTTGAACAAACAATAGATAGAATGTCATTTATTGCCTAAACTCAATATTCAAATGAACTTAGAGATTTATTAACAAGTGTAAAGGTATTTTTGACGTGTCAGAAGAGATGTCTAGAAGTTACATTGCTACAGTTTTAGAAAATGCAAAATGTAACAGTTTTAGAAAACAGAACAGCTGTTTAAGTTGGTAAAAAGCTCTGGCATGTTAGACTCATAGAGGAGTCATTGTACGTGATACACAGAGCTCCTCTAGTTATGGTCTAGGTAGTAGATGCAGGAAATTCTTTGTTATTTTAAGACCACCCACTACGGTCTGAGCATCATGCAATATATGTATGTCAGTGAGGACATTAATAGCTGCAATTTTCTAATCTGCTATATTTAACCCTAGGGATTGAGGAAAATGGGACTAGATTTCTAGCTGGAATGATTCATTCCAGAACCATTTTCCAAGGTAGGCAAATGTCTAAAACTAAATTTCAATAATATTCTGTATTACCTAAACTTCTTAAGTGACAAAGTTGTCACTTTGAAGACTAAGTTGTGCCTGACCCAAGCCATGGGTCAAAAAATCCTTACAGCTGGACCAATAAGAAACATCATGATAAATGGAGAAAAGATTGAAGTTGTTAGGGATTTCATGTCACTTGAATACACAATCAACACCTATGGGAGCAACAATCAAGAAATCAGATGTCATATTGCCCTAGGCAAATCTGCTGCAAAAGACCGCTTTAAAATGCTGAAGAGCAAAGATGTCACTTTGGAGACTAAGTGTGCCTGACCCAAGCCATGATATTTTCATCAGTTTATGTGCATGTGAAAAGTGGGCAATGAGTAAGGAAGACCCAAAGAAGAGTTGATGTCTTTGAATTGGGGTGTTGGCAACAAATACGTAAAATACCATGGACTGACAGAAGGACAAACAAACCTGTCCTGGAAGAAGTGCAGCCAGAATGTTCCTTGGAAGTAAGAACAGCCAGACTTCATTTCACCTACTTTGGTCATGTTGTCAGAAGGGTATCATGCCTGGTAAAGTAGAGGGTCAGCAAAAACGGGGAAGATTCTCAAGGAGATGGATTGACACAGTGGCTGCAATGATGGGCCCAAGTATAGCAAAGCTTGTGAGAATCGTACACGACTGGGTAGTGCTATTCTATTGCCCTGTTGCTCATGTGGTTGCTATGAGTCAGAGCCTAACAACAACAATAACCTTCTTAGCAATAAACCAAAACCAAACCCACTGCCATTAAGTCAATTCCAACTCATAGCAATCCCCACTGTTTTTCCAATGAAGTAAATCTTTGGGCAATCCTACTTCCGTAGTGATACTGCCTCGGAAACCCAAAGAGGGGTCGCTATGAGTCAGGGCTGACTCGACGGCACATAACAACAAATCTTTACCAAAGGAGATTATGTCATCTTCCTTCCGCAGAGTGGCTGGTGCATTTAAACCTCCAACCTTCTGGTTAGCTGTCAAATGCCTTAGGCACTGTGTCACCAGAGCTCCTTTTCTTAATAATAGTAATTAATATCTTCCATATATTGCATACTTACTGATGCCTGATACTTTACAATGCATTTTGGTCTCCTAATAGTACTGAAAAGGAAACAAAGATTCAGGCAATCTTGGTCAAATGACTTGACTAAGAGCACACAATAGTGGGAATGTGTATATGGGGCACAGCATGTTAGGCTTCAAACTCAAGTCTGTCTGGATTAAGAGTCTGAGTTCTTGATTAAGAGACCATGTATGAAGGAGTCAAACTGTGCTTCCTTTCAGCCCTATAACTCTATCTTATGAACATCTATTTGTTCTCTCAAAGGTGTCCAACAATAGGTGGGAGTGCTGGTATTAATCAGAGACATTCCATCCAGGTATCCACTTAATATCTTATACTGGGTGTACTATTTACACATCTGTCTCCTCTGCAAACCTGAAGACAGGGCCGTGTGCTGTCTACCTTTGCATCTCTATAATGTGTACTTTCTAGAAGGTTAAAGGGATTGATTCATGCTTATTAAATTTAAAAAACTGAAAAAAATAATAATAAATCTGGAAAATAAATGAATGAACTTTCTCAGAACTGTAAAATACTGCTAAAACACATTAGAGACTGTTAACTGGTGGCATCGTTTTAAAAGATGAACATACTTTAATTGAAATAGACTGTTTTAAATGTTACTTGCCATCATTACTTATTACTATTATTATTTTAAATGAAAGTTATAAACTGCTAAAGAGTTTATAGGATTGTTTGAGGTTCCTCTCATTTCTTTTCTTCTCTGATTCTCTTCTTCCTGCTGTTATTTTACTCTCTTGTCATAATATGACTTTTTAACTCCTCTCCTTAATGTTCCTTTCTCTTTTCCTTTTTCAATTGATCAAGTGACTTTATCACATCCCACTCTTAAAGATGAAGGAAAAACATTGACTTATCATTGTTTGGACCAAGCTTTTAGGTTTAAAACAAAATGCATCACCATAGAGAACTGTGCCACAATTCAGAACCTCTGACACACTTTCCAGAGGCTTTGGGAAAGAGGTTGGGAAGAAGGATGTGATGATTTGGTAAAACAATAGAGTGATAACTAGCCTGGAAATCCGGAAACCCGGAGTCTAGACTTTATGTCTATCCTTGCATGCATCATCCCATTGCTCTGGACTTACATATGAAATGAAGAGATTTTATGAAATGATTTTTAAAATCATATAGCAGCACTATTGATATTTGGTTTCTTTATTTGGGGCAACTGTCCTATGTACTGTAGGGTGTTTGACCTCTACCCACCAGCTGCCAATAGCACACCTCTACCCTTGCTGTGACAACCAAAATTGTCTTCAAACCTTGCCAGATGTCCTCTGAGGGGCAAAATCATCACCATTTGAGAAGAACTACCTTATAACATAATTCTGTGGCAATTGAAGGACCCCTCTTTGCACATGGTTAAAGCATTTGACTTTAACCAAAAGATCAGTGGTTCAAAACCACCAGCGGCTCCATAGGAGAAAAGACCAGGAAATCTGCTCCCATAAAGATTATATCTTATATAAGTCAGTCCTGCTTGGTCCTACAGAGTCACTGTGAGTTGAAATCAACTCGATGACACACAATATGTTGTTGGTGCCGTTATGTGCCGTTGAGTCGGACCCGACTCATAGCGACCCCTCCTTGGATTTCCGAAGCAGTATCACTATGGAAGTAGATTGCCCCATCTTCCTTCTGAGGAGTGGCTGGTGGGTTTGAACCGCCAGCCCTCTGGTTAGCAGTCCAGTGCCTTAGGCACTATGCTCCCATAGCTCCCACACAACAACATAGCAATGGCCTATTGCCAAGTAGCAAATTCTACAAGTTCTTCAATATTTTTTCAGGCCCCAATCTCTCTCTTCAATGTTGTTAAAGAAAAAAACTCACTGTCATTGAGTCAGTTCCAACTCATAGAGACACTATCAGACCAAGTAGAACTGCCCCATAAGGTTTCTGAGGCTGTAAATCTTTACGGATAGAGATTGCTTCATCTTTCTTCCATGGAGCAGCTGGTGGATTCTGACCACCAAACTTTTGGTTAGCAGACAAGTGTTTTAACCACTGCACCACCAGAGCTCCTTTTGTTTTTTAAAAAGTCAGTTATAAACATTATACATTCTCCTGCTTCTACTTTTCCCTAACTAAAGATGTAGAATTACTTTGTACACATACTACACAGAGGTAGATTGGAAAGTTGACCTTTGACCAGAGATGGCGTAAACAGATGACTGATTGCAAAATATGCAACAAAGGTTCCTCATTAAGGACATAAACTCCTGAAGGGTAGGGAAGTGCTTTGCACTGGAGCTTGTTTTACACTAATACAGTCCTAAAAATGACTTGTCAAGAACAATGAGGTCAATGTTTCCTTGGCTTTCTCATTTTCATTTTTGAAATATGCTTTCCCAAAGCCCAAGTGTAAATACGCAAGCAAGTGTTCTGACATGCATACTATATTTGAAGAGCTTAGAATATACAATATGTACATTATCTTCTACTAAATATATTTTTGTAAAGGTGCAGAGATAATTGTTTCTTTTCTCATTGGAGAAAATAACTTGCTTGCAAATCAGTACTAGTCCACCTTAAATTCTATTGCCTCATCTTTTAGTAGGTACAAGTTTAGTTTAACACAATAAGCTAAGCCTCACATGGTATGCCGTCATCCAATTTGGTTTAGTAGCATGGTGACAAAGTACCCTGTGAGGGTTATGAATACTGAAAAGAAGGAGTAAGTTACCCTTAGGCACGACACATAGTATCTTATGACTGGCATAGGCCATTCATCTTCCATGGTTTCTAGCCTATAGGTAAAGAAAAACAAGATACTGGTTTGAAAGAAATTATAACAAGATAAAGATAAGAAATTTGCCACTGAGTATTAAGCTTTCTTTTTTTTTAATGTCCTTATAGAGTAATACTTGTTGTGAAAATATTCAGAGCTCAAATTGTTTTTCAAAATGTAAGATATAGCTGTACAGAGTCCATTAATATCACCAGCATAAAAGTTTCCAGATTATGAGGAAGTGAACTGAAATAAAAGACAATAAGGATTCTCTTCAATTTCCTGGTTGTTCAATTAAGCATGTCTATTTCTAGTCATATTTCATATATACTGGCTTTCTCCTTAGGGAGATCTTATTTCATTCCACAGGAGACATACTCTTAGATTCTGTGGTTTTGAGACCCAGTAGTGAGAACCACATCTGCTGCAGATGTGTTGGCAGAGGCAATCTTTAAGAATGGCTGCAGGGGGAAGAGTGGCACCAGGTCATGTTGTTGTTGGTAGGTGCCATCATTTTCAATTCCTGACCATAATCTTTAGGGAAGCAGATCACCAGGTCTTTCTCCAGCAGAGGAGCTAGATGGGTTCAGCTACCAACCTTTCAGTTAGCAGCTGAATGCTTAACCATTGTGCCACCAGGTCTCCTTAAAAGGGTAGAAGGTACATGGGTTGGAAGATCAGAACTTCATTTAGGGTTTGGCTTGCTATGGCTATCTGTTGACTTTGGGCAAGCCTGTTTGTCCAGACCTGTTTCCTCAATGTGTAAAGAGGCCAGAACTTCCTCTGGTGGTATTCTGTCACCAATTCCCTTTGCACTTCTAATTAGGAAGTCATTCCACGTACATTACCCCTATTTTTTTTCTTTTTTAACTCTCTGCCCTCCCCGAAGTTTCCTTCTTATTAGTAAAATCTAGGATGTTACACCTGAGACATCATTAAATTGAATTTTCACTGTGTTTAAATAACTCCAAAGCTCCCTTTTATATCACAATTTCTAGTTCTTTTGTTCTTAATTTTGAGTCACTTTTCTGATGACTAAAGAACATTTTTGAATAATTTTTTTCAGCAAGAGTACATGGGTAGGTAGAAAAAAAAAAGAATACATGGGTAGGGTATTTTCTAAGATCTATGTCTTTATATACATGACATCAATTTGTCTAAGTGTGAAATTCATACGTCCTTTGTAGTCTACATTTTTTTTCAAAACCATAAAAATGTCACTATATTCTTCTCACATTTATTCATCCTTAAATTAACTTACACAGTTTTTTAACCTAAATAACTTTTTATTCTGTACAGCCAAGTTTCATAAGAACAAGTTCCAGCCTATTTTATTCATAGCTGAATCCACTGTATATTTCACAATAATGACATACAATGAGTACTGAAAATGGTCTTGAATGGCTTCCTTTTCTTTCATATCTTCTGGTTTATGATTTATGGTGACTCTTCTCTGACCTCCGCATCCATCATCTTTTCTCTTGTTTTCATCTTCGTCTCTTTATCCTTTTGCTCTGCATTCCAGGCAGTCCCTTGAGTTTGGCATATACACCACTGATTACATTTCCTGCGTTGTCAGTTCTGCTCTTTGTTGCTTGCAAAGATTTACATTCTGCTACTGAGTTTTCAGTCCCTTGAATACTTTCTTTAAAAAAATCTCATCAAGACATATGTTCTTCTTAGATTGTTGTGTTTTTATTTCATCCTGATTCTTTTATAATCTGATTTTATCAAATGGACTTTTATCCCCAATATCATTTTGAGAATACAGTGCAAATTTTTTCCAAAATTGTCCTGTAGTAAATACTCATTGATAATTATGTCTTACACGATTTCAGGTGGGTTCTTCCCTAATTTGCTTATTCATCCTGTAACAAGAAAAATATATATCTTTACACTTACTTTCCAAACCAAAACACTCACTGCCATTGAGTCAATTCTGATTCATAGCAACTTCCTTTGGGTTTTTGAGGCAGTGTGGTGGTTATGTTTGTGTGTCAACTTGACAGGGCCTGGTTGAGTGGCTGGGCAGCTGGTGGTAGTTATTCCCTGTGATGGGACTGGCAAACAACTCCATGGTGGGAGCTACCACAATCAGCTGAGTAGCTGCCTTTGGGATGTGGTCTGCTTCCTGTATATGAGGAGAAGCCTTGGGAATGGTCTTTAGCCTGTGGCACACTTAGACCCTGCACCTACCTGTGTCATTGCTCAGCAGCCTGCTGTGCTCTGCCGACCTTGGAACTTACAATGGACTTTAAGTTAATGGCCTGCCATGTGGTTTGGTAACATCTGGACTGTGCCTTTTTACTTGTCAACCTTGGGGCTTCTCAGCTTCAACAGCCAGCAGCTGTCTGAGTAAAGAAACACCTCTGGCTCCAGTGGGCTGGAGCAGGAGGCGGAGTTAGACCCCAAGGTTGAGGGGCTTTCACCCAGCCCTTAGAGCCTGGCACTTTGAACTTGGACTTAAAGCCTCCAAATTGTAAGAATAAACTCCTGTTTGTTAAGGCCATCCCATTTGTGGTATATTTCTGTCAGAGCGGCACTAGGTAACCAGAACAGGCAGTAAACCTTTATTGAAGTAAATTACCAAGTCTTCCTTCTATGGAGTAGCTGATGGGTTTGAACCACCAACTTTCTAGCAGTCAAATGTCTTAGGCACTATGCTTCAGTAGATTTAAAATATAAAGATTACTAGGATTTATAGGAACTTTGAAAGAAATGTGAGATAGAATTAATTTTGTGACTATTTGGAGTAAATGTGATTGCAAAGTGCTGGGAAAGTCCTGTCCCCCTAAAATTACACGCATTTACTTAATGGATTTCTGAAATTAAATGTTGTTGCTGTTTGGTGCCTTCGAATCAGTTCCAACTCATCGCAACCCCACGTACAAGACAATGAAAAACTGCCTAGCCCTGTGTCACCCTCACAACTGTCGCTATGCTTTAGCCCAGTGTTGCAGCCACTGTGTCAATCAGGCTCTTTAAGGTTCTTCCTCCTTCTTTGCTGACCCTCTGCTTAGGCATAGTGCCTAAGGCACTTGACTACTAACCAGAAGGTTGGCGGTTCAAACCACCAGCCACTCCTCAGAAGGAAGATTGGACAATCTACTTCCATAGAGATACTGCCTTGGAAACCCAAGGAGGGGTCGCTATGAGAGATGACTCGATGGCACACAGCAACAACAACTACTACTTTACCAAGCATGATATCCTTCTCCAAGGAATGGTCCCTCCTGACAACATGACCAAAATACGAGAGACAAATCTCAATATCCTCACTTCAAAGAAGCACTCTGGCTGTACTTATTCCCAGACAGATTTGTGCATTCTTCTGGCAGTCCATGGTATATTCAATATTCTTTGCCAGCACTGCAATTCAAATGCAACAATTCTTCTTTGGTCTTCCTTATTCAGGGTCCAGCTCTCACTTGTACATGACCAAAAACCAAACCAAACTCACTGCGGTCAAGTCGTATGCGACTCATAGCAAATCCTCCTTGGGTTTCCAAGGCAGTATCACTACAGAAATAGATTGCCCAACCTTCCTTTCAAGGAGTGGCTAGTGGGTTTGCACTGCCAGCCTTCTGGTTAGCAGCCAAATGCCTTAGGCACTATGCCACATGTACATGAGGTAATTGAAAATGCCATGGCTTAGATCAGACACAATTCAATCTTCAAAATGACATCTTTGCTCTTTAATACTCTAAAGACGTCTTTTGCAACAGATTTGCCCAGTCATTTCATTTCTTGACTGCTGCTTCCGTGGCTGTTTGTGGATCCAAGTAAAATGAAATCCTTGACAATTCATTGTTTTCTCCATTTACCATGATGATGCTCATTGGTCCAGTTGTGGGGATTTTTGTTTTCTTTATGTTGAGGTGTAATCCACACCAAAATCTGTAGCTGTAGTCTTTGATCTTCATCAGTAAATGCTTCAAGTCCTCTTCCCTTTCAGAAAACAAGGTTGTATCATCACCATATCTCAAGTTGTTAATGAATTTTCCTCCAATCTTGATGCTGCGTCCTACTTCATATAGTCCAGCTTCTCGAATTATTTGCTCAGCAAACAGATTAAGTATGGTGAAAGAGTGCAACCCTGATGCATACCTTTCCTGATTTTAAACCATGCAGTATCCCCTTGCTCTGTTAGGATGACTGCCTCTTGGTCTGTGTACAGATTCCTCATGACCATAATTAACTGTTCTGGAATTCCCATTCTTTGCAATGTTATCCATATTTGTTATGATCTAGACAGTCGAATGCATTTACATAGTCAATAAAACACAGGTAAACATCTTTCTGGTGTCCTATGCTTTCAGCCAAGATCTATCTGACATTAGCAATGATAGCTCTTGTTTCACAGCCTGTTCTGAATCCATCTTGAATTACTGGCAGTTCCCTGACAACGTACTGCTGCAACTATTTTTTAATTATTTTCAGCAAAAATTTGCTTGCATGTAATATTAATGATATTGATTAATAATTTAATAGGGAAGTTTAATTGGCTTAAGGCTTTGTAAATGCAAATATCACCAGTGCTGTCAACTCCAGACAGTTGCACATAATTTGTTAAGCCACATCTTCTTGTGAATTAGCTTATCAAGTCATTTTCTGAGAGCAGACTTGAAGAAATATGAGGACACCTACTCTTTGAAGGAAGTGAAGTAAAGAAATAAGCCTGAAGAAAAGCGGGGCGGGGGGGTGGGGAAGCCTATAAAAAGAGGAGCTTGAGGACATGAAAGACAAGTTTTGCCCACTTTGCAGTGTGGCCCATGGATTGGCCCAGCAAAGTTAGTCCAATTCTTTTAAAAGTTTACACATGTTGAAACCTACTATTTCTGAAATGAACCAGTCATTTCAGAAAGAGCTCTGTTGAGAATGGAGCAAAGTAATACTTGTGCTTTTTTCTATAAACATTAAAGATTAAGAAAGGAAAGAGATAAGAAAGAGAGCTCTGGTAGCATAGTGGCTAAGACACTTGCCTACTAACCAGACGACTGGTGGTTCAAACCCACCAGCCACTCCTCGGAAGGAAGGTTGGGCAATCCTACTTCCGTAGTGATACTGCCTCGGAAACCCAAGGAGGGGTCGCTATGAGTCGGGGTTGACTCGATGGCACATAACAACAACAACAATTTGTTTTTGGATACATACCTGAAATATAATTTCTCAAAGATTACCAGATACTTATGTTAATGTGTGACTGATGCAGATATTTATTAACATAAAAAATTATGCTTTATAGTATAACTATTATTTTATTGATATTTTTCAAGATTATTTTCTTCTATGCTGTATTGATGCTGATCTCTGATTATATATGTACATATCATACCAGTATTTCATTGCTGTTCTTTCTATAAGCCTTCCATATCAGTCTTCTTAATTAAAAATTCCCATCTGATCAAACTGACTTCTGGCATTTTTATAAAATTGGTCAAATTTCGGAAGGAAGACTTGGCAATCTACTTCTGTAGAGATACTGCCTCGGAAACCCAAGGAGGGGTTGCTATGAGTCACAATCGACTCAACAGCAGTGAGTCTGGTTTTTTTTTTTTTTTTGGTCAAATTTGCTTTTGACCATTTCTTTGAGGAACAAATTCATGTCAATATATATATATTTAATCTGTATATGTCCCATAACTGTTGCTCATTACCATCAGGTCAACTCTGACTCATAGAGACCTTGCATAGAACAGAACAAAACCCTGCCCAGTCCCGGACCATCACCATGGTTGTTGCAATGATTGAGTCTGTTGTTTTGACCCCTGTATCAATCCACGTCACCGAGAGCCTCCCTTGTTTTCACCGGTTCTTCACTCTATCAACCATGACATGCTTTTCTAGCAATTATCTTTCCTGATAACGTGTCCAAAGTAAACAAACCACATTCTCGCCATAATTAGAAATACAAATATATCCTTTTGAGAAAAATCTCATTACCAGAAAACTGAAAAATCATCCTAGAAGGTATGTTACATTTGTTAGCATTCAACCTTTATTTTGGTTTGTTTTCTAGAATGAGGCAGAGGCAGAGGCCTATCTGAGATATGGCAGGTATGACATGTGCCATGGGCACCACCTGTATGGGGGCGCCACTGAGCAGTTACTATTAACTATGGCCGTTTCCATCACTAGCTGTGAGAGATCATTCAGCAAGTTACAATTAATACTTTCATATTTGAGAGCCTCCAAGAGTCAAGGCAGACTGTGTGATCTTGCTCAGCTGAGTGTAGAAAGAGAAGAAACTGAAAATTAAAAAATGACGTTGAGCACATCATAGACCAGTTTTCATCAGTGAAAGCAGTTGTAATTTTCATGTAAGTGTCATAATGTGTTAAGTAACAGATCAACAAGCTTGGCTTCTATCTTTGAGCTGACTTTACCATACGGCTAGATGGGTGTCAGGTATTTGGGCAGAGGGGCAGTTTCAGTGCTTGCCTTACTTGCCATGGGTGCTACGGATGGCTATCTTATGCTGTTGTCCAACCTGAGAGAACATGACAGCCCTTTATCTCTCCTTCTATAGATTCTCTACAGATTAAAAGAAAAATTCCAGCTCTCCTTGAGACAAGATAAAGAGAAAAATCAGGAGATCCACTTATCACCCATTGCATTACAGCCAACACAGTCGGAGGCAAAGACTGCAAACAGCATGGTCCAGCCTGAGCAGGCTCCGAAAGTGCTAAATGTTGTTGTGGACCCTCAAGGCCGGTGCACTCCTGAGATCAAATCTGCCACCTCTGTGTGCCCTTCCCCTTTCAAGATGAAGCCTATAGGACTTCAGGAGAGGTAAGGGCCTTTTCTGAATCCCTTACATGTTGCTTTTAAAGAGTATTCACCAACTGGATGGGAAATTTGGAAACAGTGGTAATGTTTGCACAACCTGATGAACATAATGTATGTCATTTAGCTGCACATGTAAAACAATGCTGAAGTGGCAAAGGCTTTGATAGACTGATAATAATTTTAAAAAAAAATTTAAAAATGTTCGCTAGCTGGAAAGGATAGAACTAGAGATGGTTGACATAATTGGATGGACTCATTCACCATCTGCCAAAGGTCCCCCAACTTCCCAGGGCTCAGCCATAAAAGATGTAGCAAATCTCTGCTCTCAAAGCAGCTGCTCTAAACTTCTCCCTCCCGAGAACCCAGAGCTTAAGCTTCTTTCTCAGGCTTTGAGAACAGAAAAATCTGCTCTTACTCATGGCATATTCTCCCATATCTGACCTCCGTGCCCTGAGTCCAATCCTGCCACTAAGGGCCTGCCCTTCAAAACTCAAAGTCCAAGACAGGATTCAAATTTCTTTACTTTCTGCTATCACATTTCTTCCCAAAGGCTCTAAATGCAAGTCTCACTGCCTGAATACAGGGAAGATGCAAAAGTCTGGGAACATGAAGTAGGAAGGTAATCCAAGGAGGTCACCAAGCATCACTTCCTCTTGGAAGCGGTCCTAGGCTCCCTCTTCCACATTCATATCCTTTTTCCTGCAGCCGGCCCTGCCAGCTCTGCTTTAGGTACCTTTCCTCTGCTTTAATCCCATGGTCCTATGGGTGAGCACAGCACATCTCAGGTGGATTTTGAATTTTCATTTACTCATTTGTTTTACCAATAGACTCTAAGTTTCTTGAAAGCATATATATGATTTTAATTGTGCCCTCATCTCTTGGATATAGACCATAATTCCCAGAAAGCAGGAGTTTCTAGAAATAGATGCTTGAATGAATGAATGTTCTCAAAAATAATTTTCCAATCCTTGCAGAGAAACACTTTGCATATTCCATCATACCTTCCTCTTTGTTTCTCACCCCCATTTTTCAGCCCCAATTCCCTGCCAAGACAGAGAGTGAAGTGTTTCAAGAGTGATAAAGAATGAAAGACATACAGTGTTCCATGTGGTTAGAGAATTTTCTGAGAATTTTAAGTCTTAAAACTTAATTTACGCTCATGTATTTTAATGGCACTTTTAACCTCAGTCTCAGAGTTTTCCATCTCTTGATCCTGGAGTGAAGTAATAATCCTCTGTATATTACATGAAATTCTGGCTTCATTAAAATCACCATGAGACCATAAAGGCTCCATTATGCTTGTCCCCAAAATCTCTTGGGTTACATCCCATGTAAATCCCTCATTGCTGATGGAGAGAATCTATTACTCTGACATTATCAATAATAGAGCTTAAATGTATAAACTTGAGTGCAAAGGATACAGCCCCAAAACTAAGGACGCTAAAAAATCTCCTAAGATGAGAAAAATAACAGCTCCTTCTTCTTTTCTTCTCATTTCCAACCAAAAAATCATATTGATTCTTACTCCTCTGTTTTTCTTATTAATGATCCCCTCTTCTCTGTAACCATCACCCTTGACACAACACTCATTTCATGCATGAATTTGTTTCATGATTATAAAAATAACAGGTCTGTGTGTCAAGGAGCTCTGGTAGCATAGTGCCTAAGGCACTTGACTGCTAACCAGAAGGCTGGCGGTTTAAACCCACCAGCCACTCCTCGGAAGAAAGATGGGGCAATCTACTTCCGTAGTGATGTTGGTTTGTTGTTGTGTGCCGTCTGGTCAGACCCGACTCATAGCAACCCTTCCTTAGGTTTCCGAGGCAGTATCACTACGGAAGTAGATTGCCCCATCTTCCTTCCGAGGAGTGGCTGGTGGGTTTGAACCACCAGACTTCTGGTTAGCAGTCAAGTGCCTTAGCCACTATGCTTGGAAACTCAAGGAGGGGTCACTATGAGTTGGGTCCGACTTGGCGACACATAACAACAACAACTTCAACATAACAATACTTGCAGTATAGGTTTTCCACAACTTGCAATGTATCCAAGTTATGGTGAACCACATTTATGACTTTTTTTTCTTTTCTTTTTTTTTTACTTCTTATTGTTAGTAAGGAGCTCTGGTGGCACAGTGGGTAAGGCATTTGGTTGCTAACCAGAAGGTCAGCAGTTCAAACCCACCAGCTGCTCTGGGGGAGGAAGATGAGGCAATCTACTTCCATAAGGATTTACAGCCTTGGAAACCCAATAGCGGGTCTCTGTGATTTGGGAACAACTTGATGGCAGTGGGTTTATTGTTAGTAATATGTACTGTATACAATATTATAGTACATAATTTGCTGATGTTATCATTCTCAGATGTTCAATGTTATGATTTACTGTTCAAAACACTGCCATATACCAAGCTATGGAAACAATAATGAAAATTTGAAAATAAGGTATCTGACTTAGGTCAGAACTGACTTACAATGGAGTCATCAGAACAGAACCCCACTGTAAGTTGGGGACTACCTGTGAATTACTTAGTCTCACAAAAATCCTCAATACCTCCTGTTTTGGTTATCTAGTGCTACACTAACAGAAAGATACCACAAGTGGATGGTTTGAGCAAACAGGGATTTATTCTCTTACAGTTCAGGAGGCTAGAGTCCAAGTTCAAAGTGCCAAGCTCTAGGGGCTGGGTGAAGACCCCTTGACCTTGGCTTCAGCTCTGCCTCTTGCTCCTGGCCCACTGGAACCGGAGGCTTCTCTTAACTTAGGCATCTGCTAAATGCTGAGGCTAACAAACCCAAGATTGACAAGTAAAATAGCACAGCCCAAAATTATCAAGCAACACAGAAGGCCACTAGTTCAAGTCCAGAAAGAGTCTCAAGATCAGCAGATAATACTACAGACCCCTGAGATGAAGACTCAGCCAAATGCAGGATGCAGACATGCCAAAAAACTCAGAGATCTTTCTCAAAGCTGTCTTCTTATGTACTGAAGGCCAATCACATCCCTAAGGCAGCTACTCAGCTGCTCCAGTAGAGTCCACCATGGAGTTGATTACCAGTCTCATCAGGGGAATAACTACATCTAGCTGCCCAGCCACTCAAAACCAGGCCTGGCTAAGTTGAAACACAACCTTAATTGTCACACCTCCTCTTTGGGCCTTCCCGGTCCCTGATCCTCCTCTCCAAATCTATTTGCCACTTCTCCCCAATATAAACCTCCCCTTCACCTAGCCTGTTCTCCACCACATCCTCGCAAACATGCTGTGTTCCTGTCCACATCTGCCTCTTTGCTCACCGAGTCCCTCTTCTTCCCTCCTTCCATCTATTTCTAGTCTCCAAAGCCCAACATGAAATGCCCCTTAGCCATGCCCATGCTGCTCTCTAACACCTCTGAATTCTCATATACATCACTCATTCTAGCAGTGATTTTCATTAAAATAGTAATTCATAAAGGACTGAAACTGGGTTGTGAGTAGTTTATTCTGTCCTTTAACTAGGTTATAAGAAACTTAAGGACAGGTACTGTGACTTTAGATCCTCTTCTATCTCTCATGGTTTCTGTAATCCCGGTGCAGAGTAAACACTCGAAAGGATGACAGAGTTAATTAATTAACTTTCCTATATGTGTGTATGTCTCGTGTTTCCAAAGAATGTTTCGTAAGAACAAATAGCCTAATGATAACATACAGAGCTAAGATTACAGAAACCTTGCTCTCCTATTTTCCAGAAACCTTGCTCTCCTATTAATTTCAATATTTATTAAATGAGTGATTCAGCAGATTAACTCTTCTGTGAGATGATTTTTCTGATATACAAAATGGAGAGAAGACCCACTCTGCCCTATTTCAAAGGATTCTGTAAAATTAACTCTATACCATGGCATTGTGCCTTTAATAAGGAAAAGGAAATGCTAGCATTCCTTTTATTTTTGTTCCCTGATTCTATTTCACAAGGAAAATTGAAACATTGCTTTTACTGAACTGATACAGCTGAACTTGACATTTGACATCATAAACATTTTTTAAAATATCTATTGACTTAGAGTTTTTCTCAGTTTTTCCTAAGCATATATTTATAAATTTTGTTTAATATTATCTAACAAATATCAATATCAAATCAAACAGATTCTAGTGTAACAAATAAATTTCTTTCCCAGGTGAGTC
This sequence comes from Orycteropus afer afer, assembly GCF_000298275.1. Taxonomy (NCBI): domain Eukaryota; kingdom Metazoa; phylum Chordata; class Mammalia; order Tubulidentata; family Orycteropodidae; genus Orycteropus; species Orycteropus afer. The sequence goes on along the minus strand of NW_006921926.1, from coordinate 254,670 downwards.
CAGGAACTAGGGAGACAAATTCAAATCTCTGCTCCATTCTTAGTATGTATAACTTGGGACCTGTTTTTACATCTGTAATCAGGAGAGAAAAACGTGTGCTTTACACAGCTCTCATGAAGTTTAAGCAAGACAGTAAATGAGTCGGAATAAACTTGACAGGAACGTGAATGGCTGTACAGGTTTGGTACAGCACTGAGGCCATAGCTGCCTCCTGTTCCCTCTTCTCTTCTGTTGTATCCCTGTCCTCCCCAGGGGAGATCTGGTAGCATAGTGGCTAAGTCACTTGACTGCTAACCAGATGGGTGGTGGTTCAAACCCACCAGCCACTCCTTGGAAAGAAGGTTGGGCAATCTATATCTGTAGTGATACCGCCTTGGAAACACAAGGAGGAGTTGCTATGAGTCCAATCCAACTTGACAGCAGAGTTCCCACAAGGAAACTATATATAGGCTGTGTTCCAAATGCCCGTGAAACAGGGAATTACATTCAGTCCTGTACATTTTCTACAGTGGGGAGATTGAGAACCTATGAAACTTGAAACCCTCTGCAGATGCCCCCATTCATCTCCTATCTGACTAATCACTAGTTTTATGGAAAGTAAAATCAACAGGTGAACAGGTATGTTCACATTATGTTCTCCATTCTTTTCTATTAACATAAAAACTGAACAAGGTCCATTAGAGAACTATCCAGAAAGGAGGTGTGGGTTCATTGTCATGAGTTGCTCCTTTCCTGACTTGAGTATTTCTCAGTGGTCAGTATGGAGCTAGTGAAATAGTTCATTAATAGACGTTTTCTTTCTATCACAAGGCCCCCAAGGATTTCTCATGCTCAGTGAATAGTCTCTAACTTTTCTTGTTACACCATGGTATGGATTATTTTTGGTGTGTGTAAGTACTGTATTGATGGTATGTGGGTTTAAAGGTTGTCTTAGGTGTTAAAAGCTGGTTAATCCTGAAAGATTCCTATCAGAGATAGAACTAAGTCTGATATGGTGGAAACGGTGACAAAAGGGGCCTTGTCAAGAAAATGTTGCATATTCTACACCCCAAATCAAGCCTTTGTTTACTACAATTTCCTCCTGGCAAAGCGGAATGTCCCGACTTCTGTTCTCAGCTCCCCCTTCTGGAGAAACATTTCAATGCTCACTTGAAAAATTTGAATTTATAAGGTTCTTAATGACTCCTCTGGTTGCATAGTGCCTAAAACACTTGACTGCTAACTAGAAGGCTGGTGGTTCAAACCCACCAGCCATTCCTCAGAAGGAAGGTTAGGAAATCTACTTCTGTAGTGATATTTCCTCGGAAACCCAAGGAGGGGTCGCTATGAGTCAGGTCAGACTCGATGGCAAATATCAGTAAAAATAGATTCAACTCATTATTTTCTATTAGAGAAAGTGAGGTGCAGAATCTTGCCATCTTAAGTCTTAAGAGAAGTTCCTAAAAGCATGGCCTGAAAAAGGGATTCTTGTCTAAGTTGAGAGAATGTTCTCAGAGAAACCTGTAGGGAAGTTGTGGTTGTTATGTGCCGTCAAGTCGACCCCAACTCATAGCAACCCCTCCTTGGGTTTCTGAGGTGGTATCACTATGGAAGTAGATTGCCCAACCTTCCTTTTGAGGAGTGGCAGGTGGGTTTGAACCGTCAGCCTTCTGGTGAGCAGGCAAGTGTCTTAGGCACTATGCTACCAGAGCTCCTGCAGGGAAGTCGGGAAGCAGAACAAAGCAGCAGCAGCCAAGCAGAGGTGTGGTTTCAGCTGGTGTCTAGTCTCAGCCTGAGCCCACAGATAGCTCTGGAACATGAGCTGCACCTCATGGTCAGTTCCTCCATCTTGAAGTAAACAAATTGGGGATCTGTACCCTCCTACCAGCCAATTATTGACTGTTGACCACACTGGGGGTGGGAGGCATAACTTCCCAGACACCTCTGGACTAGGCAGCTCCCATCAGCAGAGGACAATTCCAGAGAAGGGGCAGCCATGCCCTCATAACAGCCAACCCTCCCAGAATTGGGAAGGGGTGGGAGACAGACCATCCCAGCAAAGGGGATTTGTACTTGCCAAATGTTACAACACTAGATATAGAAGTGATATCTTTACACTCCAGGTATTCTTGATTTTTCCAGGCCATCATACACATACCACACAGGAGCTCTAATGGCTCAGTGGTTAAAACATTTGGCTGCTAACCAAAAGGTCAGTGGTTCAAACTCACCAACCACTCTGCAGGAGAAAGATGAGGTAGTTTGCTTCCTGACAGATTTACAGTTTTGGAAAGCCTAAGGGCGGTTCTATTCTATCCTATGAGTCAGATTTGACTGGATGGTAGTGGGTTTGGTGAAGGGTTTGTTTTCATTTTTGTTTTTTAAATACTCCTACCACATGGCTTCCTTCAAATAAGCACCACTCTTCTAATGAAACCTATGACTCAGCACCACTGAGCACAGTCTATCAATCTATCAACCAAGACTCATCTCTAGTCTGACAATATATGGAGTTATAGCATAATACAAAACTAACCACCATTGAGAAGTCACTCCTAATTTAACTCCAAATAGCATCAATATTAACTCAATAGCATTTATTGATATTTTGCATGCGTTTTCTCCTTTAAACCTCACAAGACCTATTACCCTCTCCTTATAATTGAGGAAGGTTGGGCAATCCTACTTCCGTAGTGATACTGCCTCGGAAACCCAAGGAGGGGTCGCTATGAGTCGGGGCCGACTTGACGGCAAACAACAACAACAACAATGCTCAGAGAGTTTAAATTACTACCCAGATACCTTATAGTAAGTTATTGGATTGTGACAACCCAAACGGGCTGGCCCCAGAAGCTGTACTCCTGCCCTTTCAGGGCAGGGAAAGCATTTTCCGGTGGGTCGGTGGTAGGAGTCTCAGCTTTCGTGCAGGAGACCCTGGTCTGTCCTAACCACTGCACCCCTCCGTAGCCACTACCCATTTCTCAGTGGAAGCTTATGTGTTGATGTGAAGCTGGATAGGTTTCAGCTGGGCTTCTAGATGAAGATAGACCAGGAAGAAAGGTCTAGCAATCTGCTTCCAAAACTCAGCCAACGAGAAGCCCTGTGGATTGCAGCAGTCCGACCTACAGTTCATCATGGCGGTGGCATGGGACTGGGCAGCATTTCGTTCCACTGTATGTGAGGTCACCATGATTGTTTGAGATCACCATGATTTGGAGGCCAACCTGATGGCAGCTACAGCAACAACAACAACATAAGTGCATTGAATACACACCTACCATATGCCTAGCACTGTGCTAACATATTATCACATACAATCTTCACAATATCCCTTGAGGTAGACACTCTTTTTATTCCCCTCTTGTGGTGACCTAACAGAGACTGAGAGAGCCTGAATAACATTCTAAAGGTCACAAAGAAATAAAGGTGGAGTTGCAGATTCAAAGCTAGACAGGTTGGTTACAAAATCCCCACATAAACATTATGCTTTCACTTCTCTCAAGATGATACAGATAATAAAATTATAACCATGAAAATATATTCTTATGCTTTTATGAGATCATCTCAGGGATGGGGAGGCCTTGGAAGCCTGCACAAGCCTTTCCTTAACAGTGAATAACGTGCTCTATTCCTCTTTATTATAGGACAAACATGATTGCATTTTTATGCAGGTGGGTTGGGATTCTGAAGAACTGTTTTTAAAAGAATATTTAGAGGATTTATTCTTCAAATAAACAAACAAAACACTAAAATTTTGTAAAAAATGGACATAAACATTTGGAGACCTGCCTGAAAAGGAATGTCAAGCTGAGAGACATGTTAACTGAAAGAAATGAAAGTGGACTCAACCCACAGAGAACAGAAGAGGAGCCAAGATCAATTTTTTAAAGAATCAAAAATAGAGGAGTTCTGCCTAAAAAGGTAAAAATTGGCCATCACTTTTTGGCAAGTGTACGCCTCGCTTCTCTCCAAACAGGCCTCGACATGTTCCAACCACTGTGGATGAATGAGTCCCAAGAGTTTAGACCTGGAAGCCGCTCTGTGGCAATCACGATACTTACTCCTCTCCTCTTTCCTCCTCTGCTTTCCCCACTCATGGCCCCTTAGCACAATAACAGGCTTAAGTTCCTTTGAGTCCTCTTTACTATTCATTGTACCTGCCACCACAGCACCTCATGTAAACTCCTTGTCCTGAGGGTCAAGTAGAAAGATTTCTCCGTGTTCCCATCCCACCGGTCCTGCAACATCCATTAACTTGAACCTGATCCTGGACACCGACTTCTAGCTTTACAACCTGTGGCAGTTTTCAACTCCGGCTCATAACAACCCCACGTGTGTCAGAGTAGATCTGTGCTCCATGGGATATTCAGTGGCTGATGTTTCAGGAAAAAAGAGGGCCAGGACTTTCTGCCGAAGCACCTCTGGGGGGGCTTGCACCTGTCCCTCAATGAGAAGCCAAGGACATTAACTGTTTGCACGGGGGATCCCCATATCTACTCACACATTGGGAGCAAAAGCCAATTGCATTCTGGGAATCCTCATGGCCATTCTGTGGGATGTCAACTACTTTTAGAATTATGCTTGCCTTCAAGGCATAACTTTCACATTCTCGTAGAGTTCTTATTATTGTGACCCTAAAGGAAAGAGTGTTGTTTTTTGAGATCAGTGTTTACAGATTCCTCTACACGTGGTTAAATTAGAGTTTCACTTTGAAGTTACTAAATGCAGTGCTTTTAAAAATGAGATTTCAAGTCTTTGCTAGGGGACCATGTTCCAGATCTTGATGTACAGGTTGACAGAATTAGGTGAAATGACCTTTTTTTTGTAGAAGTATTTTAATCAGGGCAGGCATAGACAATTCCCAGTGTAGCCTTGCCTTCCTATTTGAGAGAAACAAGCTCTGAATCTTATGTGCTGTCAGGAGGTTTTATCTTGCACAGAGCTTTTTGCCTTTGAAGTTAACTGAAATGTGTCATCAAGCAAGAGCTCAGGACCCACTCTGTGCCTTTTATGGACTGCCTGAATGTTGTTTTCCTATGAAGCTAAATACCACTCTGTTCTCATCAGATTTCCCCAGATATTTGGTACTTGGCATTATACAGTGAAAAATCATGATCACCCACAGTAGGTGAATTTAGTAAAATTAAGTTTCTTTTAAAAAAGAACTGATGAGATTTTCTTTCGTGGAATACATCATAAACTTTAAAGTGTCATTTCCATTCAGCAAGGCATTATGATTATCTGGGTGCAATTTAAATGTGGAGGGATTAAATTAAAGAATGAAAGCATAGCTGGAAACTAGGACTCCAATAATCGCTGAAACCAGCCCAGAGGAACCTGATGTGTTTGTAGCATGTGTAACTAGTGCCCCCTAGTGGAGACCTGCGTGTTGACGCAGCTGTTCACTTGTCTTACCTGTTGTTTGCCATGGCGTCGGATTCGACTCATAGCGACCCCTCCTTGGGTTTACGAGGCAGTATCACTGCGGAAGTAGATTGCCCAACCAACCTTCCTTCCGAGGAGTGGCTGGTGGATTTGAACCGCCAGCCTAATGGTTAGCAGTCAAGTGCCTTAGGCACTATGCTACCAGAGCTCCCTTGTCTTATCTAGGGAAAAGGAAAACAAATTGCTCTTGTTTTTGTAAAAAAAAAAAAAAAAGTCATACCGACTATAATATCCTCTCTGGCAGATGAGACATAATGTCCTTTAACAGATACTTTAGAAAAAGGTCTCATCTAACTGATGAAACAGTTGTGACTTGAGAGATAACAAATTAGTCTGAATATGTTGATATGTGCTTCCTAAGAATGCTTAGTACCCAAGTATCATTTTCATCCCTCATTTGATCCACAAGCAATTGTAAGAACAATGTGTCAAATGAAATTATAGGAGCTCTGGTAGCATAGTGCCTAAGACACTTGACTGCTAACCATTAGGCTGGCGGTTCAAATCCACCAGCCACGCCTCGGAAGGAAGGTTGGGCAATCTACTTCGGTAGTGATACTGCCTCAGCAACCCAAAAGGGGTCGCTATGAGTCGAGTCCAACTTGACGGCACATAACAACAACAACAACAATGGTGGCATAGTGGATAAGGCATCTCACTGTTAAGCAGGTCAGCGGTTCAACACTACCCTTTCTGCAGAAGGAAGATGGAGAGATCTGCTTCTGTAAAGATTTACAGCCTGAAAAACCCAATGGGGGTCGCTATGAGTCAGAATTGACTCCATGGCAGTGAGTTTGGGTTTTTTTGGTTAATAATGTTTATGGAACTGTGGTGGTGCAGTAGTTAAGCGCTAGGCTGCAAACCAAAAGGTCAGAGGTTCAAACCCACCAGTTTCTCCATGGGAGAACAATGTGGCAGTCTGCTTTCAGACGGACAGCCTTAGAAACCTATGGGGTTCTCTACGCTGTCCTGTAAGGTCGCTATGAGTCAGAACACAAAGGTGGCAATGGGTTTGGTTTTTTTTGGGTAATAATGCCTTAGAATATATGAATCTTTTTATTAAAGAACCTTTTTTTCCTCTAATTGGGGGTTTAAGTAGTGCCTCAATAATTCCTCTCCTTTTCCAAATCCTCCCCATCCTGCCAGCCTGAGTTCTCATTTTCCCTCTTTTCCCTCTTGATTCTGATTTCACCACATGCTGTTGTTGCCTGACACATACTCCACACTCCACAAATATGTATTAAATATTAATGTAAAAATGAACAAGTCCTTAAAATCTTCATGATATGGAAGGAAATAATTTTTAAAGAAAGAAAAGCAGTTGACGCCATCATCTTCACCATGCCCTACACTCAGCAGTCCTGGCCGTCTGGCACTGGCAGGTTGCCTGGCCTCATCACCACCACTGGGAAGCCTCTATGAGATGCCCTCGATGTTGTGAGGCACCACAGGGCTCTATAACAGGAGCTTGTAACAACACAGTCCCCTGCTCTGAATATGGCCTCCTGAATGATTAGTATTACACCACTTATGTTTTTATTTACTGTTGAATTTTAACTCCTAAATTAGTATTTGGTTACTAAATTCCTGTTCAGATGAATATTCTAAAGATTCTGCAAAACAGATGAGAATTTTCAACGCACTTTATTTAAGGAAAGGAGGCCTGGTGGCACAGTGGTTAAGCACTCGGCTGATTACAAAAAGATTTGTGATTTGAACCCACCAGCCACTCTGCAAGAGAAAGATGTGCCAGTCTGCTTCTGTAAAGATTTACAGCATTGGGAACCCTGAGGGGCAGTTCTACTCTGTCCTGTAGGGTCAGTATGAATAAGAATCAATTCTATAAAATGGGTTTGGTTTGGTTTTCAATGAGAATAAAAATAATTAAGTGCTAAAGGAATATAGAAGTGAAAATATTTAAAGTATGGTAAGAAAAAAAAAAAAAAAAAAAAAGCCCTGAGGGTGCAACAGTTAAGAGTTCAGCTGCTAACTGAATGGTCAGCAGTTTGAACCTACCCAGCTGCTCTGTAGGGAGAAAGATCTAGAGACCTGCTCTCATAAAGATTTACAGCCTAGAAAACCCCATAGGGCAGTTCTACTCTGTCACATGGAGTCATGCAATGAAATTGACTCAATGGCACTCAAAACAGCAACAACAAAGCACTGGGCATTTATGCATATGCTAGCTGTTAGTGACCACCACTCGTCTGTCAGTTTGTCGCACTGTGGAGACTCACCAGTGTTGCTGTGGCGCTGGAGGTGATGCTGGATATTTCAGATACCAGCAGGGGGAGCCCATGGTGGAGAGGTTTCAGTAGAGCTTCCAGACTAAGACACATTGGGAAGAATGACAGGGCCACTCTCTTCTGGGGAAAAACTACCTACTGAAAATTTTATGAATAGCAGTGAAACATTGCCTAATGTGCAGAAGTAGAGCAGACCTTAATGACATAGATGGAGTAAAGCTTTCAGGACCTTCATCTGCTGATGGGGCTTGACTCAAAATGAAAAGAAACAGCTGGAAACATTCATTAATAATCAGAACATGGTATGTATGAAGTATGAATCTAGTAAAATTGAAAGTGGTCAAAAATGAAATGGAACAGACAAAGATCAATATCTTTGGCTTAGTGAGCTGAAATAGAGTGATATTGGCCATTTTGAATCAGATAATCATATGAGCTGTTGTTGTTGTTGTTATGTGCCGTGGAGTCGGATCCAACTCAGAGTGACTCCTCCTTGGGTTTCCGAGGTGGTATGACTACAGAAATAGATTGCCCAACCTTCCTTCCGAGGAGTGGCTGGTGGGTTTGAATCACCAGCCTCCTGGTTAGCAGTTAAGTGCCTTAGGCACTACGCTACCAGAGCTCCCATCATATAATGTACTATGCCAGAAATGACAAATTGAAAAGGAATAGCGTTGCATGCATCATCACAAACAATGCCTCAAGATCTATCCTGAAGTACAATGCCGTCAGTGATAAGATAATATCCATATGCTTGCAAGGAAGAACATTTAAAACTACTATTATTCAAATTTATGCATCAACCATTAAAACCAAAGATTTTTACCACCTCCTACAGTATGAAGTTGACCAAACAGGCAATAAAGACACATTGATTATTATTGGTGATTGGAACGTGAAAGTTGAAAACAAAAAAGAAACATTGGTAGTTGGAAAATATGGCCTTGGTGATAGATATGACACTGGAGATCACATGATAGAAGTTTGCAAGACCAACGACTTGTTCATTGCTAATACATTTTTTCAACAACATAAATGGTGGCTATCCATATGGACCTTGCCAAATAGACAACACAGAAACCAGATTAACTACATTGGTTGAAAGAGACAATAGAGAAGCTCAATACTATCAGTTAAAACAAGGCCAGAAGCTGATTGTGGAAGAGATCATCCATTGCGCATATGCAAGTTCAAGTTGAAGCTGAAGAATATTAAGTCTATGAGAGGCAAAATACTCTATAATAATAATAATAATACCTTTATTACATCCCACCTGAATTTAGAGACCATCTGAAGGATAGATTTGACACATTGAACAACAATGACCACAGACCAGATGAGCTGTGGGATGACATCAAGAGCATCATAATGAAGAAAGCAAAAGGTCATTTAAAAGATAAGACAGGACGAAAAGACCAAAAATGATGTCAGAAGAGACTCTGAATCCTGCTCTTGAATGGAGAGTAGCTAAAGTAAATGGAAGAAACGATGAAATAAAACCCACCAGCCACTCCTCGGAAGGAAGGTTGGGCAATCCTACTTCCATAGTGATACTGCCTCGGAAACCCAAGGAGGGGTCGCTGAGTCAGGGCTGACTCAACGGCACATAACAACAACAACAACAACAACCAGAAGATTTCAAAGGGCAATAAATTATTATAATGAAATGTGCAAAAACCTGAAATTATGGTCTGTATTTCTGAAGCTGAAAGAACTGAAGAAAACATTCAAGCCTCAAGTTGCAATAGTGAAGGATTCTACAGGCAAAACATTGAACAATGCAGGAAACATCAAAAGAGGATGGAAGGAATACACAGTTATTGTACCAAAAAGAAAAGGTCAACATTCAACTATTTCAGAAGGTAGCATATGATCAAGAACCAATGGTATTGAAGGAAGAAATACAACTTGCACTCTAGGAATTTTTGGAAAATAAGGCTCTAGAATTGTCAGAATACCCATTGAGATGTTTCAACAGACAGATGCAGCGCTGGAGGCACTTACTTGTTCATGCCAAGAAATTTGGAAGACAAATTTGGAAGCCTGGCCAACCGACTGGAAGAGATCCATATTTGTGCCCATTCCAAAAAAAAGATGATCTGACAAAATGTGGAAATTATCAAACAGTAGTATTAATATCACACAGAAGAAAAATTTTGCTGAAGATAATTTTTAAATGATTGTGGCAATATATTGACAGGACACTTCCAGAAAATCAAGCTGGATTCAGAAGAGGACGTGGAACAAAATCTGTCTTTGCTGATGTCAGGTGAATCTCGGCTGAAAGCAAGAAATATCAGAAAGATGTTTGCCTATGTTGTGTTGACTATGCAAAGGCATTACACTGTTACCATGTCAGAAGCAACCAGTCCCTGGAGAAGGACATGATACTTGGTAGAAGTAGACGGTCAGCAAAAAAGGTAAAGACCTTCAGTGACACGGATTGACACAGTGACTGCAATGATGGATTCAGGCATAGCAAGGATTATAAGGATGGCATAGGACTGGGCAGTGTTCCATTCTGTTGTACATAGCATTGCGGTGAGTCGGAGCTGACTCAATGGCACCTAACAAAAACAACAGGTATGCAGGAAGGGCAAGATCTTACGTATTTTGTTTTATGTTTGACAAATTGAATCCTAGGAGTATCGAGTTAGAAAATTTGGACAAGAACTTAGAAACTAAGAATTGATGATATTTTGGAAGCATGTGCAAAGAGAGGATATTAGAGTAATTATCTCCACATTATCAAAATGTAAAAATTTTGAGAGGAGTGAGGAGTGATGATATACTTAAAAAAAAAAAAAAAAAAAAAAAAACCTCACTACCATCAAGTTGATTCATCTCATAGTGACCCCTGCTTGGGTTTCTTAAGTAGTATCTCTACCAAAGTAGATTGCCCAATCTTCCTTCCTGAGGAGTGTGAATCCAGACAGGTTTCTAATTTAAATATATTTTTCCATATATGACCAGTAGGGGGTGCACTGACACAACAGTATGCCAAAAAATTTAAACTCTTTGCCTCTGTGATAGTAATTCCCCAGCTTGGTTTAACACCAAGATGATACCAGTAAAAGTTATGTGGGTGGGAGGGGACGTCCTATGAAATTTATAATATAGTGTCAATAATATATCATACAGTAGTTTTATCATTTGGAGGGGGGTGCACAAAATAGTACTAGAATATCAAATCCTAAAAATAATAAATTAAAAATTCAAATAGTTTAAATTTAATTACTTGAACCACACTTTAAAAAAAAATTATTATTATCACTCATCACTCACAGAATACTATACTTTGTAATTCAGTACACTAAATTGTAAGTTGCTTGCAGGTAAGGACCATGTCTGACACCATTTGTATTCTTAGTGCCAGTCAAGGTGCCTGGCGCACATAGACCTTAACAAGCACTTACTGCCTTCCCCTCATCTCCATTTGCTGTTGGTGGTGGTTGCAGTGCTCTTGATAGCAGTCTGAAGGTAACCAGATGCCATGAAGTTGACGTCAACTCAGGGCAAACGCCTCTCTCAGAGGAGGGCTAGGCTCCGTGCAGTCTTCAATGGCTGATTTTTTGGAAGTAGATTGCCAGGCCTTTCTTTTTTCTTGAAAATCAAAAACATAGCGTTTTAGACTTGTGGCTTCCAAACCTACTTTATTGTCATAACTACTCAGGAAAACTTTGTAAGGTTACAGGTAGTAGAGTACAACCCAGAAATTCAGCTTCGACGGATCTGGGGCAGGGTTGGACATACATATTTTTAAATATACATATATATCTAAATGTGTGTTTTTGAATATGTGTATATTTCAGTATAGGAGCTCTGGTGGCCTGGTGCCTAAGGCATTTGACTGCTAACCAGAAGGCTGGCAATTCAAGCCCACCAGCCACTCCTCGGAAGGAAGGTTGGGCAATCTACTTCCATAGTGATACTGCCTCAGAAACCCAAGGAGGGGTCGCTGTGAGTCGGATCTGAGTTGATGGCAATAAGTTTGATTTCTTTTTTTTTTTTTTTTTTGGTTTCGATGTTTCAATATATGCACTCAAATACATATATGGTTATATTTGTATATTTAAATACCCATATAGTTAAACACAGGAGCTCTGGTAGCGTAGTGCCTAAGGCACTTGACTACTAACCAGAAGGCTGGCGGTTCAAACCCACCAGCCATTCCTCAGAAGGAAGGTTGGGCAATCCACTTCTGTAGCGATACCGCCTCCGAAACCCAAGGAGGGGTCGCTATGAATTGGTCCGACTCGATGGCACATAACAACAACAACAACATAGTTAAGCACTCAGCTGCTAACCAAAAGGTTAGTAGGTCAAACTGACCAGTTAGATCCACGGGAAAAAGACTTGGCAACCTCCTCGTTTCTACAGCCTAGAAAACCCTATTGAGCAGTTCTACTCTGTCGGTATGGGGTCGATACGAATCTAAAATCAACTCAACGGTACCTAACAACAGTCACAACACATTTAAATATATATCTGTATATATATGAAGGAGCCCTGGCGGCACAGTGGTTAAGCGCTCAGCTGCTAACCTAAAGGTCGGCAGTTCCAAGCCACCATTCCTCAGGGAGAAAGGTGTGGCAGTCGCTTCCATAAAAATTACAGCTTTAGGGCAGTTCTCTGTCCTACAGGGTCTCTTATATGTTGGAATCAACTCAAGGACAACAGGGGTGCGGGGATGTGTGTGTGTGTGTGTTTGTGTACTTTTTTTTTTTTTTTTAAATTACTCCAGTTTGACCTCCAGAAGCTTAGTGGCCCGCTCTAAGTTCCAGGATCCTTCCCACAACGATGCAGCTGGTTTCAGAGCCTCCAGTGGGAAAGCAGTGGCCTGAGCCTCTGTCAGAAGCAGATCTGTGGGACTGAAGCAACTGAAGGATAGCAAACCCAGGAACTTATCCAGTCATTCTCTAAACCATTTTCACTTTTGGCCCCAGAGTACCCCAACGATCTTACCTGCTCAGTTCACACCTGGGTTCTTCTTATGAGATTTAAAACCAAAATTACTAGTGTCACAAAATATTGGGACTGGAAGACACTCTCCTTAGTATTTTATAGACCAAGAACTGGAGATAAACAAGTTAACTAGCGTGTTTACAAAATAATCGTAAGGATCCTATGGGATCGGTCTGTCAGTACTGGGCTATTCAAGATAGAGCTGTAGCTGAATTGTGGAGGCTTGGGGCCCCGGGGGAGGGGCTGGTGGGGCCTGGGCCCTTCTTGGACTCTTCATTGAGCCCAGCTCTGCTTATACTTGTTTTGCTTATTGGTCTTACAGGTAAGATTTTTATGTCTTTATTTTTTTTTCTTACAAAGAGCTTTGGAAAGAGTTCAAAAATTCTTTCAAGTTTACTTAGCTAAGCTGCTCTGGGATAAACCTCTTCAGGTGGAATCAGAGAATGAGGGTGATTACAGGTCACATTATTTCCTGTAAATGCATCTTTCTTGAGCTTCAGCAGTTTTGTGTAAATCCTGTCCACTGCCCTGTTTGGAAGCAAATCTCCTGAGATTCTTAGTTCAAGTCCTCTGTATTGATACAGCAATCTAGCTAGAAGGTGTACCACCCCACCTATCATTCTCTCCACTGTATCTGTAACTCATGCAGATTTCCTAGGGTTGTTTATACAAAAAAAAAAAACTCACTGCCATCAAGTTGGTTCTCAATCGTAGCAAGTGGGTTTCCGAGGCTGTAAATCTTAATGGAAGTAGATCGCCCCCATCTTCCTTCAGCAAAGTGGCTGGTGGGTTTGAACCGCTGACCTTCCAGTTAGCAGTGAAGTGACTTATCCACTGTGTCACCAGAGCTCCACGTGGTTGTTTATAACTAATTTAAATTCCAAAAACTTCCTGGAAGAGGTATTATGTAATTTTAGATAAAGTTTTCTTTTACCACAGGGAAAACCTGATCAAATACAAAAGTGTCTGAAGAATATAAATTCTTCTTTTACAATTCTTCATAAATTAGCTTTATGATATGCATCATTTATATTTGTAAGTCAACTCTATTTATTTCTTTAATTCTTATAGTTCATTCAAAAGCTTGCATTTTACTTTTATCATTATAATTATAATCTTCAATTATCTTTTCCCAAAAGAAGTAACAGTTTTATGTTCATAGAGGAGCAATAGTTATTTGGTAAGAACCTCTCCCTGTTCAGGAGCATCTTTGAATTAACAAGTGTCCAAAGGAGCTCTGGTGGCCTAGTTCCTAAGGCACTTGACTGCTAACCAGAAGGCTGGCGGTTCAAACCCACCAGCCACTCCTTGGAAGGAAGACTGGGCAATCTACTTCAGTAGTGATACCACCTTGGAAACTCAAGGAAGGGTCTCCATGATTCGCATCCGACTCCACGACAGTGAGTTTGGTTTTGTTTTTTGGAAGTGTTCCAATGTTCTGAGAGAAGAGGAATCCAGACTAGGAGCCAGAACTCAGTTCCCTCCATTTGAGATCCTTCCACATTAGCATGGAGCACTTCATGTTTATGAGACAATATGATTTCCTGTTCTGCTGTAACGCAGTCTGAAAGTCATATAGGGTCAAATACACATACCTTCAACAGTAGGTAGAAACTTTAATGTATATATTCTTTCTTCTAGATTCTAAAAATTCATCCCATCCTTTTCACCTTCACCCACTCCCTCATATGTATCAAAATAAGCATTGATTCTTGAACTCACTAGAGAGGGGACAATGGGAATAAGTAGGAAGGATACCTATTTTTAAAATACAGACTATCCTAAGATGATAATAACCACTGTTCTTGTTGTTATGTGCTGTAGAGTCAAACCCAACTCTTAGCGACCCCTCCTTGGGTTTCTGAGGCAGTATCACTACAGAAGTAGATTGCCCAACCTTCCTTCTGAGGAGTGGCTGGAGGGTTTGAATTGCCAGGCTTGTAGTTAGCAGTCAAGTGCCTTAGGCACTACACTACCAGAGCTCCCATAATAACCACTAGATAATAATAAGACCAGATAATATTTATTGAGCACTCAATATGGAGCTCTGGTGACATGAGGGGGGAGGGGCGGTAAGCATTTGGCAGCTAGCCAGAAAGTCATGGTTAAAACCCACCAGCTAGTCTATGGAAGAAAGGTGGGGCAATCTACATCCATTAAGATTTACAGCCTCGCAAACCTAATGGGGGTTGCTATGAGTCAGAACTGACTCAATGGCAGTGAGGGTTTTTTTTTTTTTTTTTTTTGTACATTCCAGGTACTGTTCTAAACATTTTACATGTGTACTCAATAATACTCAAAAAAATTCCACCTGGCAGGTGTTATTAGTATCCCTGTTTTACAGATGAGAAAACCAAGGCTCTGTCCAAGTGCTTATGCCACTCGCTGAAGGTGCCCCAGCTGGCCGTGGATGCATGGGAGGAATGCAGGCAGCCTGCCTTGGGCCCCAAGTTGTCAAATATTGTACATGCATTTCTATGCTTTTAAATTTCTACCCAAATTTGAAACTCGATTTTTGCCTTAAAGTGACTTAACTTACAGTGTTGTTGTTGTTGTTTGCCGTTGAGTCAGCCCTGACTCATAGCGACCCCTCCTTGGGTTTCCGAGGCAGTATCACTACGGAAGTAGGATTGCCCAACCTTCCTTCCGAGGAGTGGCTGGTGGGTAAAACAATAAATATTTATCTGTTGTATAGATATGGACATTTTGATGAAAGTTTTTTTTTAAATAAGTTGACTGAAATGTAAATAAAAAGATTAAGTCAACTAAAAAATAAGAATGAGATAGCATGTCTTACTGGGTTTTGGCTTTGATCCCTAAGACAATCTCCTAGAAGTTACATTGGAAAATACCACCTTTCACCTTTCACATCTCTGATGTGTCTACATGATAAATAGTACCATTTCACTATCATTTTCCTCTGTAGACTTAGACAAGCACTTGAAAGCTCCTCCTTTGGCAAAGAGAGACAAACGCATTGAGTTTGCCTTCAACCCGTGTTATGGTAGAGCCATGAAGTTTGAACCAATTCATACTAAAACTTGACAAACGATCTAGGAATAAATCATCATTTAGCTCATCTGTCTCATAAAAAATCCATTGACATCTAGTTGATTCCAACTCTATATAGTGATCCTGTAAGGTAAAGCAGAGCCACTCCATAGGATTTTCAAGGTTATAAATCTTTACGAAAGCAGACTGCCACATCTTTCTCCTATGGAGTGGCAGGTAGGTTAGAACCACCCACCTTTGGGTTAACAGCCAACCTCTTAACCACTGTGCCACTAAAACTTCTTTTCTCAGAAAGATCAGATATTTAACTCAGACGTTTAAGGTTTCAGAATAGTTGATACAACAGCAGTAATTAGATTAGTTTGTGTTGTATTTTGTTTTTAAATCACCCTATTTTGAGTATTTTTCCATTCCTTCCCCCCATTTTCTCCATTCTATTCAAACTATTTGTACCATAAAGACAATTGTCAGTGTATGTGAACTCCCCCAAGCTGGCTATTGGTGCTTCCCCACTCCCATCCCCCAAGATGCAGTTCTCCCCAGTCACTAACTGGAGAATCTGAATGTTTTTCCACATTCCAAATTTGTTGGTGACATAAGCATAAGAATTTAATACATTGAAACAAAGGCCTCAGATTTCCTGGCTAAAATATAGCTGCTTTTCCGAGATTCAGTGGATAATTTTACTCCATTGTGCTTTATTTATTCTTAGTAGGAGTTGTGGGGATTGTTTTCAGGAAAATGTCAGAGTAATTGTTCAAAATTGAGCTACGGGCCAACCCAATGTCATTCTCCTGGGAATAGTTGCATTAAAACATATGAAAGATCTATCCTCTTATCAAAAATATTTCTTCCTAAACATAAAGATGTATGAGGAAAGGTTTGACAAGAGATTTAAAAAATAACTGCAAAATAAGTCAGTGATTACATGCCCAATGCAATCTTAATGTGTAGTTAGGTGGAAAATTAATCATATTTCATGGCCCTATATCTTGATTCTTATTTTATAATAGATAATATATAAAGTGCCCTCCTTACATTGGGAAGGGGTACACTCTTCACCCTTTCCTTCTCAGAAAGGTAGTATTGGCCATGAGTAGCATGCCAAACCTCAATGTTTTGCCAAGGCAATAGAGCCTTTATTAAATTTTAAAAAATATATATGAGCTTTACAAATAATAAGGAGCTCTGCTGATGCAGTGAGTAAAACATTTGCCCACAACCAGAAATTCAGCGGTTCAAATACACCAGCTGTTCTGCAGGAGGAAGATGAGGCAATCTACTTCCATAAAGATTTACAGCCTTGGCAACCTAATGGGGTTGTTATGCATCAGAACTGATTCAATGGAAGTAGGTTTAGGGTTTCACTTGTACAAATAGTACATTGTATAGCAGAAATGTTGGAAAATATATTGAAGCATATAAATATATATAGAAAACATTTCATAGTCAGCTCTACCACCAGAAATAACTACCCCTAACATTTTGTGTATATCCTTCCAAATGTACATGCACATACTCACATACACCACACCCGTAGCAATGCTGAGAACAATAGCAGCAGAGGTAGCAAGAGCAGCAGAAAAATCTCAATAGTAGTTCTAACAGTAGAATAGCAGTGGTAGCTACCAAGAGAAATCAGCAATAGGCATAGCAATAGTGTTCTGGTTACGTCATGCTGCTCTGACAGAAATACAACAAATGGGATGGCTTTAACAAACAGGAATTTATTCTCTTATAGTTTGGGAAGCTAGAAATCTGAGTTCAAAGTGCCAGACTCTAGGGGCTGGGTGAAAGCCTCTCAACCTTGGGCTTCAGCTCTGTGTCCTGCTCCCAGCCCACTGAAGCTGGAGGCTTTTCTTCATTCAGACATCTGCTGGCTGCTGAGGCTGACAAGCTTAAGGTTGACAAGTAAAAAGGCACAGTCCCAATGTTATCAAACAACATGGCAGGCCACTAATTCAAGTCCAGATGAAATCCCAAGATCGGCAGGGTATGGCAGGCTGCTGAACAATGACTTGGCTACATGCAGGATTCAAGTGTGCCAAAAAGCTAGAGACCATTCCCAAAGCTGATTCTTATACACAGGAAGCAGACCACATCCCTAAAGCAGCTACTCAGCTGCTCCAGTAGATTCCACCGTGGTGTTAATTACCAATCTCATGATGGGGAATGATTACATCCAGCTGCCCAGCCGCTCAATCAGGCCCAGTCAAGTTGACACACAAACTTAATTACCACAATTAGTATTCATAACCATAACAGCTATAACTACAGAGAAAGTCCCAGCAACTATAACAGTAGCTTGAAGGTGTGTTGATAGCAGAAGAAGTATCAGTAGCAACAGTAATAATAATAATATTAATAATAGTAGTTAAGAGTTCAGCAAAATTTTCCACATTCTGTCGGATCACCTTTCTTTGGAATGGGCACGAATATGGATCTCTTCCAGTCTGTTGGCCAGGTAGCTGTCTTCCAAATTTCTTGGCATAAACAAGTAAGCACCTCCAGAGCTGCATCCATTTGTTGAAACATCTCAGTGGGTATTCCATCAATTCCTGGAGCCTTGTTTTTCGCTAATACCCTCAGTGCAGCTTGGACTTCTTCCTTTAACACTGTTAGTTCTTGATCATATGTAACCTCCTGAAATGGTTGAACATTGACCAAATTTTTTGGTACAGTGACTCTGTATTCCTTCCATCTTCTTTTGATGCTTTCTGCATTGTTCAATATTTTGCCCATAGAATCCTTCAATATTGAATTTTTTTTCTTCAGTTCTTTCAGGTTGAGAAATGCCAAGCATTTTCTTCCCTTTTGGTTTTCTAATTCCAGGTCTTTGTACATTTCATTATATAATACTTTGTCTTCTCTAGGTGCCCATTGAAATCTTCTGTTTGGCGCTTTCATCATTTCTTCCTTTCCCTTTAGCTACTTTCCTTTCAAGAGCAAGTTTCAGAGTCTCTGCTGACATCCATTTTGTTTTTTTGTTCCTTTCCTGTCTTTTTAATGACCTTTTGCTTTCTACATGTGTGATATTCTTGACTTTCTTCATGTATGATGTTCTTGAGTTTCAACAACTTGTCTGGTCTTCAGTCACTGATATCCAATGTGTGAAATCTATTCCTCAGATGGTCTCTAGATAATTCAAAAACAGTTGCAGCAGTATATTGACAGGGAACTGGCAGAAATGCAAGCTGGATTTAAAAGAGAATGTGAGATGAGGGATATCATTACTGGTGTCAGATGGATCTTAGCTGAATGCAAAGAATACCAGAAATATGTTTACCTGTGTTTTATTGACTATACAAAGGCATTCAACAGTATGGATCATAAAAAATTATGGATAACATTGCAAAGAGTGAAAATTCAGAACAATTCATCGTGCTCATGAGGAACCCATACATAAACCAAGAGGTAGTCATTTGAACAGAACAAGAGAATACAGCCTGGTTTAAAATCAGGAAGAGCATGCATCAGGGTTGTTTCCTTTCACCATACTTATTCAATCTGTATGCTGAGCAAGTAATCCAAGAAGCTGGACTATATGAAGAAGACTGCAGCATCAGGACTGGATGAAGATTTATTAACAACCTACGATATGCAGATGACACAACCTTGTTTGCTGAAAGTGAAGATGAATTGAAGCACTTATTGATGAAGATTAAAGAGTAGAGTCTTCTGTATGGATTACACTTCAACATGAATAAAACAAAAATCCTCACAACTGGACCAATTAGCAACATCATAATAAATGAAGAAAGATTGAAGTTGTCGAAGATTTCACTTTACTTGGATCCATAATCAACACCCATGGAAGCAGTAGTCAAGAAATCAGACATCATATTGCACTGGACAAATCTGCTGCTAAAGACCTCTTTAAAGTGTCAAAGTGTAAGATGTCACTTTGAAGATCAAGGTGTACTTGAGCCAAGCCATGATATTTGCAATCACCTCATACATGTGTGAAAGCTGGACAGTGAATAAGGAAGACTAAAGAAGAGCTGGTATCTTTGAATTGTGTTGGCAAAGAATACTGAAAATATCATGGACTATCAGAAGAATGAACAAATCTGTCCTAGAAGTAGTGCAGCTGGAATGCTCCCTAGAAGCAAGAATAGCCAAACTTCTCTCACCTATTTTGTTCATGTTGTCAGAAGGGAACATTCCCTGGAGAAGAATATCATGTTTGGCAAAGTGGAGGGTCAGAGAAAAAGGGAAGACCCTCAACAAGATGGATTGAGACAGTGACTATAAGGATGGTCTCAAGCATCACAAATCTTGTGAAGATGGTGCAGGACCAGACAGTGTTTCATTCTGTTGTACATAGGTTGCTATGTGTCAGAATTGACTTGACAGCCCCTAACAACAGCAGTTAAAAATTACAAGGAATTTACTGTGTACTGAGGGTTGTTATAAGTATTATCTCAGTTGAGAAGATATATTATCTCAATTAATCCTCACAACAATCCAATGAAGTGAGTGTAATATTTTTATTCCCATTTTACCGATGAGAAAACTTATGTCCATACAGAGTAAGTAATACAAGTTGTAAGGGTTAAAACACAAACTTACAGGCAGTCTGGGTCCAGATCCATGCTTCTAACCACTACACTAGCAGTAATAGAATTCACGGTGGCATGAATTCTAAAACATAGTATGAGAAATATACTACATTCTATATATACTTATTCTACAACTAACCTAAAAAACCAAACTCACTGCCATTGAGTTGATTCTGACTCAGCGACCCCTCCTTGGGTTTCCGAGGCAGTATCTCTATGGAAGTAGATTGCCCAACCTTCTTTCTGAAGAATGGCTGGTAAGTTTGAACTGCCAGCCTTTTGATTAGTAGTCAAATGTCTTAGGCACTATGCAACTAGTGAATAAATTTTTAGAGAGATCTGAAATTGGTAGAATAGAAGAAGAGGATGTAAAGTAATTTCAAAAAATAAAAAAAGATCAGTTTTACAGTTCTCAAACTATGTAAAATAGCATACTTTGGAAATGTTTATTTCACTATATCTTAATGACCTGCTGCTATCCTTTTGTTCAACATAAAAGAAAGCAAAAATTCTCACACCTGGACCAATAAACAACATCAAAATAAAGGGAGAAAAGATTGAAGTTGTCAAAGATTTCATTTTACTTGTATCTACAATCAACATGGAAGCAGCAGTCAGGAGATCAAACGACATATTGCACTGAGCAAATCTGCTGCAAAAGATTTCTTTAAGATGCTAAAGAGCAAAGATGTCACTTTGAAGACTAAGGTGCACCTGACCCAAGCCATGCTATTTTCAATAGCCTCATATGCATGTGAGAGCTGGATAATGAATAAGGAAGGCCGAAGAAGGATTGATGCATTCAAATTGTGATATTGGTGAAGAACAGTGAAAATACCATGAACTGCCAAAACAAACAACTCTGTCTTGGAAGAAGTTCAGCCAGAATGCTCCTTAGAAGCCAGAAGGGCCAGGCTTCGTCTCATACTTGGGTCATGTTATCATGACCAAAGTCCAGGGACCAATCCCTGGAGAAGGTTGTCATGCTAGGTAAAGGAGAGGGTCAGTGAAAAGGGGAAAAGCCCTTAATGAGATGGATTGACACAGTGGCTGCAATTACGAGCTCAGCATAGTGATAGTGGATGGTACAGGACCAGGCAGTGTTTCTTTCTGTTGTGCACGGGATCGCTACAAGTTGGAGCAAACTCGACAGCACCCAACAGCAGCGACAACTTCCTTTTGTATGCATTCTAACTTTTTTATATCTCTAACTGTAAATTCTTAAAATTAAAAGGCAGACACCATGTCTGCTTAACTGTTCGTAATCCTCAGCTTACAGATGTATCCCCACATATTGAGGTGTTCAATAAATATTTGTGAGTGAATAAAGTACTAAGAAATAAAATTTGAGACTGAAAGCAAATAGAATTGTGTTAAGTCAAACACGTAACACTTTAACAAGAATATTGTCTAATACTGCTGACAACAGTAGCCAAGGAACTAAGAAAAAACATTGTTGATGCTTTAGATCTCTTGTGGTCCTCTTTTTCCTCCTATAATCCCATATTTTGAAAGTTTAGGTTACAACTTATATTTATAATATTTAATCTGTATATACACTTCACATACTCATTATAGAAAAATCCCCTTTGAATTATGTTGTTGTTGTTGTTGTTGTTCTTATGTGCCATCAAATCGGACCCTCCTTGGGTTTTCGAGGCAGTATCACTATGGAAGTAGATTGCTGCATCTTCTTTCCAAGGAGTGGCTGGTGGGTTTGAACCACCAGCCTTCTAGTTAGCAGTCAAGTGCCTTAGCCACTATGCTACCATTATAGAAAGCTATAATTCAAGATAGAGTAAGAACAAAAACAAAGAAATCACTCCAATGCATTAATAAAATTTTATCTTTTGAAACATGAGGAAACTCTTAGGAAAAATATATGAATGTGAACTCTGGTGTTCTTTTTAATGATTGCAGATCCCAAGAGATGGCAAAATTAGAAGTAAATATAATTTAAATGCAAAATCACTGAAGAAAAAAAAAAAGCCTCAAAAATTATCTCAGGACTTTTCTGCTAGGGTTTTAAGCTAAGTGTTAGTGATAGGACTTGACTTAATTTCCAAGTACCTTATCTGTAGTTTATTCTTGTTAGTCTAGTTGCTACTGGTTTTTAGCTTGTACACAGGAAACTTCAGTGCCAATCAAGTTTGTTCCCAAGGTGACAGGAAACCCTGGTTGGTCAGATGTTGATTGTGCTTGCTGTTCATGCTCCACCCATCATATTTTCTTCCCTTTTGGCTGAACTTAAGACAAATTAATCAGCAGTTGACATCTGGCAGACAGCTTTGGTGTCTTCTCTGTGAGTTGTTGACCTGCACAACTAATGAGTAAAAATTCAGTGCATGAAACGTGTGGACACCATCTCTCAGTGCTGCTAACAAACTCTTCTAAAAGCTTGTGTAGAAGGTCTTTTTTTAGCTTTTTAATTGAAAATGTGAGTTTTCTCAAGTAACGAAACATCTGCTGAATAAATATTTCACCTTCTTTACGATGGGGACTGGCTTACCTCACTCTATTGCAAATTCCAGATATGAAATGCGAAACAGGGGGCAAGGACGAGCTCTGGGAATGTTAAGCTTTTTAACAGGTCTCTGCTCTTTGCGATTACTCTTTAGCCACCTGCGTATTTTCTTCATGTGAAGTCCCATTCCACATAAACATATCTCTTATCACTGAACATTCTGAGAGAAAATGTTGGTACCCAGAACATGACAGATAAGATAACTTATAATGAAAAGCTAAGCATGGAATCAAGCCAGATGACCTTCCCACCTCAAAACCAAACTTCTTCGGAGCCTCCTCTTTCAAATCCATGGTTTATGACTCTATAAAAAGAAAAATTACAAACTGTTCTATTGCCTGGCAAACTGTTTTCGGAGATCATTATTTTTAAAGACAATGCCACCAAAGTATACACCAGGTCTAGTGATAGCAAAGATCATGAAAAATGTACAAGGATTTTTTTTTTTTTCTGTATAGGAAGATGAAGGAAGGTAGCAATGCAGGAAGGTGACATTAAGATAAACCTAAAAAGGGCAGGTATTTTGGACCGGATAGGCTTTTCCTGTTCCTAAAATGTCTTGTGTTCTTACACAGGAAAAGCATTCTTATTCACCCAAGGCATTCGCAAATCCTAGGCACAGACCTGAAAGTACCCTTGGTTGTGGTGGTAAGAAGGCAGGAAAGAAGTGGGTGGGAAAGGAAGTATCCAGTCCATGGTGGGCCTATAACCAGGCCAAATTTCCCAAAGGATACAAGAGTCTTTAGCCATTTATTCATCCAGTTCTCACTTATTTTGAGACAAA
The DNA here is from genome assembly GCF_000298275.1 of Orycteropus afer afer. Taxonomy (NCBI): domain Eukaryota; kingdom Metazoa; phylum Chordata; class Mammalia; order Tubulidentata; family Orycteropodidae; genus Orycteropus; species Orycteropus afer. The sequence goes on along the minus strand of NW_006921926.1, from coordinate 231,153 downwards.
TAGTCTTGATTTTAAGCTAGTGTGTTATTATGGCTTAAAATTTCCCACCAAAATTTGTATACATTTAAAACTGAGGTTGGTTCAGGCCATAGAGTCACCAAAGAATTGGTAAACATGGTTGTTGAAAGCTTGCTGCCCTAGCTAACCTTGTCAATTCCAACAATCTTCCAACTACCCCCCCAAAGTCTCTTTCTTCTTCTTCTTGTGAGGTGCCATTGAGTCAGCTTTGACTCATAGCGACACTATGTGCAACAGAATGAAACACTGCCCAATTGTGTGCCATCCTCACAATATTTTCGTATTGGAAGGGAGAATTTTGATCCATTTTATTTGGTTTTGTTGTTGTTGTTTTTTACAAAACTGCCTTCTATAGAGAGGCTAGGCCTGTGAAATAAAGATATAGGTTAGACATAGTTTGCAGTGTTTTGAATTTGATCCATTTTTGCAGAGCCATAATTCTGGTTTTACCAACAGCCAAGTAGAAGAAAAATCCAAGACACTAAAGAAATATTTTATAAGCAGTCAGAAAGATTTGGTATCTGTCCAGACTCTATAAGCAATCTGGTAGGGAACTCAAGTAGAATCTTGCTACAAACCTAAAATTCTCTTAAAGTATATTTAATAATCTCCATTTTCCCCCATATGAATTCTCTTTTTGAATTTCATGACAATCTATTTGGACAGGAGCAACTCGGCCATGTGCCTGGGCTTTTTTCTACCTGCTGTTCCATTGGCAGTAGAAAGGAGTGGGCTTCACGGTGGGAGGAGATGTTGCAATTGTTATTCACCATGGTGGGTGCTCCTTGTAAGGCGCTACACCTGGATAGATGAGTTAGTTGTCCATTCCTGGACAGCAGTTGTAACTTTGTGCAATGTTACCTGACTCCTACTCAGATCAAAACCGTTTCCTAGATCGTCTTATCATCTAACCTACATCATTTCCTATTGAGAACTTTCAGATGTTTGGCAGTACTGTGCATAAGTAAGAGATTTTATGGGACATCCAAGCAATAGAGATAACAATAGGTAAATGTCTGCAGTGCATGTCTCTCAGGGACATATGGCAAATGTGTTTTTCTGGATGATCTCATTTACATAACACATGCATTTTAAATAACTAAACCTCTATTGATATGCTTAGAATAGAAAGCATTGCTGTTAGGAAGTGCCCCTGTGTAGGCAAACCCTACCCACTGAAGAACTAAATTTGACCTTTAATCTTAACCCAGATTGAATAAATTGTTAGGGTCAAAGATAAAAATGTGAAAGAGTAAGATTATTCTATTGGATATATTCAAATATAGGATAATATCCCAAGGCTTAATATTACTACCAACAAGGAATACCTTAGAAGATACATAAGGAATACCTCTATATGGAGAGAAAAGAACCTAGCAAAGCTTAAGTAGCAGCTGCTCTGTGCCAAGCACTCTACATGGTTTACGTGTGTAATACCAAAGATGGAGAAACTGAGATACAGACATCTAAGGAAATGTCCAGTGTCATGGAACCTATAAGTTGCAGAGATGGGATTTGAGCCTAGGTCTATGTGCCACCAAAACTTACACTTTTTCTTCCATCCTGCCTCCCCTGAGCACCCACAATTCTTCTGTTTTCACACTCTTCATGTGCAAAACTGGATTGTATTTCATTTTGTCAGTGGAGAAATAAAAGCACTCAAAAATAAAATCATTTGTTCACCCTAAAAACCAAAAACCAAACTCATTGCCATCAAGTCAGATCAGACTCATAGCTACCCCTCCTAGGGTTTCTGAGGTAGTATCACTATGCAGCTCTGGTAGCATAGTGCCTAAGGCACTTGATTGCTAACCAGAAGGCTGGAGTTCAAACCCACCAGCCCCTCCTCAGAAGGAAGGTTGGGCAGTCTACTTCCACAGTGATACTGCCTCAGAAACCCAAGGAGGTGTCGGTCGGACTCAACGGCATATAACAACAACAACAACATCACTATGGAAGTAGATTGCCCAACCTCCCTCCCGAGGAGTGGCTAGTGGTTCCCACCAGCCTTCTAATTGGTAGTCAAATGCCTTAGGCACCACCAGAGCTCCTTGTTCACCCTAACGCTTGAAAACTGATTCCACTAAAGAGCTGAGTATGGTGCATTCGTCCTCTGGATGGCGCCTGTGCGCCACTAACATCTAGATGGAGGAAGCTTCAAGGTCAACAGCAGGTTATTGCTTTTGCTTTTGTTAGAATGACATTTAAGCAGTGTGTTTCTTTGTTCTCAAAAATCCTACTTGAGTTATTTGTTGCCACTGTGGGATTTAAAAGCGAAAACAAATAAACAAGGAAGGGGCTATGTAACAACCAAAACTGACAGGGAGTAGCCGAACCCTCCTCTCCCAGAGGTCCCTTGCAGCCACCCACAGAAGGCAGTCTCTGCAGGGTTGCCAGAGGCGTTCAGAAGGCAAATGCACCCAGCCAGCTACAGTGCCCATGGTCTTTAGGACTCCTACTTGTTGTCAATCAGAAGTGCTTTTTATTTCTTTGTTAGCAACAATAAAAGATATAGAAGCAATGGAATATGAGTTCTTAAGCTTTTGCAATTTAGTTAGGGAGTGTTCCAGTATGATTTGTATTAAAAAAGGAATTTCTGTGAGAAAGCCCAACTTTACTGTGGAAATGATCTGCAGGAAAAAATGGGGGCAGGGAGCCTTGTAAAGTTTGTATTCATGAACCTTGGATTCCCGTAATGCTACAAGTCTTATCGACGGCTGTCCAGGAGCGAATTGGCAGTACATTAGAAAGCATGATTAGACGAGGGAAAGCTGAAATGGCTCTCATGTCAGCTGTTTTCCTCCACAGGATACTGGGTGATTCCTGTCCTAACCAGATACTGATTACTTAAAGCTTAGCCCCAAGAATTCTTGTCAAAAACGATTTCCGTAGTGTATTTTGACTTGCTGAGGTCTGAAGAACTTTTGGAATTTGTTAGGTGTGGACCTGACAGGAACTGCTCAATAGTACTCAGCTAATGAATTTTCTTAATTTGAAAAGATTGTCTTAAGCACCTCTTTCTTTATCTCATTTTTGGTTCTGAATGTCCTCATCTGACATGGAGACTATTGGTGGAGAATTTAGATGAAGGAAAGCAAAAGAAGTTCAAAGGACTTATCTTCAAATTGTTTTATGCAATATTTCCAACATGTGCAAATTATAAATAGATTTCAATCTAAAAATTTATATATTCTTCTTAAATTTCCCATTATAATTACATTCTTATATTTTAGAAGTACTGAATCTCATCTACAATATAGACAAACTCAAAATATTTAAATTATTGAAGACTATTTTTTATTGTGAGTTAACTTTCTTCACATGAAATACAAAGGATTAATGTAATTTCCAGCTTTTCAAAATATTCTAACAGGTATTCAACCCACCATGTAAGACACAAATCGGCATATGCTTGCATATAAAGCTGTGGTCCATTAAATTTGTTCTTTGTTTTTTGTTTTTTGTTTTTTTCAATATTCCTGCATATTTTCCAGTGTTAAGATTTCATAGTACTTTGTTTTCAAAATGTCTAGCAGTCAAGACCACCTCATATGTATGTGAAAGCTGGACAATGAATAAGGGAGACCAAAGAAGAATAGAAGCCTTTGAATTATGGTGTTGGCAAAGAATATTGAAAATGCCATGAACTGCCAGAAGTATGAACAAAACTGTCTTGAAAGAAGTACAGGAGAATGCTCCTTCAAAGCAAGGAAGGCAAGACTTGACCTTGAATGATTTGATCACATTATCAAGAGGGAGAAGTTTGTGGAAAAGTCTATCATGCTTGGTAAAGTAGAGGGTGAGGGAAAAAGAGACCCTGAACGAGATGGATTGACACAGTGGCTGTAACAATGGGCTCAAACACAACGATGGTGAGGAGGCACAGGACAGGGCAGTGTTTAGTTCTGTTTACACAGGGTTGCTATGAATCAGAACTGACTGAATGACACCTAAGAAAAATAACAACAGTCAAGACACGATTCTATATGCTAAAAGTAACATAATATTTACATTATAAAATAACATATTGTCTAAAACTCACTTCATCCTTAAGCAGTTAATGTTTGAGAGACCTTTGAAATACTATGGCTGTATCAAACTTTACAAAAGAATGTTTTATTTTTGATTTCCTAGCATGGATCCCTATTCATGCCACAAATCAATAAGCATTAATACAGGAATGTCATTGACTATCAGGTTCTATCTTGTATTTGTTTAGTATGCATGAAACCAAACGTGATTTATTTTTCTTTTGAAACCAATGGTGAAAGTTATGATAAACAGAAAAACAAACAATTCACCTTTAGTTAGTCTTGAAAATCTCTGTATACAGACATTATTTCCCTTCCCATACCTACACATCTCTGCCATGCCTGGAAGACACACAGGGATGGATAGAAGGAACTGAAATTAGGTCAATTATGTTCCACTTTGTTAGGATTGATTGCCAGGCGCTCTGAACATATAGGACATGTCCTGTATTTAATGGTTTTGTTCTGCTTACTGTATTAACTTGGTCAGAACACCCCACATGTCCTGTATTCAGCTTTTTTCACTAAATTACAAAAATATAGCAGAGCTATTTTTCAAATCTAACTGGATGTTTTCTGTTTTTATTTGCTAAATCTGGTAACTCTAAATGTTGTTACTCCATGTTAGTCTTTCAATAGTTACTCTTTAGTGTATTCCTTGAATACACTTTCATCATCAGGTATTTACAATTTTATAATTAAGAGTTGCTAGCTCTAGTGGGACAGAGCTTAAGGCATTCAGCTGTTAACCACAAGGTCTGTGGTAGAACCCATCAGCTGCTCCGTGGGAGAAGGATGAGGCAGTCTGCTTCCATAAAGATTTACAGCATTGGAAACACTATGGGCCTGTTCCGCTCTGTCCTATAGGGTTGCCATGAATTAGAATCGACTTGATGGCAGTGGGTTAAATTTTTAGTATAGTTTAGGATCGTTTAAAATGCTCATATGACAGTTGGCATTAAAATTCATTCTAGTCTTACACTGTCCCTTAAGTTGAAAAGGTGATACATTTAAAAAAAAAAAAAAAAGGCTTCATTCGTGCATTATATCATTCACAGAAAAATGATCTGGGAGGGGGCATTAATTAAATGAATATTTCAGAGATCAAGTTGCCTAGATAGATATTGAGGGAATTGGTCCTTCAGTGGTAGCATTCCCACCTTACATGTGGGAGACCTGGGTTCAATCCTTGCTCAAGGCACCTCATGCGTTGCCACCACCCATGTGTAAGTCATGGGTTGCATGTTGCTGTGATCCTGAGCAGGTTTCAGTGGAGCTTCCATACTAAAACGGACTAGGAAGAAAGGCCTGGTGATCTGCTTCTGAAAATCAGCCAATGAAAACCCTGCAGATCACAAGGAGCCAATCTACAGCCAATCCTGGGAATGCTGCAGGACGGGGCACCTTTCTGTTCCATCGTGCGTGGAGTCCCCATGAGTCAGGGGCCAACTTGATGACAGCTAACAACAACAGATAGAATCCCTATGTTAAGAGGTGATGGGGGAAAAGAACTAGTGAACTAACATAAAATAATAACTGATAATCATTTACTAGAGACACAAAGAATACTTTTGTAGCTGTTGTTTAAAAGCCTGGTTTTGCATATTCTCCACTGCCATCTGCTTTGGAAAAGTGCTGTTGAACAAATTAAATATAGAGCATTTTTATTTTTTCCTTATAGTCATAGAAGTCATTTGGATGGCAAATTCTTGCAGTGAAAACTTAACAATTACTAGTTTCAACTCTAGAGGAAGATTGATGTATGTTCAGTGGTAGACAGAAATGTTGTTTTAAATAATTTTCATTAATTAGTGATGAAATGTTGATCTTGTAGATATTCTGTTCCAGCTTCTCATATGCCCTCTTATTGGGAGCCATCAAGTCAATTCTGACTCATATTGACCCCCTGTGACCCCATGTGTCCCACAGGGTTTTCTAGGCTGTGATTGTTATGGAAGGAGATTACCAAATCTTTCTCCCAGGGGGCTTCTGGGTGGGTTAATAGCGCCAACCCTTCAGTTAGCAAGCAAGCACTTAACCCCTGGGCCTCCAGGGCTCCTTTCATGTGCCTTACCATCTTATATATCCAAAGCAATTGAGAGAATCAACCACATACACGGATAAGTTAATTGAGGCAGTGCTCTCAAAGTGGGGTGCATGTACCCCAGGAAAGGTGCAGAATGACCTGTTGTTGTTGTTGTTGTTATATGCTGTAGAGTTGGACCCAACTCATAGCGACCCCTCCTTGGATTTCTGAGGCAGTATCACTCGGAAGGAAGGTTGGGCAATCTACTTCCGTAGTGATACTGTCTTGGCAACCCAAGGAGGGGTCACTATGAGTCGGGTCCGACTCAACGGCACATAACAACAACAACTACATCACTATGGAAGTAGATCGCCCAACCTTCCTTCTGAGGAGTGGCTGGTGGGTTTGAACTGCCAGCCTTCTGGCAAGCAGTCAAGTGCCTTAGGCACTATGCTACCAGAGTTAGTAGAGTCAAAAAAGAAAATATTAGAAAATCTATTTATATTTATTTTTATCTTGCTCCTTTTCTATTTCAGGGCTCAGTATTTGTAAATATTTTATAATTGGCATACATGACATAATTTATAAATAAATAAACTTCACTGAAAGTGTAGTTAACTTTTTTTAACTTATAATAGTGAACAATTAAAAAATGGAAAATTACTAATAATTCTACCTGAAAAGGGCAAAGACATGTAGTGTAGATATAGTAGAGTTAATCCAAGTGTTTTCTAGCATGTCTGTAATTCCATGATTCTAATGACTCTACACTTTACAAAGACTTAGAAGGTGATGAAAATGGAAATAAAAGCAGTAAAGAGGTTATGTTTTGTAAAGGTGAAAGGCCAGTGGTCTTAAATAGCAAAGAAGACTTACGTTTGCCATATTTAACACAAAGAATAAGCATATTAAAATTGGCCCACCAATAGAGTTACACTTTTCATACTTGTTCCTATAGATATATTTGCATGAATAAGTCAATATAATACTAAATTGTCCACTATAGCATTGTTTCTATCAGCAAAAGGAATTGAAAACAAATATCTATTAATAGATATTTATATATATTATTATATACTTGTTATTCATGAAATCTACATTGTGACACTACATGTACTGATGAGACAAATCCTCTAAGATATAAAGTGAGGGGGGAATAGTTGCAGAACTATATGAAACTTTACGATCCAATTTATATTTAAAACCATACACGTTTCTCTGTGTAAATGAGTAGATAGTTTCTGGAAGAGTTCAGAAGAATATGGCCAGTGCTCAGCTCTGAAAATTAGAATAAAAAAATCAGGAAATGGGAGGAAATAAGAGGGAAGGAAGAAGCTCTGGTGGTGCAATGGTTAAGCACTCTGCTGTTAAGCAAAAGGTTGGCAGTTGGAACCCAGCCAGCAGTGCCATGCAAGAAAAGATCTGGCAGTCTACCCCTGCAGAGATTTCAGTCTAGGAAACCTTGTGGCGCAGTTCTACTGTGTCATATAGAATAATTATTAGTCAGAATTGATCTGATGGCATTTACTAACAACTACAACAAGGGGAAGAAACCTTTCTTTTTCACTTGCTTTCTGTGCTCTTTAGTAGTTCTGGTGGTGTAGTGGTTAAGGCATTTGGCTGCTAACCAGAAGGTCAGTGGTTCAAACCCACCAGCCACTCCATGGAAGAAAGATGAGTCAATCTGCTTCTATAAAGATTTACAGCCTTGGAAATACAATAGGGGTCACTATGAGTCAGAGGAGCTCTGGTAGCATAGTGGCTAAGACACTTGCCTGCTAACCAGATGGCTGGCGGTTCAAACCCACCAGCCACTCCTCGGAAGGAAGGTTGGGCAATCCTACTTCTGTAGTGATACTGCCTCGGAAACCCAAGGAGGGGTCGCTATGAGTCAGGTATGACTCAACAGCACATAACAACAACAACAACATGAGTCAGAATTGAGTCAATGAAAATGAGTTTAGTTTTTAATTTTTTTTTTTTTTTTTTTTGGTCTGTGCTATTTAAAAACTTTAACATAAGTGTGCATTACTTTTATAATAACAAATAAAAACTTAGGTTAATTAACTTTTAAAAATTAAATCATTGCTTTACTAGCATTAAAAGTAATTTATAGCCTCGATACATCTATTTAACATAAAATGAAGTGGCATTGTAACACTAAACACATTATTTGAATAATAATGTAGGCAGACACAGACAGTAAGACCAAGACAATATATTTGGCTATTTACTTCAAAATAGCAAAACTGTGCCAAAGTACACTTCAACCTGTGCTGTGGAGACAATGGAGACAGGTTAACATCATGCATATGATTCTTGATATCATTCTGACTTCTTTCATGATGATATATTCCATTCACACATGCAGAGAATTATGTAAGGAATAGCCATGCTATCACCATCTAGCTTAATTAATAAAACATAAATACAACTGAAAGCCTGGTTGCTCTTAACTAATTTCCCTTTTCCTCTCAAAGGCAATCACTATCCTAAATTTTGTGTATATCATGCCCATGAATACTTTTATACTGTTACTTGGTCAGTAAGAATAACTTGCAACTTGATGTATCAACAAACAATACTTACTATGATTTTGCATGAACTCTATATAAGTGATTCCCCATAGTATGTATCTTTCTGCCTTTCTAGATTAAAGACTTAAATAAACCAAAACCCAAACTCACTGCCATCAAGTTGATTCTGACGCATTAAGGATCCCATTGAGTTGCCAAGGCTGTAAATCTTTATGGAAGCAGACTGTCTCATCTGTCTTCCATGGAGCAGTTGGTAGGTTTGAATGACAAACATTTGGGTTAGCAGCCAAATGCCTTAACCATTACACCATGAAAGCTCCTTAAAGACCTATATGTGAGAGTTAAAACTATAAATGTTCAGGAAAATAATTTCCATGATCTTGGATTAAGTAATGATTTCTTAGATATGAAACCAAAAGCCCAGGCACCAAAAGGGAATATATATATATATATATATTGTTGTTATGTTGTTATTTGCCGTCGAGTCGGCCTCGACTCATAGCGACCCCTCCTTGGGTTTCCGAGGCAGTATCACTACGGAAGTAGGATTGCCCAACCTTCCTTCCGAGGAGTGGCTGGTGGGTTTGAACCGCCAGCCTTCTGGTTAGCAGTCAAGTGCCTTAGGCACTATGCTACCAGAGCTCCTATATATATATATATATATATATATATATATATATATATATATATATATTTGACTGCTAACCAGAAGGCTGGCAGTTCAAACCCACCAGCCACTCCTCAGAATGAAGACTGGGCAATCTACTTCTGTAGAGATACCACCTCGGAAATCCAAGGAGGGGTCGCTATGAGTCGAAATTGATTTCAAAGCAGTGAGTTTATATATATACATAACAAAAACCAAAACCTAACTCACTGCCTTTGAGTCAATTCTGACTCATAGTGACCCCCATTGAGTTTCCCAGGCAGTAAATCTTTATAGAAGTAGATTGCCCCATCTTTCGTCCACAGAGTGGCTGGTGGGTTTGAACTACCAGCCTTCTGGTTAGCAGTTAAACGCCTTAGGCACTGTGCCACCAGTTGGATTTCATCAAAATTTAAAAAGGTCTGTGCATCAAAGAACACCATCATGAAAGTTAAAAAACAAACCACAGAATGGAAATATATATATATATATATATTTGCAAATCATGAAATCATATGTCTGATAAAGAACTTATATTAAGAATATGTGAAAAAGAAATTTCTAATTCAGCAAAAAAAAAAAAAAAGAAAGAAAATCCAATGAAAAATGGCCAAAGGATTTGAATAGCTATTTCCACTAGAAGATATAAAAGCCAATAAGCAGATGAAAAGATGCTCAACATCATTAGAAAAATGCAATCAAAACCACAATGAGATACCAACTTTGCAACTACTAGGATGACTAGAATCAAAAAAGCAGACAATAACAGGTGTTGGTGAGGGCATGGAGAAATCGGAAGCTTCATACGTTGCTGGTAAGGATGTAAAATGATGTAGCCACTTTGGAAAATTTGACAGTGCTTCAAAAAGTCAAATATAGAGTTACCATGTAACCCAGCAATTTCACCACTAAATATATAACCAAGAGAAATTAAGATATATGTCCACACAAAAACTTACACATGAATATTGATGATAGTATTACTAACAATAGCCAAAAAAGTGGAAACATCCCCAAATATCCATCAACTGATATATGGATAAACAAAATGTATTTTTTATTATTATTCCATGAATGGAATGTTAATCAGCCATAAAAAGAAATGACATATTGATACACGGATGAACGTTGAAAATATTATGCTAAGTGAAGAAGTCAGACACAAAAGGCCACATATTGTATGATCCTATTTATATGAAATTCCAGAAAAGGCAAATATATAGAGATAAAAAGTAGATTAGGGTTTCCAGGGGTGGGGGAGGAGAAATGGTGAGGGACTTTAATGCTGCAGAGTGTCTTTTTGGAGACATGAAAGTATGCTGGAATTAGATAGTGGTGATGGCTGCATAACCTTACAATATATACATATATATATTATATTTATTAAATATAAATGTGTATATTATACTATTTAAAAATAGGAATTTTATGGTTTGTGAACTGTCTTAAGAAAGATTTATATAACTCTAATTTTACGTCAAATTGCTGTCTGTTTCTAGAAAATTAGTCAGACACTGCTTCCGGCACTTTTTCATTTCCTTTGATTTGGATGAAGCATGCTAATTTAGAAAGTTTTTATTTTGGGAAGAGCAAAGGGATATATTTCCTACAGCAAGTAGAAAAGTGTCCTTTACATGACAAATTTCAGTTCACTCTTAAAATGTGTGTGACGTTTTATATTCCAGAAATATTTATTTTTTAACCAGTCCATCTGCTCTTTGGACATAATATAGATTAAATTAAAAAAAAAAAAAACAGTATCCGGAGTAAGAATTCTCTACTTTATCTGGTACACATGATACCTTGACTTGGGTGAATGGCTATTTGATTTTAATGGCTATCTTGTAATTATTCCATCTGGGAATGGGTAAGAGAAGACAGGGGAAAAAAAAAAAAAAAGCATTATTATAACTGGCATCAAATCAACAAATCCCAGTTAGTAGAGGGGAAAAGCTTATTTTAACTATTGGCAACTGTGTTCAATAATTTATATTTAAATATCTATCCTTGTACTAAGCTTCACTGATAATACGATTGTGTATTTACTTTGGCAAGAACCTGAGCATGGAATTCAAATGAAGTGTCCCTCTCTTCATTTATCGCTCTTACAACTCTTCCAGGTAATTGGTGTTTTCCTTCCACCTGAAGAGTGACGGTTCTTTAAATACAATTCACAGCCACAGGGCAACCCAGAAAAGTCATTGACTCTTCAACAGCCAAAAGGAAGCAACTCCCTATTCTGATATTCCAAGGTGAAAGGCCAGTGACATTTTGAGGGCAACAGACATGAAGCTTTATTCTCCAACTGACCAAAGCCTCTGACTGGATTTCTGGGTGTTACACTTTTGAACAAACACAGGAATATCTATTTAAATAAATTACTGTTCTTGGATAAACATTTGGGGAAATTCTGGAGACAATGAATTTTTAAAATTTTGACTGAGTTAATTTTATATAAAGGTAGACGTTGATGTGACCTTGTTAATGACTTAGATATTTACTTCCTGTATCAAATGCCTAAGATGGAAATGTGTTTTGTGCCTTTAGTGCGAACGTGACTCATAGTGACCTATGTGACAGAATAGAACATAAATTTCCTAGGTTATAATCTTTATAGAAGCAGATAACCAGGTCTTTCTCCCGTGGAGTGCCTGGTTTGTTCAAACTGCCAACCTTTTGGTTAGCAGCCAAGTGTGTTTAATATTTTACTGCCAAGGTTCCTTAAGATGGAAATAGGGCAACTTAAAACAACACAAAGTTCTTGCCAAGACTCAGGCTGTTTGTCTTAAATAAATGCTCTTTATATTAAGCCTGTGATTATTTTCTAGTGGGAATGCTGATGTTGGCTTTTTTTTTTTTTTTTGGCATGTTATCATTACTCTTATAGAAGATCAGATTTTGAGGAGTCTTTACTTTCTATTCCAGAAGTTCTTTTCTTCCTTTGAGGTGGATTTGAATTTTGGCAATAGTAAAATATTCATTGGAGTCCTACCTGGGGAATTAGCTGATCAATCTGAATAGAACTAGTTTGGTGACAAATGATTTTGGATTTGAAAATTATGAAGCTGAATTATTTTCTGTGGGTCATTAACAGCCTAAATACAGAAGATTGCCAAAAAAGGTCTTGAGAAATGACAACTTTGTGAGCCATGTCAGATCTGAACACATATCAGATGATAAATCCAAACAAATACAGGCCGTGTTTCCAAACATCTTTTGGAATTAGCTTCAGTCTTATCCATCCATTATTATAAGTCATCTTCTTCTTACGGTATAACTAAAACATTTAATTAGGTAAAAATCTCTAGTACTTGTCTGAGATTTTGTCATTTGGTTCAGTACCATTTATTTACCCTTATCTAAGTCTTGCCTTCAACTTGTTACATAGAGATCCGAATCTGGCTGGCTACTATCTAGTGGCATGGCTGAGATTCTAATTACAGAATGTCTGCAATTGTACAAAGTTCCAAATTTAAGGAACAAAGTGTTGTTCAGTCATATGTCTATAGCTCTTGTTCTGTTCCCATTTATGACAACACAGTTGCATTCATGCAAGGATCTCAAAAGTGTATGTTTACTCTGACATAAATATACACTGTAGATAGTCAGCCACACAATACCTGATAATCTGTACAGGGGCAGTAGGATGACATTTACCAACCTGTCTGACTTTTTAGGAAGGAAAAAACTTACAGGTTGATGCTTCTGAGGAGAATCCTCCAAGTAGTCAAAAATTTCTCCTTTCCATGATTAATTCCCAAGATGCAATATCAACATTCACCCTAGCTACAGCTCTGGTAGCGTAGTGCCTAAGGCACTTGACTGCTAACCAGAAGGCTGGCTGTTCAAACCCACCAGCCATTCCTCGGAAGGGAGGCTGGGCAATCGACTTCTGTAGTGGTATCGCCTTGGAAACCCAAGGAGGGGTCACTAAGAGTTGGGTCCGACTCCACGGCACATAACAACAACAACAACAGTAAGTGGGAAAAATACCCACAGTAATTTCTACTATCGTTTTACAGTTACATCTTCTTACTCGTGTATTTATAAATAACAGTTGTATTACTTCATAGCTACATTTCACACTGTATTATGGAGGTATAAAATAGTGCTTTCATTGTCCCTTAAGACAAAAAGCAGTCTTAAACTAAAAGGTTTTCCTAAGGTTAGGTTTTCCTAAGGATTACAGGACTTGATTTAAGAAACTTGGGCTACATAAACAGATGCTGTAAAAAAGAAAAAAAAAACTGAAGAGTATGAGTGGTTGTATATTTTCAGATGATTCACATTTTTAGTTGAGCTCTGTGGATCATTGCAATCATCTATGTAATTTCTGGTCTTGAAAGTAAATGAATATATTTAATTTACTTGTAACATTCAGCATTGAAAGAGTTCTTTAGTAATTGATTATTTGAAGAGGCAGGGAGTTACTAATTATATTGGGCTACTTAGAAAATATCCAACTGTGTGTGTATGTGTTCTGAAATGGGGAAAAAAAAAAACCACCTCATTTCAGAAAGAATGGTTTATTCATTGTGACTTATTACTGTTTCTTCAGCATCATCTTTTTCTTGAGAACTAAAATTAGAGCTATCACCATTTTGTTCCTTTGTTAAAAGGGAAACAGCCTCCTCACCATGAGTGACAGTCAAAACAATACCAAATACCAAAAAAGGAAAAAGAATTAATCATACTTGGTTACAAAACAAGACTATTTTTTTTTCTTATTCATGAATTAAATCACCATAGATTTTAAAATGTTAATACTTACATTTGGGTGATATTTAAACAAAACTCAGGTGTTGTTGTTGTTGTTAGGTGCTGTCAAGTCAGTTTCAACTTAAAACGACCCTATGTACAACAGAACAACACACTGTCCAGTCCTGCCCCGTCCTCACAATCCTTGCTTTTTTGAGCCCATTGTTGCAGTCACTGTGTCACTCCAGCTCCTTGAGGGTCATCTTCTCTTTTGCTCACCCTCTACTTTACAAAGCATGATGCCTTCTCTAGAGACTGATCTCTCCCGAGAACTTGTCCAAAGTAAGTAAGACAAGAAGCATCCTGGCTGCACTTCCCCCATGATAGATTTTACTCTTCTGACAATCCATGGTGTTCAATATTCTTTGTCAATACCATAATCAAATGCATCAAATCTTTTTGGTCTTCCTTATTCATTATCCTGCTTTTGCATACATGTGAGGCAATTGAAAACACCATGGCTTGGGTCAGGCGCACCTTTGTACTCAAAGTGAAATCTTTGCTTTTAAACACTGTAAAGAGGTGTTTTTTTTGCAGTAGATTTGCCCAAGGCAATACGTCTTTTGATGTCCTGACTGCTACTTCCACGAGTGTTGATTGTGGATTCAAGTAAAATGAAATTCCTGACAACTTCAATCTTTTCTCCAGTTATCATGGTGTTGTTTATTGGTACCGTTGTGAAGATATTTGTTTTCTTTATGTAGACGTGTGATGAAGGCTATAGTCTTTGATCTTCATCAGTGAGTGCTTCAAGTCCTCTTCCCTTTCAGCATGCAAGGTTGTGTCATGTGTATATCACAGGCTGTCAATGAGTCTTCCTCCAATACTGATTCTGGATTCTTTTCAGATATGTTACTCAGATAGTAACATTTATTGTACCTAGATTAGCATGGCTTCTCTAGTCTAAATTTTCAAACTTCTATCTAACATGATCCCCCAATTCACCTGCTTTCAGAAGGCTGGAAAACAGAGCACAGTAATTACACTTAGTGTTACCCTAACAAATTCATTTGCAGCCATTCACCTGTATAATCAACAAAAGTGTTGTGTTCCAGGTGCTCAGAGTTGAAGAGAGAGAAAGGATTAATGTCAAAGTATTTGTATTCAAGGAGTTCACACTTTGGGATGAATCATGTATATTTGATATGCTGGAGACACAGTGGAAAAAACCAAGATTTCAGAGGAAAGAGCCCTTAACATTTGAGGATTTTAAAGGAGGAGTTGGAGCACATTCATTTTAGGTATAGCGAACAGAGTATGAGTTGATGGGTCGGCCCGGAGCACAACTCTGGATGAGGATGTGACAGATGAGGCTGATGAAATACTCAAGGAACAGATCAGAAAGCATTTTAGGTTTTGGGATTTTTCCCATAATCAAAGAGCAGTTACTTGTGGTTTTTATTATCACATGTTCAGTGTTAAGACATTATTATGGTGAAATTTGGAAGAAAATATACTGAACTAGATTTTAGAGTTGGAAAGACATGCTTATAGAAATATTGTGAAGGTCTGAGCCAAAGATGAAGAGAGTCTGAGCTAAGTCAAAGAAAATTACCTTGAGTCAGTCTTCACACCTCCTCCACACCCCATGTGTCCAAATACAGAGTTTTAGTTAGGTTTTTTTGTTTTTTTTTTTTAATTCCTTGGCCTAAAAACAATCATGACGATGCACAAATATTTAGGCACAAGGATGATTTTTATATTGGTGAAAAATTGAAAATAGCCTGATGTTCAAAAATAAGGTATTGGCTAAATAAACTAAGGTTCATCCATACAATGGAATATTATATGTTGTTGTTGTTGTTGTTAAGTGCCGTCGAGTTGTTTCCAACTCATAGCTACCCCATGCACAGCAGAACGAATCACTGCCCGATCCCGCGCCAGCCCCACAATCCCTGCTATACTTGAGCCCATCATTGCAGCCACCGTGTCAATCCATCTCGTTGAAGGCCTCCCCCTCTTTCGTCGACCCTCCACCCTACCAAGCATGACATCCTTCTCCAGGGAATGGTCCCTTCTCACAACATGACCAAAATAGGTGAGAGAAGTCTGGCCATTCTTGCTTCCAAGGAGCATTCTGGCTGTACTTCCTCCAGGACAGATCTGTTAGTTCTTTTAGCAGTCCATGGTACTTTCAGCATTCTTCACCAGCACCACAACTCAAAAGCATCAACTCTTCTTCGGTCTTCCCTATTCATTGTCCAGCTCTCACATGCATATGAGGCAATTGGAAATATCATGGCTTGTGTCAGGTGCACCTTAGTCCTCAAGGAGATATCCTTGCTCCTTAGCACTTGATACAGTTCCTTCACAGTTGACTTTCCCAAAGCTACATGTCGTCTAATGTCCTGACTGCTGCTTCCATTGGCATCAATTGTAGAACCAAGCAACGTGAATTCTTTGACAACCTCAATCTTCTCTCCATTTATTGTGATGCTGCTCATTGGTCCAGTTGTGAGGATTTTTATTTTCTTTCTATTGAGACATAATCCACACTGCAGACTGTATTCTTCAACCTTCATCAGTAGGTGCCTTAAGTCATCCTCACTTTCAGCAAGCAAAGTTGTATTGTCTGCATATCTCAGGTTGTTAATGATTCTTCCTCCAATCCTGATACCACGTTTTTCTTCATATAGTCCAGCTTCTCGGATTATTTGCTCAGCATATAGATTGAATAAGTGTGGAGAAAGGATACAACCCTGACGCACTCCCTTCTTGATTTTAAACCATGTAGTGTCCCCTTGTTCTGTTCGAATGACAGCCTCCTGGTCAAGGTACAGATTATTATATAGTGTTTGAAAATACTGTTTAAAGAAATGAGCACATGAGAAGTCATTCGTGATGTATTTAAGTTTATTGAAGGCAAGTCATACAAGGAGTAAAAAGCTAGATGTCATAATGCATGTGTCTACATCTAAAAACTTGAAAGATTTATACAAAAATGTTATTAGCAGTTACTTTGCATGTTGATACTCAAGAAATTTTTCTTTCTTCTTGTTAGCTATATTTTTACTTTTCTGCAATGAATATGTACTATTTTTGAATTAGAAAAAATGTTATTAATTTTAAGCATATTGGGCTTAAGATGTGGGAAAAAAAAAAAAAAAAAACTCAAATTAAGTGATTCCTGACTTTGCATGTGTAATGCTGTTATTGACTCTTAATCACTTTCCCAACCATGCCTCTTTCCAATAGTTATCACTGTCTGTACATGTAGCTCCCACACAGTCAGATATGCATAGACAATTAAAAAAACAAACTTGTTGCCTTCAATTCAGTTCCGACTCATCAGGATACTATAGGACCAAGTAGTAGTGCCCCACAGAGTTTCCAAGGTTGTACAATGAATAAGCAAGACCGAAGAAGAGTTGATGCTTCTGAGTTGTGCTGCTGGTGAAGAATGTTGAAAGTGCAATGGACTGCTAAAAGAACTAACAAATCTGTCCTGGAGGAGCCCAGCCAAAATGCTCCTTGGAAGCAAGAATGGCCAGACTTTGTCTCACATACTTTGGTCATGTTGTCAGAAGGGACCATTCTCTGGAGAAAGATGTCATGCTTGGTAAGGTGGAGGGTCAACAAAAGAGGGGCAGGCCCTCAATGAGATGGATTGACACAATGACAGTGGCGATGGGCTCAAGTATAGCAAGGTTCATGGAGCTGGCGCAGGACCGGGCGGTGTTCATGTGTGTCACTATGAGTGGAAGATGACTCGATGGCACCTAACAACAACAATCTGTATGGATGCCAACTGCCATGTCTTTCTCCTGCAGAATGGCTGGTGGGTTCGAATCACAGGCCTTTTGGTGGTTAGCAGCAGAGCACTACCGGAGTTCCAGTATGCATAGTTATTGTTGTTGTTACTTGCCATTGAGTCTGATCCAATTCATAGCAACCCCTCCTTAGGTTTCCAAGGCTGTATCACTACGAAAGTAGATTACCCAACTTTCCTTCCGAGGAGGGGCTGGTGGATTTGAACCGCTAGCCTTCTAGTTAGCAGTCAAGTGCCTTAGGCACGACGTTGTTGCTGTTAGTTGCCGTGGAGCAAGCACCGCCTTGTGAGCAGAGTAGAACTGCTCATAGGGTTTTCAAGGCTGTGACCTTTCGGAAGCAGATCACCAGGCCCGTCTTCCAAGGTGTCTCTGGGTGAATTCGAATCATCAACCTTTCAGTTAGCAGTAGCTGTTAATTACTACAAGGAGCCCTGGTGGCGAAGTGGTTAAGTACTGGGCTGCTAACTGGAAGTCAGGGGTAAGAATTACCACATGGTTATTTTTAATTATCATGACCATTCATGTATGTGTATTATATAGATACAAAGCTGAAAACATGCACATTTTTTTTTTTTTCTTTTTCAATGTAGATCAATCCTCTGAGCTTTATTATTATCCTTATTTGCAGATTAAGGACTCTGAAGCCCAAAGAATTTTAAGTGAAGTGCAGAGCAGTAATTTAAACTATGATTCCAAGGTCACTGATTAAATAACAATGTAACAAGTTCAGTTTGTGTTTATTTTTAAGTGATTGCTTTAACTTATATTTTTTAAAATAATAAAATAAGGGTGTAGTAAATTTTGCCTTATCCTGTACGCACATAAAAGGTCAGATATCATTGTATGAATTCAAAAACTTTTATATAATCGCTAAAAATGAGAGCAACATTCTAGCTAAAAGAGGCACTTTGGTGCTTCCAGGTAGGAAAATGAGTCTTGTTGTACAACAAAATGTTCTCTACATTATAAGATTTTCTTTTCACTTTAGAGTAAAATTCATTTATCATCTTCCTGAGCCCATGCCTTGTATCTTTTATACTTATTACCATTTCTTCCCTGCAAGGGAAATTTACTACAGATAGTCACAGTACCTATGCATTTATTTCAGCTTCTAGAAATTAGTAACACTTTGCATTTATGTCACAATTTTACCTTCCTATATATATATATATATATATATATTTCCTAGGAATATATATTTAGCCTCTCATATGCCAAGTGTTTGCAGGAGGAGGCTAACATTATATATAATTTATTTGAAGGTAAAAAGATAGCGACAAACAGAATACCATTAGTTATGACCTTGGAACTTAAAAGTCCTAAGATCTTGAGTTTCAAAGAACTGTGGAAGTGGTCAAACCACACATAGGAAAGGACTCTCACCACTGATTTTACCACTTTTTTTTCCCTGTGTTATTCAAATGAGTAAGAAATTGTTTTTTTATTTTTATTTTTTCAGTTAGAGGTCTCCTAGGAAACTAAACACGTGGACAAATTGAATGAGCAAAATTAAGTAAGAGAAATCAAGTTGCGGGTAGGAGGATTTGAGCTCACCTTTTACAGTCAAGCTGAAATTGTCAGGTTGGTGATCACTAGATAATAAGATATGTACGGAAGACAGGACTGCAGGTCTCAGATGCACACTATTTCAGAGCCACAGAGAACATCAATATTAAAGTTTTCCTTCTCAACATGTAGGATTAAAAACAAACAAACAAACTCACTGCCATTGAGTCGATTCCAACTCATAGTGACCCCCTTTGAGTTTCCAAGGCAGTAAATCTTAATGGAAATAGATTGCCCAGTCTTCCTGCCATGGAGTGGCTGGTGACTGTGAACCACCAACCTTTTGGTTAGCAGTCAGATGCCTTAGGCACTACACCACCAGAGTTCCTTATGTGTAGGATTGGATATGTATATTAATAAAGACAGTTACTGGACAAATTAGGTATGCTTTTTCAGAACAAAAATAAGAAATAGATTGGAAAAGCTCTCAAAGGTCAATTCTGTTTGCTTTCAGTCTGCACTAAATTCTTCTTACAATCTTTAAATTACATGTTTTTCTGCTCCTATTTCAAGTGTTTCAAGATCAGCAGCTGCCACCATTTCCCATTGAAATGTAATTTCCTAATCTAATAGTTTAAAAAGTACATCTTCCTGGACTACAGGCAAAATGGTCATTTGTTTCACTTTGCTTTCTTACGCTTATTCCCGTTCTTTGTTGGGTACTAAATGAAGCACTGAACTTGAAGTCTCACTGTGCCCGGGACCAACATGATGCCAAAAGAAGAGCTATGTCTGAGAATTAGATAAAACTCATGGACACAATGCTGCAAACTGTAGCCCCTTCCACCTGAATCCTGCTTCTAAATTCCAATTTACAGCCCCAACTACTGAGCAGATAGTAGCCTGTTTTCTGAGCTAGTCTGATACTCAGTTGCAGTGCTCTTACATTTCCAGCAGTGTTTTCTGTCTACGTCTTGGTCATTAGGGAAAATGCTGCACATTAAACCATTTCAACAAAGAGTTGTTTACATTCTCTTGCTGAAATGGATGTGTGGCCCTGGCCCATAATATTTATACATGTTTTCCTTTTAAGCTAATTGTAATTAGTATGCTGTTTATTACATTCCTTTTACCTTTCTTTAGAATTTGCCTTTTCCTTCAATTGTTTGCATTGGTATCTTTTGAATTTCCTCCCTCTTATTTATTTTTTGGCATAAATAATAATTTGTGCTGCAGTGGGAGCTTGATAAAGCTTTTTATTATGTTCCTTTTGTCCAACAGCAATCATGAGGCACAAAACAGACTAAGCACTTTGTCCACAGTTAACACGACAAAATAGAAGCAAAGCTTTCAATAAAAGTGTGCATTCTTAGTTTTCCACCCTTGGCTTTTGTTAAAAGGCCAGATCTCCTTTTATTATTCATGTGTACTATTTTTTTCCCTCTAAATCCTTTAGACTTTGTTTCCTGTGCCTAAATTTGAATTTTCTTCTAATTTCTTACATTTGTTTTGTTTTTGAAACGTTTTTCTGTTTCTATCCTCACTTTATAGCATTTTTTAGTTTATGGATGCTGTGGAACAAATTCATATTCTATTAGTTTAGTAAATTATTTTCTCCTTTATTAGATCACTCTTCAGGGATACCTAGTTAAACCTAGTATTTCTAATATTCCTATATTTATAAAGCACATCTCTTCCCTAGACTGTTCAGTAAATTGTGTTAGAAATATTGAAAAGCTTATGGGGGGGAAGGATAAAAGGTAACTCTCACTTTTACCATAATTCAAAATAACTTGCAAATAGATTAAATGATTAACTTTAAAAATCTAAACTTTAGAGAGAACTTCCATTGTTAAAGCCATGTAAGAAACCATAAGGGAAAAGATTAATATGTTTGGCTGCATATAAATGAAAGTTCTGAAAAAATTAAAAAAAAAAAAACACCCTTAGACAACAATAAATTGTATATTAGCAACAGAGATGACTGAGAAATAATATCTCACATACACATATCATAATGTTGTTGCAGGGTGCTGTTGCACCAATTCTGACTCATGGTAACCCCACGTGACAAGGTAAGAGTCAATAATAAATGCATTAATGTCACAATAGGAGTTCTGGTGGAGTAGTGTCTAAGGCACCTGACTGTTAATCAAAAGGCGGGAGGTTCAAACCCACCAGCCACTCCTCAGAAGGAAGATTAGACAAAATAAGAATTACTTCCGTAGTGATACCACATCAGAAACCCAAGGATGGGTCACCATGAGTCGGATTCGACTCGGCAGTGAGTTTGTTTTTTTTTTTAGTTAATGTCACAATATAAAAATTGAGAAAGGACAGGAGATCAGAATATAAAAATTGAGAAAGGACAGGAGATCAGAAAGGCAGGCTTTGTGTAAGGAGGTAGCTCAGAGGGCAGGAATGCATAGGAAAGAAGGACACAGGGAAATGGTAACCACAGGGAGGAACTGGGAAGAAAACTTACATTGTAGGTATTGCAATCAATGTCACAAAACAAAATGTATGAACTGTTGAATGAAAAACGAATTTGCTTTGTTTTCAAATCACAATTAACAAAAAAAATGTGCAGGATAAAGGGGAGTCCTGGCTATGTTTGAGGGACCTGCCATTTGCACCCAAGCCCACTTTTTCTATTACATCCAAGTGTCCCTGCATCCCAGGAGGCCCTGAACTGAGGGGTGAGTTGGGCTTCCAGGTTCCTGTGGCTCAGTACACAGATGTGGTGGGGACTAGTCCCTACAGGACCCAAGCCCAGCAAAACAAGTAAATAAAAATTGGGAAAGAGCATGAATAGATAATTCTCAAGAAGAAGGATCTACAAATGAATCATAGTCATATAAAAATGCATTTATCCTTATCTCTAATCAAATAAATTAATATTAAAATAATAGATCACTGTAATTACTGCCCAGATGACAAAATTTTAAAAGTCAAATTAAATGCTACTGAAGATTATGTCATTATGAGTGATTTTATTTTATTTTATTAACACTTCTAAATTTTACAGATGTGATGCACTGAATTACTTAATATAGCTCTTTTAGCCATGGTTTTTGTGACTGCCACCAGATGACTGGGTGGGACTATGCAAATTTGAGGTGGTTGTGGTCCACCTGGGGGATTGGATAGCTTGCTAATGATGTAAATAAGGTACATGACACCCTTGTGGAGCTAGGACCTTCAAATAAGGTATATGGAACCCTAACACGGGGATTGGTCAGTTTTGTCATCTTGCTAAGCTTACAAATGAGCTGTCCCAGACGTGGAAAGAGGGATGTCACTACCATCAAAAGAGAAGAGCCAGGAGTACAGACTTTAATCTGAGGTCCCTGCACTGAGGTGGCAGACAGACAGCCATGACAGAGATGGCTGCAGCAGAGGCAGCAGCACCAAGAGACTGGCTTGAGACAGTGCAGTGGGCTTCCCGGCCCATGGAGTGAGAAAGCTGAGTGCCTTCTGGCAGGAGGCTTGCTGGTGGAGTGGGGTACCTCTCAGGGCACCTATCGGCAGAGCTAAAAGAGCACTGTAATACTTAATAGAGCAGGGTGGAGGCCAGGCCAAGAGGCCAAGGGCCAAAGAGAAGCAGGACTATGGGCATGGCTGAGGAGAGGATGTCCTGATCAAAGAAGTGTGTCCTGAGTGTGTTCCTGAACCTGAACTGTAACCTGTTACTTCCCTAATAAACCCCATAATTGTGAGTACTGTCTGTGAGTTCAGTGTGGCCATTTCAATGCATTATCAAAACCAGCAGAGGAGTAGAGAGTGCCATGGGAGGGACAGTGGTGTCAGAATTGGCAAAAAGGCTGGAGGACAGCAGCATGTCTGACCTCTGCCTGAGAAGCAGCAGCCTCGGGCTGCTGATATTGTTCTGTCCTCTTTCTCTCTTACAAAGTGGCAGGAGGTTGGATGCCACTGCCCCAACACTTTTTTGCAACAAATATTCCAGATTTTTTTTAGTTTTAGTTTTTTAGTTAATTTTTATAGTTAAAAAATAAACATTTTAATATGTGTGTGTGTGTGTGTGTTTAATCTCTTCTCTCTATGCACATGCCTAAAAGAATATGTCCAAATATTTAAATGTTTTTAAGTAAATTCTACCGATTAGATCTCCTAATTCCACTCTATTTCAATTATTTTAAATATTGTTTGTTCTTTTAAAATAAGAATTAACAAAAGTTGAGAGTTTCCAAGCTAATGACAGCCTACCGTAATATTTCACAAGTCAAATAAGAGAGTCCTTAAAATAAAAGGCCTATTTTGTAACATGGAAAATGCCCTTTCTGTAAGGTCAATGACCTGTGAAAGATTAGCTCTAAAATTGAACTTTGTGGCACTGTCTGAGGTGTTGAGGTGAAGTGGTCTAGCATTGTTTAGCATTCAGGGAAATGGATTTGCGAGTGATTAAGGGAAACTTCAAGACAAATAGGTTATCAAGTAGTATGTATCATTCTTTGATGACAAATGTGAGATTCTATCCAAGGATTTCACAACATTAAAGTTGATCTCAGTAAAAACAACTTTCAGGTTTTTAGTAAAGATCTTCTGAAGTAGATAATTTAGAGAAACAGAAGGTAAAAGTTAGGTAGGACTTTTTGAATATTTATTTTTACTCTAATTTAATAATAGCCATCCACAACTTTCCATAAGAGTGACAGTGGTGGTTCAGTGGGAGAATGGTCACCATGTCAGAAAGCCAGGTTTGATTCCCCGTTAATGCACCTCATGAGCAGTCACCAGCCGTCTGTCTGTGGAGGCTTGAATGTCGATACCATGCTAAACAAGTTTCAGTGGAGCTTCTAGACTAAGATGGACTAGCAAGAAAAGTTTGACATTCTACTTCTGAAAATCAGCCAATGAAAATCCGACAGATCACAAGAGTCTGTTCCACAACCAATCATAGTTCTGTTGTGTACGGGGTCGCCATGAGTCAGGGGCTGACTCCATAGCAACTAACAACTACTTTTTACTTACATTATCTCATTAACCCTTGTAAGATCTCTCTGAGGTAAGTATACTTATTCATTTTATAAAAGAGAAGGAAATTGAGACCCAGGGAGACTAAATACCCTGCCCATGGGCCCACTAGAAGGATATTGAATAGGCAAGATTGGAGCCCAGACAGTTATGGGGTATAAAATTCGTATTTACAACCTGAATACTGCAAGCACATTACACATCAGTAATCTTGACGCTTCCTCCCAACAGTTGACTCCCAACTCCATACAAAGCACTCTATAAGCTACCATAGTCTGCCACCATATGTTTATTTTGGGTGGCAAAGCTGAAAGAATTTGGGCAGTATATTCTTTTTTTTTAAGTTAAGCTATTTAACTTACTCAAATAAGTTAACTCTTCACTTGTAAAATGAGGGAAAGTAATGCCTCAAACAAGCACTCTGAGGATTTAGGATACCATATGTGGAAAAAAATGACAACAGCATTCAGCAAGTAATAGATATTTAATAAATACTAGTTTCCTTTCTTGTTTTCCTTGCCAGACAAAAGCCCTGCTCCCTTACAAAGTCAGTTTACATGGAAATGCTTCCAAGGCTGTTAGCTCAGCAGAGAACCCTTAGAAACTTTACTCACTACGTTAAGTGGAACATAGATATGGGATGTCAGAGGCTTTTCATCTCCCAGGTTCGGGCAGAGTGCGCTGTAGGAAGCCACAATAGAGGTTGATTTAAGATAGAGTTCTGTATTCTCTCTCTTCTGGATTGGGCAGGCTTTTCATAGCAATGTACTTTCTAGAACTCTTGCTTTTCTCTCATATTTCCAATATAACCTTTGCCCCCAATTCCAAAATATATTTTTTACACAACTGAACTCCAGCTAAAACTGCTTTTATGCCTTTTCTCAAAGATGCCTTCTAACTTCCTGTTGCTATGCCTTTTCTTATTCCAGACTCTAAATTTACCTATTGAACTTCTACCTTCAAGGCTCAACTCAAATACCTCCTCCTTTGTACATCTGCTCTGATCTGCAGATGGGAGAGAACTTGCTGTCTACTAAACCACTGTAGTATCAGTCTCTTGACAGAGGACAGACCCTTTTGTGTTTGAGGCTAAAAACTGCCTGAGTGGAATAATGGCTAAAAATAGCATCTGATTAGCAATCCCATAGGAAGCCTCTCCCATTCCTTTTTAAAATATCTGTGAAATCAGTAAAAGCCAGATTTTCACAAATACACTACAAACTAAGACCAATAGGCAAACTGTTCACAAAATCAAAAAAAGAGTGTGTACAAATATCAAGGTCAGAAGAACAGGACTGAGGAAGTTTAAAAACTGATTTCCCACAAAAATAGATTAAAATTCTTGGTCTGAAAAAGGATCACTCTTTGCTCTTTCTTAATTATTTGTCTTCTGCTCAGAAACATAGGAATCCTGTCACCCACCAATAACCCAAAATAATAAAAACAAAAAAGAGCAGAGAGGCAAACACTCCTTCCTCTATCATGTAGGTGATATTTTACTGGGTATTTAGCATGCGACCTCAGTGATTTAAAATAGTTAAAAATAACAATAGAATGAGAAAAAGGTTGTCAAGAACATGCTCATATGTATATATATATGGATGGCAATAGTAATACTTTTTAAAAGTCTGATGAGAAACTAAACACAAAGCTAAGGGTAAATAAAATATTTGATACAGTGAAAATATAATGGTTATGGATCTCTTGTATCCAATAATACAAAAGCAGAAAAGCAAAAATTGTGAGAAATATAAGGAGAAATGACAATATAGCTATTGTGAAAGACTCGCATACATATTTCAGGCTTTGATAGCTAGCGGGGAAAAAAGTAAAGAATTGCTAGATTGTAATATCTTTAAAAACATGTAATAATATAATCAAGAAGCTTCTATATGTGTGTATGTGTATATGTATATATGTATGTGTGTGTCAATCAGTACATAAGTAATTAAACTTGTTACCAGAATAAAACATCTATGAAATATTTAGAAAAATTTATCATAATTTATTTCTTAAAGAAAGAATAAAAAAATTCCAAACATTAGAAGTCAAGCTGTTCTCTAACTTCCATACACCATAGCTATTAATTAATAAGGAAAATAAATGTTCAAACACTTAAATGACCATCAAGTTAAAGCAGGAATTAAAACTACAATTGCAAAACGCAACCACAACACAACCACTGCCATGGAGTTGAATCTGACTCATAGCGACCCCTCCTTGGATTTCTGAGGCAGTATCACTATGGAAGTAGATTGCCCAACCTTCCTTCTGGTTAGCAGTCAAATGCCTTAGGCACTATGCCACCAGAGCTCCCACAATTACAAGTCATTTATAAATTAACAAAAATAACAACACTATACACCAAAGTGATAGAATGGTACCAAAGTTGCAACCAGAGGCAGATTCATAGGAATAAAGGACTGGTATGTTTCTGTTTAAAATGGATTTGTTTTGTGTGTTCTAATAATTTTCCATTGATTAAAATTAAGCTCTAGCCACTTGTATATTTCCTGATGCTGTACTTCATAATGAGCATGTAAAATACTATTCAAGGGAAATAATTTTCTGGGTCTAGTGTCTACTCTGGGAGCTCTGGTAGCATAGTGCCTAAGGCACTTGACTGCTAACCAGAAGGCTGGCGGTTCAAACCCACCAGCCACTCCTCAGAAGGAAGGTTTGGCAATCTACTTCCATAGTGATACTGCCTTGGCAACCCAAGGAGGGGTCGCTATGAGTCGGGTCTGACTCAATGGCACATAACAACAACAACAACAGTGTCTATTCTTACTGTGTTTACTCTTAGCTTATTATGACCTGTTGTTTCTCGCCTTCCATTTCTTTGGCCCATCAACCACTTAACACCATATTTTGGTTCCTGGTATACACTTAATGCCTCTTTAAATTGAACAATTCTTACCAATATAAACTTTGACTTTTACGTTCAGTCTCTCTCATGTTATCTATAGTTACTTCTTGGCTCCACACAACTAAAGTTACTGGTAAGAGTCACTCACATCTTCTACCCAGGAAACAAGGTGCCTATATATGTTGGAACAGCCCCACCTTGTCTTCCAAAAAGAAAAGGGAAATTGCAGAGCAAAGATAAATTGTAACTTAGCTTAAGAGTATGTGATCTCTATGGTTCCTTATAAGTTTGTCAAAGAATTAAATAAATATATACAGACATGTGCACATGCATACATGCATGCATGAGATATAGAAGATACAGATAGTATTTTCTAGTACTATCTCATAGAACTCACTGAGAGTTATAGAATATACATATTTGTTTTTATTTTAAGTTCTGTTTCAAAAGCAATAATTTAACTAAAATGAAGAAATTATTTTTCTCTGAGCTTCCTGTGCTCAGTAGAATCACTAGTACACTATTTTATGTAAACATTAGATGGCTATATGATTTCTATACTGAATTATTTGGCATACATATAAATAAAAGTTGGTTTATGTTACATCTTATTTTTCAATTCAAATGTGATGTTTACTTTTCCCAAATTTTTCATATTAATATTATTAGCCATTCTATTATTTCTACAGCTAGCATACCCATTAATAAATTTCAATGCATTTTCTCAATTTAGAGTTATTCTCAATAACAAAATAGTCTATTTCCTGTAAATAAACTATGAATAGTTGCTATACTCAACCGTGATGCTGTAAGATAGTAGGTATTTGGCCCTTATTTCTATAAAAGTTCTCACTGAACTGTGTACATGTACAGAAAAAGAAATTTGTGCAGTCGAAATAATCCAGGTGACTCCCACTAGATGCCTAAGATAAAAAAAAAAAAAAAAAATCAGAAAATAACAAATGGTGGCAAGGATGTGGGGGAAATCAGAACCCTTATTCATTGCTAGTGGGAATGCAAAATAGTACAGCCATTGTGGAATAGTGTGGAAGCTCCTTAAAAAACTAAAAACAGAATTACCATACAACCCAGCAATTCCACTCCTAGATACATACGCAAAAGACTTAAAAATGAAGGTCAAAAAGACCCTAGTACACCAATGTTCACTGCAGCACTATTGACAATAGCCAAAAAATGGAAATAACCAAAATGCCCATCAACAGAGGAATTAATAAACAAAATGTCTTACATACATACAATGGAATACTACTCAGCCAGTAGGAGAAATGAAGTCTTGATACATGCTACATTATGGATGGAGCTTGAAGACATTAAAGCCAATCATGAAAGGATAAGTACTGTATGACCTCACTGATATAAAAAGACAAGAAAAGACAAACATACAGAGTCCAAAGTTATTAGTGGTTACCAGGGACAGGAGGGAGGGGGAATAAAGGAGAAGAGTGATGAGAAAATCGCATTAAGTGTAGGATTGCACAGTTGATTATTGTAATTGCTGTCAATAAGCTGTAACTTATAAAAAGTTAAATTGACAAATAATAATACTAATAATCCGTGCAGTGTTTAAATCTAATATCATTCTTCTCTGATGTAGGCGAGGGTCCAATGTATCTCTTACCCTGGACATGAGTAGTTTGGGAAGTGTTGAACCCTTTGTGGCTATACCGACCCCACGGGAAAAGGTAGCAATGGAGTATCTGCAGTCAGCCAGCCGAATTCTCACAAGGTCACAGCTGAAGGACGTCGTGGCAAGTTCACATTTACTCCAAAGTGAATTCATGGTGAGACTGCTGTTTATTATTTACTCTTCAGTAGATATTTTGACATATTAGACACTAGGGAAAGAATCCTAGTTGCAGGGTGATTAAGCACTTGGCTGCTAACAGAAAGATCGGCAATTTCTTTCTCCCAGCTGCTGTATGGGAGAAAGATGTGGCAGTCTGCTCTGTAAAGATTTACAGCCTTGGGAACCCTATCAGGCAGTAGTACTCTATCATACAGCATTGCTATGCATCATAATCGAATGGATGGCACTGAGTTTTGGTTTAGGGATGCTATTGAAATAACACTGCCCTATCCCCAAAGCAGCTTATTGTAAATAAATGGTTACAGTTAAAAAGATTATGTGCAATGGGTTTAGATCCACCCTGAGTCTTATCAACTACCAGTAAATGCTCAGACGTGATAGTTAACTTTAGCTGAGTATGTAGGAGTTGGCCAGGCACAGAAGTTAGCTAGCAGAGAGGAGGTATTCCAGGAAGAAGCAATAGCCTAGCTCTCACTGGGGAAATGAATCGTTCAGTTTGACTGGAGTATTGAAATTAAGGTGGCAGTGACAAATTTTGAGTCTATATGATGTAAAGGAAACCCAAGCCTTAATATATTGTAGGAGTTTGCACTTCATCTTGTGTTTTAGAAAGATCACTCTGTGGTAGAGTAAACGTTGGAGCCATATAGAAGCTCCTAAGGATACCTGGAAGCACAGTAGTTAAGTGCTCAGCTATTAACAAAAAGGTTGGTGGTTGGAACCCACCAGTTGCTTCACAGGGAGAAAGATGTAAAGATGTGGCAGTCTGCTTCCTTAAAAATTAAACCCAATGCCATCGAGTCAATTCCCATGCATAGCAACCCTGTAGGACAGAGTAGAACTGCCTCCATAGGTTTCCAAGATTATAATCTTCGTGTAAGCAGATTGCTACAACTTTCTGCTATGAAGTGGCTGGTGGGTTCAAACCACTGACTGATTAGAACCTCAGTGCTTTAACCACTGTAATACCACAGCCTTGGAAACCCTGTCAGGCACTTCTACTCTGACTTATAGGGCTGCTGGGAGTCAGAATCAACTGGCAATGGATTTTTTTTTTTTTGGTGGAGAAAATCCTGTGAAATTATGATGGTGGTTGAACTAAGATAGTAGCAATGAAAATGGAGTGAATCTATAGGAATCTACAAGTGGTCATTAACTGGATGACCCAGCCAAGGACAAGGGAGAAGTCAGAGATAATACCTCAAGTTCTGGCTTGAGCAACAGGGTGGATGTTGTGTTCTTGAATGAAATAAGGAACACAGGAGGAAGACCAATTGTGGGATAAAAATGATAATGAATTCAATTTTAGACCCAGCAGTGCTGCTGATAATGGCTTAAATTAAAAAAACAAAACAAACAAAAAACATATAAACCCAGGGTGCAAGGAATCAAATGAGGCCTTTGCCGTCCAAAGGGAATCTCCATTTCATAGGTCATCTTGCATCTTAAATCAGTTGTACATTTTAAGCCTTATCAGTTGAGTATAATGAATTGACCCTCTGGCATCAATTCAGACATTTGCAACTATGCTAATGGTAAAAGACCCACCAATGGGTTAGATCTACTCCTAGCTCCATGGACTACTGTTAAGTGTCCCACATTAAACATAAACATGGAGTTCTTTTTGTTTTTTTAAATTAGACTTTACAGTACCATCTTTTTATATATTAAGAAAATGAGACCTATGGGAATGAAAGATCCATTCAATAACCTCACATCTAGATGAAGGCACAGCTAATATTCTTTTCTAGAACTACAGATAGCTCTTTGTTTTGTGAAAGAAGTTCTTAACAAAGCCTACTTCCCTGAAAGGGAAGATGAGGATAACATGGAGTACCCGAGAGAGAGGATATTGAAAGTGACAAATTATTAGTCAGTGTACGTCAGAAACAAGAGATGAGAAAGAAGGAGCAAGAGAGGAATAAACACATTACCGATTTCATGGTTTTACCAAAACACACGAACTGTTTGAAATGATCAAACTTGAACATGTGATGTCCATTGTGCATTGAGCAATTTTGCTTATTTTGGTATAGTGAAACTGAGATGTTGAAACATTTTGTTGGACCAGAGAGAAGATAAATATGCCAAATATATAAAATAATAAAAGTTTAGGAAGTTATGTTAAAAATTAATCTGCTCCTCTCTGTAGACTACATCTCAAATCCATAATACAATCTGACTTTTCTCAAATTTTCAAATCAACAGAATTGTTGAATTAATAATGTGAATTAATTTAGAGATAATTTATTTCATTTCAGAGAATATTAGGCTGTTATATTATATATTTTTCATTGGAGAAAGTTTGAATAATAAAAATATTATTTTACATGGTCTAAGAATTTAATATTTATTGGTCATTAAATCATATAAAAGTTATTTTATTTCACATGAATCATAGCTAAGCAATCCTCTGGTAGCATAGTGCCTAAGGCATTTGACTGCTAACCAGAAGGCTGGAGGTTCAAACCCACCAGCCACTCCTCGGAAGGAAGACTGAGCAATCTACTTCCAGAGTGTTACCACCTTGGAAACTGAAGGAGGGGTCACTATGAGTTAGATCCAACTCCACAACAGTGGGTTAGGTTTTTGGTTTGGAAGGAATCCTTTGCTGAATTTTAAATTAGAGAGCATATTATTTTATGTAAGTGAATCCTTAAATATGTTTGGACCTTTTTGAAGACATTGGCTGACTGCTTTCCTTGTCAGAGTCAGTTACAAACACTCTTTTAATGCATTTCCAAGGAGCTCTGGTAGCATAGTGGCTAAAGCACTTGACTGCTAACCAGAAGGCTGGTGGTTCAAACCCACCAGCCACTCCTCAGAATGAAGGTTGGGCAATCCTACTTCCGTAGTGATACTGCCTCAGAAACCCAAGGAGGGGTCGCTATGAGTTGGGCACATAACAACAACAACAACAACAATGCATTTCCATAGAACTCCTTCTGTTCTTATGTTCTGTCTCAAATCATTTAAGATGCATGATAAATATTCTGACCAAATAAGAATCTTATATTCTTGTTAAGTGGGAGAAGATAGTGTTTGGATGCACTTCACTGAAACACTGCATTTATCACTACGAATGGAATAGTCTAATTATAAACCATTCCTTAATACAAAAATACATCACTTCCTATCTCTTGAATCAATAAAAAAGCCCTTTATATTGACCATGTTGGGAGGGAGATTTTATAAATCCTGTAAGAGTCACAACTAATGTTATAGGGAATCCATTATAGTGAAATTTTTGTTACTGAACTTACATAACAATTTGAAAAAATTTGAACACGTTGTTAAATCAATTTTTGTCTACTTGTTTATAAAATTTCAGCAATTTTATCAGAACAAGATTCTTAAAATCTAACCGAAGTTTTGTGTGTCTCTTTAATAACCACATATAAAATTATTTCTTTAACACGGAGAGCTGTTTCTTAGAAGTAGCTTGTCAGGGTGCAGCTGATATATTTATGAAAGGAAGGGTGTTGGCCAGCCAGAGGTGGGAGTCTGTTGGTTTTTTTAAATTACTTTGAAGTCTAATAAAGCTGTGGAGCAGATGGCCCCCTGTGAAGATTTTCTTTGTGGCAGCATTAGATACAGTAATGATATCATTTATTTTTGTAGGAAATACCGATGAACTTTGTGGATCCCAAAGAAATTGACATTCCACGGCATGGAACTAAAAATCGCTATAAGACTATTTTGCCAAGTAAGTTTCTTAAATTGATTAGTTTGAATTGTAAAACATAAGCCTTCCTTCATTTACCCCTGTCTCATCACTTCCCATGCTCACATCACTGACATATACACCAAACTTGAAGATGCAAGCACATGTCAAAAATAGTAATTATTAAATTGGTCTGAAGTTAATAACTTCACTTTGTATTACTCTTGTTATGATGCTAGAGTCACAATTCCAGTAGACACATGGTTCTAAAACTGTATTGTCCCTCACATTTCAGCCCAACTGATTTTCCACAAGGATGATGAAACAATTCGGTGGGAAAGAATAGTCTTCAACAAATGGCGTTAGGATAATTGGATATCCAAATACAAAATAAGAAGTTGAACCACTAACTCACACCATATTTTATATATCTATATCTATATCTATCTATCTATCTGTCTATCTATCTATATAATAGGAGCTCTGGTAGTGTAGTGCCTAAGGCACTTGACTGCTAACCAGAAGTCTGGAGGTTCAAACCCACCAGCCACTTCTCGGAAGGAAGATGGGGCAATCTACTTCCATAGTGATACTGCCTCAGAAATCCAAGGAAGAGTCACTGTGAGTCAGGTCTGACTCGAGGGCACATAACAACAGCAACGACATATATATATATATATATATATATATATAAAATATTTAGGTCTTTGATCCTTTTATATATATACGTAAGGATCAAAGACCTAGATATGAGTTAAAACTATGAAACCTTTTGAAAGAACACAGTTTTTCTCTATTTTGTTTTTGTGATCTTGTTTTTGGCAAATTTCTTAGATATGACACAAAGAGCAATGAAAACAAATGTCCACACAAAAACTTGTACACAGATGTTTATAGCAACATTATTTATAGAAGCCAAAAGGTAGAAACCCAAATGTCCATCAGCTGCTGAGTGGATAAATAAAATTGGCATAAAATGGACTATTACTTGGGCATAAAAAGGAGTTAAAGTACTGATACATGCTAGAGCAGGTGTGAACCTTGAAAGCATTATGCTAAGTGAAAGAAGCCAGTCACAAGAGACCTCATTTGTATGATTCCATTTATATGAAATATCCAGATAGACAAAGCTATAGGGACAGAAAATGGACTAGTGGTTGCCTGGATCTGAGGGAAGGGGTGGGGGGTGACAACTGAATGATAAGTGTTTCTTTTTAGGGTGATGAAAATGTTATAAAATTGATTGTAGTAAAGCTTGTGCAACTGTGTATGTTAAAAGCCATTGAATGGTGTACTTTAAGTGGGTGCGTTGTATAATATGTGAACTTTATTTCTATAAAGCTGTTACCAAAAAGAGCTTGTACATAACAATCATCTAGAGTCCTTTTTTAAAAATTCAGAGTTCTGTGCCCTTCCCCCAGGTATTCTGTGTAAGTAAGTCTGCTCTTGGAACCAGGAAACTATAAGCCCAGGTGATTCTGATGTAGATGATACCAGGAAACACTTTGAGAGACACAACTAGAGACTAAAAGCTAAGTTGAGCTCTGTGAAGCTTATTGATGTCAAGCAGTAAGATGGATGCCAGGGCCCAGTGAGAAATAAGAACAGTCTGTAAATCAAATTCATAGACTATAGAGGAGACAAGTAAACAAGTATTCATAGTCAGTGTAATAAGAGCCATAAAAGAGACATGGCCCAAGTGGTTTAAGATTAGAGAGAGGACTGAATAACTAATTCTTCCTAGAGCAGGCAAAAGGATTAAGAGAGAAAAAAACATTTTCACCCACTAAACAATACATACAGTAAGAGTTTTGGCAAAATCCGCAAATCTCTACGTACCATAGCTCAGGAAGATGAAGCCCCAAGGATTTTAATAAAGTATTGACACTGAAATAATGGAGTTTTCACAACTGACTGATACATGCTGGAGCATGTGTGAACCTTGAAAGTGAAAGAAGCCAGTCACAAAGACCTCATTTGTATGATTCCATTTGTATGAAATGCCCATTTAATCATTCATAGACACTAATTTCTCCATATTTATGGTAAGAACAATGTATTAAATAGAGTAATTAAAGGGTTAGCTGTTAATGTCATCCACAGGGAAGCAAAGTGCTTTCCCTTCTGGGAGAGTTAGAAATGCATCATTTTAAAATCACTCTCTATAACATATTTTAAACTGATCTACACAGTTAAATCTATTTATTGAAGGTATAGTCAGAGCCCCTGGCTGATACAAACTGTTAACACACTTGGCTGCTACTGAAAAGTTGGAGGTTCAACTCTACCCAGAGTGCCTCAGAAGAAAGCCCTGGTGATCGACTTCCAAAAATCAGGAAACCCTGCGGAGCACAGTCCTGCTCTGACATGCGTGGGTTTGCCATGAGTTGAAATCGACTCAGTGGCAGTCGGTTTTAAGGCAGAGTTACTGCCGAGTGATGTTTTATCACCCAACTGGCTGACTGGGATGAAAATGCTGAATATTAAGACTGGTGTTTTCTCTCTCTCTTCTTCTGTGTTAATTTAAAAAAAAAAAATCTAAAATATTCTGAACATAAATGTTCGGGGCGTATATATCCATACCAATTCTTGTATTTACAGAATGATTAGGACTGTTTTAAAAGTTCAGCCATCTCTATTTCCTGCCCAGATGATATCAGACGACTGCTTCACAGTCCTGTGTCAGCTTTTCCATTCCCAGAACTGGGTGGATCGTTTGAACTGGGCACCTGTGCTGACAATTGATGTTGCAAATGATGGATTTTCTGTTGAAAATGCCTATAGCCTGAATATTCCACCCACTCCCTATTGTGCAAATAATTATAATTTAGGGACTGTAACCTAGAGAAGCCACATCATTGGCTGAAAAGTAATCAGCAAAGGCTGCAGTGAATTTGCCAAACTGTTCTTTATAGTTTATTTTAGACTGTAATATTACATAAGTTTGAAACATTTCTTAAAAATAAATAATTAGCATATGATCAATTTTAAATATTATGATTGTTTTTGTAATTTTAACCTACAATCAACTCATGTTAAATTAAAAGGTTTGCCAGCTAGTACCTAGTAGAAAGGCCTTGAGGATGTTTTGTAGTAGTTAGATGGCTGGCCAGGAACTGATTAAATTATAGCTGTTTCACTGAAGACAATGTCAGACAGGCTCAGAACACTATAAATGATAGAGTTCTAAGATCAATTTTATATCATATTATTTTACAATAAAATCAAATGATTGATAAAAAATGTCTAAATTCCAAATCATAAAAGCAATGGGAAAAAAATAATTTCAATATGAAATTATTTGCATTATTATAATAATAATAAATTTTATGTATATTTCTTCCATGCACACAATGTATTTATAAAATATAAAATAATATATGCATAATTAAAGGAACCCTATTTATTCTGGCCATTATTTTATATATAAAATTTAATGTCTAGTGTTGTTTCCTACCTAATTTATGCTTCCTATTTTATTAAGTGCCTAGTACAGAGTAGATATTCAAATAATTGAACCATTCATTAAGGCAACAATCTATGGATAAAGCAAGATAGAGGAGTCAGACCCGATTTCCTATCCTAGGCAAAAACATTTACAGTTTTTGGCAGGTTACTTAATCTTCCTGTGTCATCCTTTCTTCAGCCATAAAACTAGTGATAATAATACTACCTCATTTCTTCTTCTTCTTCTCACTGCCATCTAGTTGATTAAACTCATAGCAACCCCTCCTTGGGTTTCTGAGGCAGTATCATTATGGAAGTAGAAGCCCAATCTTCCTTCCAAGCAGTAGCTGGTGGGTTTGAACCACCAGCCTTCTGGTTAGTAGTCAAATGCCTTAGGCACTATGCCACCAGAGTTCCTTGCTATCTCATGTTGTTGTTGTTGTTATGTGCCATTGAGTCAGACCTAACTCATAGCGACCCCTCCTTGGGTTTCCGAGGCACTATTACTACCATAGTGCCTAAGGCACTTGACTGCTAACCAGAAGGCTGGCGGTTCAAACCCACCAGCCACTCCTCGGAAGGAAGGTTGGGCAATCCTACTTCTGTAGTGATACTGCCTCGGAAACCCAAGGAGGGGTCGCTATGAGTCGGGGCTGACTCGACGGCAAACAACAACAACAACAACATTACTACCGAAGTAGATTGCCCAACCTTCCTTCCGAAGAGTGGCTGGTGGGTTTGAACTGTCAGCCTTCTGGTTAGCAGTTAAGTGCCTTAGGACTATTAAAAGAATTAAATGAGAGTGCGTGTGAAATGCCTAGCAAAGTTCCAGTTAATAGTAATCCCAGCTTATGCTAGTTTCTCCTTTCCCTCCAAGCTTAGTTCAAGATGAAGTCGTCATTAACCCCAAAATCAGCTGCATAAAATAGGGACACTATGTAGAGGAAAGGAGCTTTGGGGTCCTAACTAAAGGCCTGTGGTTTGAACCCACCAGCTGCTTCATGGGAGAAAGACAAGTCATCTGCGTCCATAAAGATGTACAGCCTTCGAAACCCCTATGGGACAGTTCTTCTCTGTCCTATGGATCACTATGAGTTGGAATAGACTCGATGGCACTGTTTTTTGTTTGTTTTATGTAGAGGAAAATTTACAGTTTCAAAAACAGAGTACTTAAGGGCCCTGTGTGCTCTTACAATTTTCACATGGTTCTTCAAAAGTGAATGCCATGTAAACCCCATCCTCCACTGTCAAGACAAGCAGTATCCACTAGAACTCTCTACAATGGGGGAAAGTTCATTATTTCCAGTATGGTTAGCTACTAGCCACCTGTGACAATTAAGCATTTGAAATGTAGCCAGTACAACTGAGGAACTGATTTTTAAATTTTTATTTTATATTTTTAAATTAACTTAAATTTCATTAGCCACTTTGACTAGTGTCTACCATATAAGACAGTGTAGGACTAGAGTCTTCTCTCTCTCCTGCAATGAATTTGAAAATGAGACTCAATTACCTTGAAGATGTGGCCAGTCCCTGATTTTCTTTTCATTTTCCACTTATATTACCAAAACAAAAGTCACTGCCATTGAGTTGAATCCAACTCATAGTGACCCCTCCTTAGGTTTCCAAGGCAGTATCACTACAGAGATGGATTGCCCGACTTTCCTTCTGAGGAGTGGCTGGCGGTTTGAACTGCCAGCTTTCTGATTAGCAGTCAAATGCCTTAGGCACTAAGCCACCAGATCTCCTACTTATCTTACAGAAAACCATCCTATTCTTCTCATCCTTGACTCTGCCCTTCACTAGCAATGACACATTTCCTCCCTATCTAATTGCTTCTTCTCTTGATGAAACCTGAAACCCATTTCCTCCTGGACAGAAAAGGTTAAGGACAGAAAATCCCTTGAACAAATCTGATATGATAACAGTCAAAATTTCAAGATCCAGATACCATTTCATCACCAGAAGGTATTTTAGAGAGACCAAGTAGTGAGGTGTCCTACGTTCTATACACCAAATCTCTATGTGTTCATTAAAATGTTGAGAGGAAAGAAAAAAAAGGAAGCAGGATAAAAAGGAAGAAGGGAGAAAGGAAAAAAAAAAAAGAAGTAAGGATGGAAGGAAGGAGGGAAGGAAGGAAAGGGAGAGGGAAAAGAAGAAAAGAAAATGGGAAGGGAGGAAAAGTGATTAAGTGCTAAACTAATATTGGTAACTGTTACTGATGCTGTGCAGACATATCATGTTGTTGTTGTTATGTGCCGTCGAGTCGGACCCGACTCATAGCGACCCCTCCTTGGGTTTCTGAGGCAGTATCACTACGGAACTAGATTGCCCCATCTTCCTTCCGAGGAGTGGCTGGTGGATTTGAATCGCGAGCCTTCTGGTAGCAGTCAAGTGCCTTAGGCACTAAGCTACCAGAGCTCCCGATGTATCAGAAACAGCATGCTAAATGCTTAGTGCGTAATCCACAAATCGCTGTTCTGAAAAAAAAAAGGATCATCGTGAACTTGACTAATATGTAGGTTTAAAATGTATAACATGAATAAAATGATAACAACAGTGATGAGAATGATGATGATGACATGGGTGATAAAGATTTTTTTTAATCTTTGGCAGTTACATTTATTAGTCCAAGCTAACGTATTAAAAAAGCTCTGGTTGGGAGCCTTGCATTTTCTCCTACACTGTCATATATTATATTCTTGCTTTAAAAAAAAAAAAAAAAGTATTTGGCCCCTAAGTACTGATTTCCAACATAAACTTAATTTAGCTAGACAGTTTTTAAACTAAGTAATCTATGAGTTTGAATTTCCAGTAAATCATGTACATCACAGGTATTATAAAAACTGAAGGAACAGGGCCTTTTTTTCAAGCTTGAGTGATTTAGGGTGTTTGTGGAAATTTCTAATACACCGTGCATACTAAAAAGAAATTAAAGTTTTCCTGCCTCCTTTGCTAAGAAAAGAAAAAAAAAAATCTATAAAGTCAAAAGCAGTATCTTAACTCTTTGTAATAGAAATTAACTCTGACATTAACTAGAAATCACAAAAGTTACAAAAATACAGTTCTTGCACTGGGAACTCACCACAATCCAGAAATTTAAGCACTTAAAATACAAGATGATACACATGAAAATAAATGTCAAAGAGCCCAAGCATATGAGGGAATAACTAATTCTGCCTGTGAAGATCAGGGAGGACTTCACAAAGAAGGAATTTCTTGAAGAATAAGAAAGACTTTACCATGCAGAGAGGGCAAAAGCATAGAATCTGCAAGAACATGGAATGTTGGGGCAATTGTCACTAGATCAAATGGAACACATAGAAAAGTGGCCATTGATGAGGTTGTGAGAAAAGGTCATAAAAGACTTGCTGTACCTGTTAGGTAAGAAACTTGGGTATCATTCTTTAGGGCTATAATGTCCAGTACAGCAGCCACTAGCCATATGGAACACGTACATTTCAACTTCAATAAATAAAGAGTAAACAAAATTAAAACTTCAGTTCCTCACTTCTAACTGTTGCTTGTTGTTAGTTATCATGAAGTTGATTCTGACTCATGGTAACCACATGTGTGCAGAGTAGAGCTGCTCCATAGGGTTTTCAAGACTATGACCTTTGGGAAGCAAAGCACCAGGCCTGTCTTCCAAGTAACCTTGGTGGGTTTGAACTGCCAAACTTTTGGTTACTAGTCCAGCGCTTAATCAGAGATTCCTCTATTCTCTAACTAGCCACAGTTTAAGTACTCGATAGCTACATGTGGCTCCTGTTTTGGACAATATAGATGTAGAGCATTTCTATCATCACAGAAAGTTCTATTGGGCCATGCTGACTCAGGCTGTTTGAGTTGCTAATAAGTGCTCATAACAAAATGAATTCAGTGGACAAATAAGTTTAAAAATATTCTATATTATGTTAAAGACTGTTGGAAATTAACAGTACATTAGCATAATAAAGATTACGAGAAGTCCTTTAATAATAAAAAAAATGTGGTTCAACTTTGTTTAGCCCAGTGTTTCCCATATTTAATTTTTTACTGAACCCTTCTTTTTTAAGATGGCCTAATTTACATGTCATAAAAATAATAATTCACACATGCAGTTTGGGAAAATACTTCTACAGACAATTGGGAACCACTGGCAGCATTTAGGCAAGGGAATAATAAGAACAGTTTGTTTTACAGAGCCCACTTTGGCAACTATGAGAAGGATGGGTTTAAAAAGAACAAGACTGAAGTAACAAAGGCCATATGAGATGCTCAGTGTAAGAAGACAGCTATGGGAAGAGGATGCAAGACATGTCCCATAGTGTTGTAGGAGGTAGAACAGCCAGAATATGAAGGGTGATTGGGTGTGGTAGGTCAAGTCCAGTAGGGTAGCTAGTCTTCAAACTTGGGCTCAGACATGATGGTAACACACTTAACGTAAAAAATAACAAATGGCTATCAGGAATGTATTTGGGACATGAGGAACTTGACAGACATCTAAAAGGAGCTAACAAAGAAAAGAGCATGGTCTATAACTGAGGTCTAAAATATTTATTTGGGAGTCTTCAGAATATGAGCAATACTTAAAGTTATGGTAGTGAAGAAAATCACCTAACAAGGCAGTTCTAAGGGAGAATAGAAAAGAGTCGAAAGTTACTAGAATTAGCAACATTAAAGGGAACAGATGAAATAAGCAGAAGAATGAAAAGAATCCATCAAAAATGTTGGAAAACAAGAATGCTGTCCCCCAGATATTAACGGAAGAGAGAATTCCAAGAGAGATATTATATTATGGTCAACAGTTTTTGAATGTCTTGGAGAAGTCATAGAAAACAAGCAGCAACAACAACAAACTCATAGTGGACCCATGGAGTTTAGCAACAAAAAGGTCAGTCTTAGCAAGAACAGTCTGAATAATAATAATGCTAGGGTTAGAATCCATTGTAGTATACAGGAGGAGGATTGAATTGTAGATGAGGAGGTAGAAACAGTGAGTCTTTACGACATTTATTGGAGTAGAAAAGGAGCAATAGAATTATCACTAGGGAAGAATTTAGAGTCCTGATGTTTTTAAACATGTGACAATTTAAGTCAATGTAATAGACATTTATTATAGGAGCCCTGGTGGTGTAGTGCCTAAGGCATTTGACTGCTAACCTGAAGGCTGGTGGTTCAAAACCACCAGCCACTCCTCGGAAAGAAGATTGACCCATCTACTTCCATAGTGATACTGCCTCCAAAACCCAAGGATGGCTCTCTATGAGTCGGATCCAACTCCACATCAGTGAGTTTGACTACATATAATAAACTACTGTGCTAGACATTATGTCTCAGAGAGATGGTAAAAAAATCCCCATCCCTGCCCAAGAGGCTCAAAGTAAACCAAGTTAAAGAAATTATAAAGGGATGATCTGATCTTAACTCATTTATGTAAATGTTGGTAAAATGTAACACTGTATTTCCATAACACTGTGGTCCACAGAACCTTTCAACTTCTTGATGAAAAATGGCTCAGAATTCTAAGACCCTATTGCTAGCTTTACAATATTGTTGCCGTGTGCCGTTGAGTTGGCCCCGACTCATAGCGACCCCTCCTTGGGTTGCCGAGACAGTATTACTATGGAAGTAGATTGCCCCATCTTCCTTCCCAGGAGTGGCTGGTGGGTTTGAACCGCCAGCCTTCTGGTTAGCAGTCAAGTGCCTTAGGCACTATACTACCTAGTCCACCTAATATCAGATATCCATGCTGTCAATGAATAAACTGCTATATCAGGTAGCATAGTGGCTAAGGCACTTAACTGCTAACCAGAAGGCTGGCGATTCAAATCCACCAGCCACTCCTCGGAAGGAAGATGGGGCAATCTACTTCCGTAATGATACTGCCTTGGAAACCCAAGGAGGGGTCGCTATGAGTCGGGGCCAACTCAATGGCACATAACAACAACAACAACATATGGTAACCAAAAACTGCTTCTTCCAAGTAACAACAGCTTCTTCAGACCAGACTATGTGCTTGCTGTAGGGCAGAACAAAAGAAATCAGAGCAATAGGAACTTAGGGCTATCTGTTATTTTATGAACGGTCTGAGAACTCACTGAAGTGAATCATGTTTACCTTCTTTTCCCCTGTTCCCCTGCCTCTACCAACACACCCGTACTGATAACACTGTGTCTGGTACATGATGAATCGATCTCACTCATCTTGGGAAATCAGGAGATATGGCCTGGACATAAGCTTTTGGGATGGTGGCACAAGGCTAGGTTTGGAGATGAGGGTCTACATGAGATAAGGTAGTGAAATGAAAAGATATGGTTCAGTAGGGAGCGCTGAGAAGCAGCAATGGGAAGACCTGATGCAAAGAACAAAAGAAGGAGCATGAATGAGAAATGGAATCAAGAATCAGAACCCACAAGAAATGTCATGACATGTAAACTCATCATCTTAGCTTGGGCAAGATTTGTGTCAGAAACAGCAGTATTGACCCAAATGTCTCTCAATCAACACAGATGGATAAAAAGACACACAGATGCATCAATGACAAACATGGCCACATACCATAGATCAGTCTATGAGCTGAACAGGTGTATAAATTTGTTTAATGTATTCTTTCTTGTTTTCTTCATTAGATCCCCTCAGCCGAGTGTGTTTAAGACCAAAAAATGTAACTGATACTTTGAGCACCTACATTAATGCGAATTATATTAGGGTAAGTAAATAAGTAGAAATTTATTTCAATGAGCATTTGATTTACTACTTGGAACTTTTGGTTTTAGTTTTTCCTCAAAGGAGATTAAGTTTGTGATTTAACTTGGTTAAAAAGAATGTGGTCCAACTTTGTTTAACTCAGTGTTTTGCATATGTAATTTTTACTGAACCTCCCTTTTTCACGGTGGACTAATTTACATGTCATGGAAGTATTGATTCACAGATAATAGTTTGGGAAATACTTTTAGGGACAGTTGGAAACCACTGATAGCATTTAGGCAAGTTGGTTCAAAAATATAAAAATAATAATCAAACCCACTGCCATCCAGTCAGTTTCTATTCATAGTGACCCTATAGGGCAGAGTAGAACTGCCCCACAGGGTTTCCAAGGCTATAAATCTTTTTGAAAGCAGGTTGCCTCATCTTTCTCCCATGGAATGGCTGGTGGGTTCCAATTGCTGTCATTTTTTTTTTTTTTTTTTTCTTTCTGGTGCTCCCACAGGACAATTTGAAATTCAAAATAAATAATGATAGTAATGAATTATAGCTATTGAAAAAGATAGTATTCCATGATTCCATGGTGATATAAATGCATTAGTAAACAAAAGAATAAGTCAATGAATGAATAAGGCAAGAGAAAAGTTCTTCATTATAGTAAAATACCAACAAATGAATGAAAAATTAATGATGGAAATAGAAAATTGCCTTTTGACAGTTATGAGAGTGGTGGTTGACATAGGTAGGAGTTGACAGTGTATATGCTAAAGCTGCTGAGTGGAGGTTTGATATTAGACCATGCAAAAAGGGCATGGAGGTGGCATCTTCTGACCTCCTCTAACTTCACAAGAGGACAGGATCACCATCAGCAGCCCAAGGCTTATTCCTATGAGGCCAAACATGCTGTCACCCTCCAGCCTTTTACTAATTCTGACATCAACCATCCCGCCCACGGCACTCACTACTTCTCTGCTGGATTCAATAATTCATTGCAATGGCCACACAGAACTCATAGACAATACTCACAATTAATGAGGTTTATTAGGGAAGTAACAGGCTACAATCCAGGCTCAGGAACAAGGTCAGGAAAGAATTCTTTGATCAGGATGGTCTTCCCTTTGCTGTGCCCTCAGACATAACTCTC
This sequence comes from Orycteropus afer afer, assembly GCF_000298275.1. Classification (NCBI taxonomy): domain Eukaryota; kingdom Metazoa; phylum Chordata; class Mammalia; order Tubulidentata; family Orycteropodidae; genus Orycteropus; species Orycteropus afer. The sequence continues at coordinate 187,227 of NW_006921926.1, read as the reverse complement.
TGGCCCTTACCCTCTCCACCTGGCCTCTGCCCTACTTGGGCAAGTATTACAAAGCTCTTTTAGCTCTGCCTATAGTGCCTAAGGCACTTGAATGCTAACTGAGAGGCTAGTGGTTCAAACCCACCAGCCACTCCTCAGAAGGAAGGTTGGGCAATCTACTTCCATAGTGATACTGCCTCAGAAACCCAAGGAGGGGTCACTATGAGTTGGGTCCAACTTGACGGCACATAACAACAACAACATAAGTGTGTGCACCCCACTCCAGCGGCAAGCTTCCACCCAAGGGCACTCAGCTTTCTCACTCTGTGGGCCAAGTAAGCCTGCCACTCTGTCTCTTGCATCTTGGTTCCACAGCAACGCTCTCTTTGCCAGTGCATCTCTGTCTGCCAAGGTGTCTAACTCTGCCAGGCATCTCTGCCAAGGAAGTTAGTGCAGGGATCTCGGGTCCAAGGACAAACTCTACTCCACCTCCAGCTCTTCTCTCTTGATGGGAGTAAGATCCCCTCTCTGCCTCTAGGAGAGCCTGGAAGAAAGACAAACTAACCAATCCCAACATCAGAGTTCTATACACCTTATTTGCGTGGACCCACCCAGTAATCTGATGGGAGTTAAAAAGACTATGGCTAGATAAGCAATACTAGGTAATTCACTGCACCGCAGAACAAGATTTTGGTGTAATCTCAGAATACCTCCCCACAAAATACTTACCAACAATAGAGAGAAAATGATGACTTTATGATGGAGAAATCTGGCACACATCAACTTCACCAAGTGATCAAGTTTAACTTCACATGGCTCCTGATGTGATTATGCACTGAGAAGAGCACAGCATCATTTCTCTGGAAATTCTGTCAAGAATACATGGCCTGCATTCCATTATAAGGAAAAATGAGGCCCGTGCTCCTTACATCTGTCAAGGACACAAAAGTTACCCTGCTCGTGATATTGGTCTATAGTTTTGCAAAGACAATAGGTAAATGATGTGTGGGATCTCTGTATTATTTCTTACAATTGCGTGTAAATGCACAATTATCTCAAAACAAAAAGTAAAAGTCAGGACAGGGCATCTTGGCAAAATGGAAAAAGTCCTAGCAGAAGAGGTAGAAAACCTGGGTCTGGCCCCAGCTTTTCCTCAAACCTCTCTTGAGTCATTTAACCTCTCTTGAGTCTCAGTAAAATGGGAAGACTGAAGTCAGCCTTAACGTAGATGTGCTGTTTTAATCAGATGAAATAGGTATATGAAAACTCTTTGTGAAAGGCTCTGTGCAAACGTAGGATTTTACTTATTATTTTAAAATCATAATAAAATGGCACTCAAGAAGCATTGTGATGGACAAACACTGACTCAAGAGCCAAAAGTTCCAGATCCCAACAAGTTATAAAGTAAACTTGTGATGAAGTCACTCAGCTTGTTTCCCTGGTTTTCATTTTTTGGAATATGAGAAGATTTGACTCTTGATCTCTATGACTTCAACTTTAATATTCTGATTATTTGAATTTCATTGTTTTAAAATAACTTTCTGATCGTAAGAAATGAATGTTTATCATAGAATAGTTGGAACATACCTAACATAAGCCAAACTTGTGGCCATCAAGTCAGTTATGACTCATAGGATATACTACAGAGTAGAACTGCCTCATAGGGTTTCCATGCTGTAATTTTTTTTTAACTTTATTATGATATAGGTACAAATTTACAAAGCAGATTCGTTTTCCTCTCAATAGTTCATACGAATTTGGTTTCACAGCACCAATTACAATCCCAACAATAAACAGCTCTCATCTCATCTCCTCCATGACTACCCCTTTCCTGTGTCCTTCTTATCTATGCATGCCTGTCTGTCCAGCCTTCCCCCTATACCAATGCTGCCCTTCTGATCTCTCACAGTTGACTGATCTAAGTGGTGCATCTCCCTGGGTTTGGTGTTCTGCTCATAGAAATTACTGTTTGGCTGAGAGCTAATCCAAGGAAGTGAGCCCAGTTTCAGGTCCAAAGGATAATCTGGGGCCATATTCTCAAGGGTTCCACCAGTCTCTATCTGACCAGAAATTCTGGTCATTTTTGTGTTTTTGAATTTTGTTCCACATTTTTCCTCCCACTCTATCCAGGATTTCCCATTTTTATCCCTTTCCAAGTGGTTGGCACCAGTAGCCAGGCACCATTTAGTTCTTCTGGTCTCTGAATAGTGAAGGCTGAGGTTCCCGTGGTCCATAAGACCCTTGGACTAATTGTTTCCATATGACTTTATTTTCTTCCCTTTTGTTTGCTCCAGTGAGGAGAGACCAATAGTTGCATCTTACATGACCACTTGAAAGCTTTTAAGACCCTGGTTGCTACTCACTGAAGTAGGATGTAAAACAAGATGTTTATGTACTGTGTTGTGCCAATTGAGCTTGGTGTCCCCCGAGACCATGGTCCTGAGCCTGCAGGCACCATGACTCACTCACTTCAATGTACTTGGCTGTCACTGAAAAGCCACTCCAACCCTATGCCCTGTTAATTCTGTAATGTATATGGGTATCTTTGTAGCACAGATAAACATGTTGGAATATCATCAGCCAGATCTATCTATGGTCATGGGCATAATCCCATTTGACTAATCACACTTGACCTTCTCACCTATGTGTCCACCCATGTTTGTTGTTACTGATAATGCAGTACTGTGTATGCAATAGCATTTGCCTCTGTTGTCTATACCCTTTGTGCACCTCTCTGTGTCTTTCTCCAGCTGCTATCATTTTGTTTAACAGCCAAATGCTTTAATCACTGTCCCAACAGAGCTCCCCTGGCAAGTTGGTTATTAGTGTGTTTTTGTTTATTTGTTTGTTTTGTTTTCATCATAACCAATGTTTGCAGTGGGGTCATTTACAATGACTTCTTTACTCTTGGTCTGTAGCTAGAGTGCTCTTGTGGGGTGTTCAGGTGAGGGCTGAGTATTAAACCCTCAATACCATAATATACCATAATGATATGCTTGACTTGTCATGAAAGTCACCATGTGAATTGTGATGCTAAAGTCAATGGCGTTGGCATAGCCTAGGTTGCTGTGGGACTATTCTGTTCTGAAGATATGACCTAAGCTTTCAGTTTAAGGCATGCACTTAAAAGCCAATATATTTGTCTCTTCACTCTGACTAGGGCTACAGTGGTGAGGAGAAAGCCTTCATCGCCACGCAGGGCCCCATGATCAATACCGTGAATGATTTCTGGCAGATGATCTGGCAAGAAGACAGTCCTGTGATTGTTATGATTACAAAACTCAAAGAGAAAAATGAGGTATGCTCTTTAGCTCAAGTACTGAATGTTATATGTGTCCTATTGTGATAGAAAAAATTATTTTATGAATAAAAATGTCACGTACTTAATAACAGATTTAAGATGGAAATTTTGAGACATTTAAAGACTAGGCTACTTTATGCTTTAAAAAATATGGTAATTGGTATTGATGTTATGCTATGAATGGTGACTTTATTTCAGATAAATCAGTATACTTGGCATGCACACAAGTATTTCATTTGTTTCTATGTATTCCAGTAAGGAAGTAAGGGGCATTGAATATCATCCCAATTTATAGACAGAAAAATAAAAAAAATATTTATTTATTTAACAAATATTTGTTGAGCATCTATTATATGACAGATACTATTTTATTCATTTGTGCTACATTAGTGAACAAAATACAAAAAGATCTGTGCCCTCAGTAGAATGCAGCATTCTAGTAAAGGGAGACAGTAAAAAAAAAATAAGCATATTAAATTTGTAAGTGATGTAGGACATTAGCAAGTATAAGTGCTGTAGAAAAATAAGAAGCAGAGCAAGATAAGGGAATTAGAGGTTCTAAACAAGAGGGAGCTCTGGTAGCATAGTGCCTAAGGCACTTGACTGCTAACCAGAAGGCTGGTGGTTCAAACCCACCAGCCACTCCTCGGAAGGAAGGTTGAGCAATCTACTTCCATAGTGATACTGCCTCGGAAACCCAAAGAGGGGTCACTATGAGTCGGGGCCGACTCGACTGCACATAACAACAACAACAACAAACAATGGAGAGGGGGGTGGAAGAGTAGGTTGTACTATTCGATAGCATGGTCAGGGTAGACCTCATTAAGAAAGTGAGATTTGAATAAAGACATAAAAGTTCCAAACACTAAGCAACTTTTTCAAAATCCCCAAAATAAGAACTCCAAGAAAGATACAAAATTAGATCCCACTTTCTTACTTACAACCTTTTCTAGGGCTTTAACTTGAGAATACTCATCCTGGACATCGCATCATAAAAATTCAGTTGTATAATTCCTGAAAGGTGCTATCCTAAGTGATTTTAGGGCATCGTATTAAGACAATTGACAGTCTGGTTTTAGTCAGATATTATGTTGATGTTTGTCTTCTTTTCAAAAGTATATACCAGGGCTTTACCATGACAATAAGAATTCAAGAACATGAGCTTTCCCCTATACGCCTTTGGCAAGTTATAACCCTCGAGTGGGGAATAATTTTGCTGCTAATCAAGAGAATCCAGAATCACAAAACAGAAACTTTCAAGTTTTAAAAAGTGTGTTGTTTTCTTCATTTTTTGATACAATCGATGAATTTTTCTGAAATATATTCTACACACTGCCATCGAGTCAGACCGACTCATAGCAACCCCTCCTTGGGTTTCTGAGGCGGTATCACTACGGAAGTAGATTGCCCAACCTTCCTTCTGAGGAGTGGCAAAGTTATATAGAGTAAGGTAATTGATGATACTCAGAACTCGCCATTCTGAGTCTGTAAAGGAATAGAACACACCCTTCCTTTGCAAGTACAACACCATACTTGGACCTAACCTGTTGGTACTATTCCCAGAGTTCAAATTCTCTGTAGAAAAGCCACATGAATAGGTAAAAATCTAGATAATTTTTGTTTGTTTGTTTGTTTAAATAATTCCCACATTCAAGGGTGATTGAAGTGTATATTTTTCTCCTTAGGTAATTATTCAGAAATTAGGTGGGTGGTTTTGTTTTCTTCATTTTCAGCAATCATAATTTAAAATGTTGCAATAAAAATTTTGACTTTTTTATTACTGATTACTTAAATTAAATTAAAAAATCCTTTCTGTCCAGACTCTGTAGGGATGAAAACATAATATCATAAAGAAAGTTTTGTTATTTCAAAAACTAAAATGATACTAAGAAGCCTGACTCAAACAAAATACACAGTAGATTTCACACTACTAGGAAAATGTTGTTTACCAAAAATGCACTGACTTTCAATGGTGTTAAGTGTCATTGTTTGGAATAGACAACAATCATTTCCTCCAAAGAATATAGAGTTGGAGGTATCTTTAGAAATTCCCAGGCTTTATATTCTCATGACTTTTCAACTTTCTGATAAAAAATAAATTAAAAATAAATACTTGTCAGCTCTTTTTTAGTAATCACAATATTCTTAGTTACTCACTTTTTATGAAATAAGAATACACACAAAAAAAATGTATAAAGCTAAAAAACTACTTATACTGAAATAAAAGAGAAGAGATATGACTGGTGAATTTGAGTTTCTTCATTTAGATAAATCTCAAGAAAAAGGGAATTCCTCTAAAAAGAAACCAAACATTTAAACCAAGCTTGCTGTTTCTTTTTATATGAATGAGCTCTGGTGGCATAGTGCCTAAGGCATTTGACTGCTAACCAGAAGGCTGGCGGTTCATGCAACAAAATCCAAAAACACAATAAAGACCAGAATTACTAGTCAGACGGAGTCTGGTGGGACCCCCAAGGCTATGGCCCTGGGATACACTTCAGGCCTGGAATAAAACTCACTCCCAGGGGCTAGCTCTCAGCCCAATAGTAAATAAGAGGAACATGCAAACCATTCAACCCAGGGTGACCACCCATATAGTCTATGGAGATGAATCCCTTGGAGCAATCGACCACAGGGCACCAGAGGGGCTATATTCACACGGAGGAAATGCAGGACACACAGGAGTGTACAACTATGAGGGGTGGGATGGAGAGGCGGTTACTGGGAAGGGAAGGGAGGAGAGTGGGTTAGGGTTGGGGTAGTAATTAGGGAGTGAAACCAAATGTACATGAAATGTTGAATGTAAGACAAACTCTGCTCTGTAAATTTGCACCTAAAGCACAATTTTAAAAAAGAAGAAGAAGGCTGGCAGTTCAAAACCACCAGCCACTCCTTGGAAGGAAGATTGGGCAATTTACTTCCATAGTGATACCGCCTCAAAACCCAAGGAGGGGTTGCTATGAGTTGGATCCAACTCGACAGCAATGACTTTTTTGTTTTGTTTTGTTTTTTCAATCCCATTAGAAGAGCAGACATAGTAGCCAAAATCTGCAAAGCTGTAACTAGAAGACCAGTCCAAAAATGATGAATAGTGTCTGCGCACTTCCAAGGAGCCACACTCCTCAGGCTATTTCTTAAGGTTACTTGTGGCCACTTTCATCCGTTTCTAGAAAAGAAGGGAAGTAGCTATATATGTTGACCATATTACACATACTGTGGAAGATATTTTCTAGCTACTTCCATTTGTTGAATCTATGTGGTAAGCACAATTCATACATAAACTCATCCAACTCCACAAAACAGATTTTACTCTCTTCATAGCATTCATGAGAAAACTGAAGCTCAGAAAGTTTAACTCTTTTACCTAAAGCCTCAAAGTTATTGTTGTTAGAGTCCTCCTAGTTACTCGAAAAACTCCAAACTCACTGTCGTGGAGTCTGTCCTGATTCATAGCAACCTCTCCTTGGGTTTCTGAGGCAGTATCTTTATGGAAGTTTGTTGTTGTTGTTGGAAGGGAGAATGTTGTTGTTGTTGTCTTGGAAGCGAGAATGACCAGACTTCATCTCACCTACTTTGGTCATGTGGTTGGAAAGGACCATTTCCTGGAGAAGGATGTCATGCTTGGTAAGGTGGAGGGTTGAGGAAAAAGGGGAAGGCCTTCAACGAGATGGATTGACACGGTGGCTGCGATGATGGGCTCAGGTATAGCAAGGATCATGGAGCTGGCACGGGATCAGGCAGTGTTTTGTTCTGCTGTGCATGGGGTCGCTATGAGTCGGAAATGACTCGATGGCACCTAACAAGAACAGCAACAACATCTTTATGGAAGTAGATTGCCCAATCTTCCTTCCCAGAAGTGGCTGGTGGGTTTGAACTGCCAGCCTTCTGGTTAGCAGTCAAATGCCTTAGGCACTACACCACCAGCGCTCCCAAACTGCAATCCAGATTTGTTTGATTTCCAAAGCCCATGCATATAATTGTTGCCCAAACATAGTAACAGGCCAAATATGCAAACAAGACAGAAAGCAAGAGACCCACTGGTAGCCTTAAAGAGCAATAGGATAGCCAATTTATTTTTCATGAGATGAGGAATTGTTTAATTATGCGACCTAATGTAGCCCTTCTCTCAATTATTTAACATAAGCATATTCTTTCTCTATATTTATATATATTTTCTGAGCTAAGGTTATGTAACTTAAGCACTATAAGCACGATTTTACCCGTTGACCTATTCAGCACTTTGCAGGGTTCAACCTCAAAACACCACATAAAGGAATCCTATTTAGTTCTCTCTTCTTTCATTACTTCCATTTATCTATGTAGGAAAATTATAGAGAAGACTAACTTTAATTATACTTATTTAGCTAAAAAACTCATGTGATGTCTTTGAGCCTTTTAATAGGATCCTAAAGGGTGAATTGGTGCACAAAGGAAAACACAGTTCAGGCAAACCAACAGCATGCAAAGGCAGAAAGATATAAGAAACCACACAGTATGTCTAACTTGAACAGTTTGGTGTGTCTAAGCATATAACATGGTGGGGAGTGAAAGATGAGACTGAAAAGATAACTTGTATCCAGAAAATCCAGGACTGTGCAAAAAATTTTTTTTTTAAAAAAGGAAGGGATGGATTGATTATATAGGCAGCTGGTTGTAGTGTGCCATTCAGGGGATTCTCACTCATGTTGTTGTTGCTAGGTACTGTCGAATTGCTTCCTATTCATAGTGACCCTGTGTACAACACAGTGAAACATTGCCTAGTCCTGCACCATCCTCTTAATCGTTGCCATGCATAAACCCATTTTCACAGCCACTGTGTCAATCCATCTTGATTTTTTCACTGATGCTTTCCTTTACCAAACATAATATCCTTCTTCAGGGACTGGTCCTTTCTGACAACATGGCCAAAGTACAAGACAAAAGTTTGGCCATTCTTGCTTCCAAGGAGCATTCTGGCTGTACTTGCTCCAAGACAGATTTGTTCATTTTTTTAGAAGTCCGTGGTACATTCAATATTCTTTGTCAACACCACAATTCAAATGCATCAATTATTCTGCAGTCTTCCTTATTCATTGTCTAGTTCTCACATGCGTAGGAGGCTATTTGAAAAGACCAGGTCTTTTCTTCCAAGGAGCAGCTGGTGAATTTGATCCCTCAGCCTTTCAGTTAGCAGGCTTGTAGTTAACCATTGAGCCACTAGGGCTCCTATATAGGCCGCAGAGAGCCAATAAAAAAATTTTTAATCGAAGTGACGTAATGTTATTTGGATTTCAGAAAGATAAGTAGTAGCAGCAGAGAAAATTAGGATTTGAGCAAAGCAAGAAGAAACAGAGAAAGGCTTAGAAGTTGTAGCAACAGTTCAGGTAAGAAGTAATAAGATACTAAACTAATGCAGATGATATTGACAAGAGAGGACAGGTTTAAAAGATGTTCCAGGGGTGGAAGCTAGAGTGCTCAGTTTCTGACTGAATGTGAGAGAGGCAAGGAAAAATGGGACTTCAGGATTTGTGGTTTGGGAAGTGGAGTGGTTGCTGATATCCTCAACCCATATGGTCAGGATGATATGTGTGAGAGAAGAAATAAGCTCCGTTTTGAACATATTACATCTGAGGACTTAATGTCACTTTGAGAGCAAAGGTGTGCCTGACACAAGCCCTGGTGTTTTCAGTCACTTTGTATACATGAAAGCTTAGTAATGAATAAGGAGGACCAAAGAAGAATTGGTGCATTTGAATTATGATGCTGGCAAAGAATATTGAATACATCATGGACTGCCAGAACGAACAGATGTGTCTCAAAAGAAGAAAGCTTCTAAGAAGCAAGGATGGCAAGACTTTGTCTCGTGTACTTTGGTCATGTTATCAGGAGGGACAGTCATGGTCCCATGCTTGGTAGTTGGTCAGTGCAAAAGAGGAAGACCCTGAACGAGATGGATTGACATAGTGGCTGCAACAATGAGTTCAAGCACAGCAACGACTATGAGTTATGGTGCAGGACCAGGCAATGTTTTGTTCTGTGGTACACAGGGTCACCATCAGTCGGAACCAACTCAATGGCACCTAACAACAACAACAACAAGTTTGAGGAATTCTGGGGACCTTTGGATGGTAAACAATTAGAAGTACAGATCTAGTGTTCTGGAGACATGTATAGGTTTGAGATAGATTTCAGTGGTAGTGGTTGAAGTCATGGGAATGAACAGAATTTTGTATTCAGTTGTATATTCTGCTTTTAACACTATATGATGAGCATTTTTAAATATTATTAATAATTGAAAACATGATTATAAATATCTACTAGAATTTTATTGTGTGGCAACATCAAAGTTATCTAATTGTTGTTGTTGTTATGTGCCATTGAGTAGGACCCGACTCATAGCGACCCCTCCTTGGATTTCCAAGGCAGTATCACTGTGGAAGTAGATTGCCCAACCTTCCTTCGTAGGTTGTTGTTGTTGTTGTTGATATGTGCCGTCGAGTCAGACCCGACTCATAGCGACCCCCCCTTGGGTTTCCGAGGCAGTATCACTATGGAAGTAGATTGCCCCATCTTCCTTCCAAGGAGTGGTTGGTGGGTTTGAACTGCCAGCCTTCTGGTTAGCAGTCAAGTGACTTAGCCGCTACATTACCAGAGAATTTCCTTTTAAACAGATAGTTTCCAGTTTTTGTCCACATTTCTGTTTATATCGTTAAGGTATACTATGAGAAATAACCTGGCCAAGTGAAGGGAATATTTTAAAGGACATATTCCCAGTGTTTTCCCCAGGAATGGTAGAGAACTACCATTGGGTAGGTAGGTTTGAATCTACCTACCTACCAACTGACTCGACAGCACATAACAACAACAACAACAACCTACCAACTGATAGGTTTGAACCACTGACCTTGTTAGCAGCCAAATGCCTTACCCACTATGCCACCAGAGCTCCTTACAGTCAAGTATCTAATTATACCATCATCTTAAGCATATGGAATTCTCCAAATAACTTCAATGACATTCAGTACACAGTTCCTCTGTATAAAATATCCAATGCTGTATGTGTTTGTGCATATTAATTCATTCATTTAGCAAATATTTATCAATTACCTGTTATCAAGCACTAGTCTAGGCATTCAGAATACATCTTTATTAACAAAACAAGCAAAGATCCCTTTCTTCATAGAATCTACAATCTAAAAAGAGAAAACATAATAAATAGGAAACTGAAAAACTATTATATACAATATGTTACAAGGTGATAGGTGCTATTGTTGTTGTTATTATTTGCCATCGAGTTGGACCCAACTCATAGTGACCCCTCCTTGGGTTTCCAAGGCAGTATCACTACCGAAGTAGATTGCCCAACGTTCCTTCCAAGGATTGGTAGGTTCTATAGGAAAAAGAAAACATAGAGCAGGATAAGATAGCTGGGAGACAGTTGGCAATATCTAATAAGTTGGCCTCTGTGGTATCCTTGATACAATTGCATTTACTCAAAAAGTGAGAGATTTAGATAATTAGATCTAGTGTGAGACAAAGAGAACAGCCAGGGCCAATCCCCTGAGTTGCCTGAAGTGTTTGAGGAGGACAAGGAGGCCAGTCTGGCTGGACCTGAGTATGGGAGGGGGAGTACAATAGGAGATGAATCAAAGTGATAGCCGTTGCTTAGGAAAAATTTATTGAGGCATCTGTTGTTGTTGTTGTTGTTATGTGTCGTGGATTCGGACCCAACTCATAGCAACCCTTCCTTGGGTTTCCCAAGGCAGTATCACTATGGTAGTAGATTGCCCCATCTTCCTTCTGAGGAGTGGCTGGTGGGTTTGAACCACCAGCCTTCTGGTTGCCAGTCAAGTGCCTTAGCCACTATGCTACCAGAGCTCCCATTGAGGCATCTAGCACAGTGCAAACATCAGGGGATTTAATTTACACTTTGTGTGAAATAAGAATAATACAGTCCCCTACTTTGCAAGGCTGCCAAAAGAGAGTAACCAATGTCTTACCAATAGGTAACTCTTTGTATATTAGAAAATGCTATGCTAATATTAGTTACCATTATTATTAGTCTAGCAGATATATTTAAAAATTCATTGCAGCCTAAAGGAATCTTATGAACACAAAAGAAGGTAATTATTGACCTCGCCAAGTCAAATTATAGCTACTATAGATATCTTTAATTAAATAAATATATTCCAATAAAGTTTTTTGCAATATAAATATTGGTTAAGCGTATCTCACATTTAAGTTTTTTTTTTAATAAATCTCATGATTATTCAGATGAGGGAAACTGGCTATTTATAATATAAGTTAATTGTAGCTAAAAATGAAGTAGAGTTTTTAACTATACATTTGAACAGAAAATTAATGTTCTGATAAAACACTAGTAACAAAGTGTTAATTATGCTATGTTAAATTCTAAATGTCTTAAAATAGAAATACGTTTTCTTTATTATTTATAATTAGCCCAGAAAATTAAAGTTCAAATTAGGTAATCAAGAAAATTCATCAAATATACAAAGAAAATCTAGAAACTGAATTGTTTGATCTTCCAAATAACTAACCTGTATTGAGCACTAATGCTGTACCAGGAATTGACCCTTACAAGAAACCTATGTGTAAACTCCATTTACAAATGATGACTGTGAGACATCAGAAGGCTAAGGAAGTTACCCAAGGCCAAAGGGCTAGCAACTTGACTCCTGAGCTCCTTCTTCTCGCCATTGCACTCTGCTGCCTTCCCAAGTCTTCTCCTTATGTTGTGAGAGGTGATTGCAGTCTGAGAGCAGTGTGTGTATATGATTGCTTACCCCAATCCAAACCAAACCTTTACCATCAAGCCAGAATCATAGCAACCTCCATAGGGTTTCCAAGGTTATAAATCTTTATGGCAGTAGATTGCCTCATCTTCCTCCCCTGGAGGAACTGGTAGGTTTGAACCGCTGACATTCTTGTTAGCAGCCAAATGCCTTACAGACTATGCCATCAGAGCTCCTTATAGTCAAGGCTAAAATCTCTAACCATATTCTCTTGAAGAAGGAGATATACACGGTACAGTGACCTGATTTAAAGAAAAAAACCAAAAATCTGTTGAATGTATTCATTCAAAATATTAGAGAGTTTGGAAGTCTGGACCTGGAACTATGCTTAGGAAGTCACACACAAGTTGGAGATTAATCTATGGAGTGTAGGATGGACAGATGATTCATACATTATAGCGAAAACCAAATGAAATGAGCAAGCCAAGTCCCACAAGCAAAGTGTCAAGCCAAACCAGGTCAAGGAAGGTAATGTTGGAGGCCGACCTAACATGCAAATAGTGAAGACACACTGGTTGGTATTCTGCTTTCCTGAAGGACCAGTATTAGATATTATGGAGATTATCACTAGGCACTTGGACACAGGGGCATGACCTGGAGTCACCAGAAAAATTAGGATCCCAAACAGGACTTTGTTCATCAGAGAAGAAAACAGGAGTCCATTGGAAGGGGAGAGAAAAGACTAAAGCCACAGCAAAAGCAGCAAGAAGGCTGCCTAGCCTCTGACTTAGGGCTCCTAAGGGTGGAGAGAGCAGAGCCTAGCCTAACCCAACAATGGTCAATAGCCTAATTGCATTTCATGGCTCGAACAATAAAGAGTGGCCAGAAACTCAGAGGCTGATGACCTCAAGCAATATTATTCACCAATCTTCAAAACCTGCTTTTATTTCAAACATAAATTTGCACCTAAATTTAATCTAGCATGCTATATTCAAGTTGTTTTCTCTTGCTTTACTTCTAACTATAGTTAGAAGCTATCTTGTCTGACATAGTTAATCAACAGAGTCAGAGTGGAGAATCTGAAAAAAAAAAAAACAATTTTTATTTAACTCAAAACATGTATATGAGCATTTGTTCATAATGAAATTTTTTCATTTTTATGTTATGTAGTTCAGTCTTTTTTTTAAAAAAAAAATAATGCTCTGATGGTTGGAGTTCAGGAGCTCTGGTGGTGTAGCGGTTAAGGCATTTGGCTGCTAACCAAATGGATGGTGGTTCGAACCCACCAGCTGCTCCACAGAAGACAGGTGGGACAGACTGCTTTTGTAAAGATTTACAACCTTGGGGGTCACTCTGAGTGAGAATCGACTCGGTGGCAGTGAGTTTGCTTTTTTGTTTGTTTATTTGGTTGAAGCTCTAGATAATATAAACCCAGACCCATTGGCACAGAGGATTCTGACTCATGTTGTTGTTGTTGTTGTTAGGTGTCGTCAAGTTGGCTCTGACTCATAGGGACCCTATGTACAACAGAACGAAACACTGCCCTCTCCTGTGCCAGCCTCACAGTCCTTGCTATACCTGAGCCCACTGTTGCAACGAGATGGAGGGCCTTCCCCCTTCTCATCGACCCTCCACTGTACCTAACAAAATATCCTTCTCCAGGGAGTGGTCCCTTTTGACAACATAACCAAAATAGGTGAGATGAAGTCTGGCCATTCTCATTTCCAACAAGCATTCCAGCTGCAGTTCTTCCAGGACAGATTGTTAGTTTTTCGCCAACACCGCAACTCAAAAACATCAACTCTTCTTCAGTCTTCCTTATTCATTGCCTACCTCAGCAACCCTATAATACAGAGTAGAACTGCCCCCTAGGTTTCCAAGAGTGTAAATCTTTACAGAGGCAGATTACCTCATCTTTCTCCCATGGAGTGGCTGGTGGTTTTGAACCTCTGACCTTTTGGTTAGCAGCTGAATGCTTTAACCACTGTGACACCAGAGCTCATTTCTAGATCATATTTTTGTTGTTGTTATGTGCCATCAATTCGGACCCAATTCACAGTGACCCCTCTTTGGGTTTCTGAGGCGGTATCACTACAAAAGTAGATTTCCCAACCTTTCTTCAAGGAATGGCTGGTGGGTTTGAACCATCAGCCTTCTGGTTAGCAGTAAAGTGCCTTAGGTACTACGCTACCAGAGCTACTGCTATAAGTCATGCCCTTAATGTATCATCAAAATTTCCCATTCCAGATAAGAAAGTAGTAAATAATGAAATAATATAAGTGCTGAGTCTATCTAGATTTTACAATGTTGCACAAACTTCCACAATTGTTTCACCTGATTTCACTGCAATTTTTTTATTGTTTTACTTACTTTTCTTTTTTTCAATCAAAAAGTATTCAACTTATTCAGCTGTTTCACAGAACAACTCTTTTTTTTCTTTTCACCCTCATATTTCATTGATTTATGTACTATTTACTTAAATTACTAGGCTTTCATAATGTGTACCAACTACAATAAAGAGGTTTGCAAATAAGTATAACTTAGTGAACACACAGCTCAACAGGTGGGGACAGAGGCTTAGCATCAGCATATTTTACAGAGGGAAGGGAGGGATTGGTTAATGCTGTGGTTAAGTACCACCAGTTGTTGTTGAGTCATTTCTGAGTCATGGCAACTCCAGGTGTTTCAGAGTAGAACTGTGATCCATAAGGTTTGGGCTTTGACTTTTCAGATCACCAGGTTTTTCTTTCAAAGTGCCCTTGGGTAGATTCAAACTACCAACCTTTTGGTTAATAGGCCAGCACTTAGCCATTGGGACCACCTAGGATTAAGAAGGTTAAAAGAGCCTGTATTTCAGAAGACAGAATGAAAATCAAGGAAAGAAGTCTAATGCATAAAATGGCATTTGTTTGGAGTGTTCAAGCTCTTAGGGAATTTTCAGAGTTCCTTACAGATACACTTAAGCTTCAGTTTCCTTAACTGTAAATTTAAATAAATAAATAAATAGACAATACCTACTACCTGCTCTAACTCATTCAACTCAAAAACCAAACTCAATGCCATCGAGTAGATTCCAACTCACAGTGACCTCCGTTGGGTTTCCAAGGTGGTAAATCTTTATTGCCCCATCTTCCTTCCAGGGAGGTGTTGGTGGATTTGAACCACCAACCTTTTGGTTAGCAGTCAAATGCCTTGCTCACTACACCACCAGAGCTCCTTAACTCACAGGATTGTGGAGAGCACAGGATACAGTGTTGGTGAAGGTGCTTTAATATTAAGTTCCTATGCCTGTTAGTAGTATTCACTCAGAGAACTATGAATATGAGTAAATCCAACACTTTTGGATAATCTGACCCATTCTGCCCATCTTATATACTGATAAAACCCAAATGAAACTGAGCATCCTTTCTTTTTTTTTTTTTTTGTTTTGTTTTACTTTAAGCCTTCTATAGACATCTCTTCTCCAGTTATTCCTTTTAAATTCTTTGGCCAATGTCTTCTTTGTCTCAAATGTTAAGTGCTGTCTGAGGCAGTAGAAACATTAACAATTGTCTCTGATTGTTCCTGACAAATGACATGGGGATATGGTTGTTCATATTGAGGGAGCTGAGTCAGGTCAAATAAAGGTAAACCCTGAGATGGCAACGTTTCCAGTGAGCTGCTAGACAGGTTAACTAGAGAGAGGTCTCTGGGGTTAAGGCTCTACTCTGTTCTAGTGTCTCAAGTGGCCAGTGTGCTGGTGCATAGTACCTAAGGCATTTGACTGCTAACCAGAAGGCTGGTTAGCACCAGCCACTCCTCGGAAGGAAGGTTGGGCAACCTTCCCCCATAGTGTTATCACCTCAGAAACCCAAGGAGGAGTCGCTGTGAGTCGCATTCGACTCAACAGCAGTGAGTTTGGTTTTTGGTTTGGTCAATGTCTTTACATGTCTTTAACTCAAAGAGCAAAATGTCTTTGATTTTAAATATGTAGAATCTAAAAGGAAAGTAATTTAAAAAGAGGTTTTTGTTTTTAACAGGCACATAAACTACTAGCTAATTCTTCTTTAAACACAAATGCCCTAATCAGGGGGAATGGGGAAAGGAAAAAAAGCTTATAAAAATATGAGTTTGCATTGCTTATGTTGACATACTACTTTTGCCATAAAGCACAAGTTACAAAGGACCAGTTGAGGTCCAGAGCCTTTTGGCCAGGGTTCCACTAATTACTTGTTTGTATGAGAGAGACAAAAATCCTCTAAAGACCTCTTTTTCTCCCAAATTATGAATTCTTGGAACTAATAGGAAATTTTGCTTAAAAGCATCAGCCCAGCTAGCTGAAAAAGAGTGATGATTTGGGGTCATATTCTGCTAAATAGCACACTAGTTTCAATTACCTACAATTAGTGTGGTTTCATAATATTATCTGTAGGCCAGCATTTTCCTTCCTTGCATTTTCTGTCTCTCTCATTTCATGTTAGCACAATAAAGAAACCCTAAAAAGCTCTTCACAAAAATAATTTGAACATGAACTTGTGAACAACTACATATGCAGCTCTCCCCTATCTCATATTCAAAAGCACCCACATTTATCTGGTCTCTTTTTCTACTTTCTCCTAAAAGGATGTGGAGGGATATATTCAGTATGTAAAAATAAGCTATTGCACCTCAGAAAGGAGATAGGATGTTAATTAAGGGTTGTTTGAATGAACAAGTTACATTGCATTGTCTACTGGGAGTTGGCTGCCAAATGCTTTTTTGGTAAAGAGTCAAGAAAAACATTCAAGAGGGCCCCGGCAAGCTTGGCAGAGAAGCAAGCAGCACTTCCATTTGTGAAGTAGGTGCAGAAGGGTTGCTCCAGTATTGTTAAAAATCTGGGTGCAGGCTGCAAACTCCAGCTTCATGGTGTTTTTTTCCCAAACTTGAGAGACACCTTCCTAAAGAGCTGCCTGCTGCTCAGGTCTGACCATGGACAATGGGGTGCGTATTCAGACTGATTGCCTCTTTCTTGCTCAATACCTTTTTCAAGATAAAGATCTTTGTCATTCTTCTTGGACCGACCTAGGAGACTTGAGCTTTAAGATTTACAATAGCCCAGGCTTTGCAGTAAAATAATTGATGCTCTTTTGAAAGAAACCAGGCAAACTGGTCAGTATGATTACCTTTAACAAACCAGGGAATTTTAGACACTTGGCCACCTGTAAATGTGAGGGAGAATCAGTTACTCTGTTTTTAAAAGACTTCTTAATGTTAGCATGATGTCAGGAAGAGTAAGCCTTTAGCCTGCTTACCTGATGGGTTTGGGTGTGGGGTGGCATGTAAATAGAGCTGAAAGAATTTGTTTTGTTTGAAAAAATATAAAAACATGGAGGATGCAATGTGTTTTTTATTGTAATGGATAAAAGAAGCAGTGACTCCAGTAGATGAAGTGACTTCTTGCATGACTCTCGCATGTAGAGTATTTGGTATTTCTTAGCATGACACAGCCTTTGACGTGCGTGTCTGGTACTTTACATGTCTCCTCCTTTAATTCTGTAATTGGGTGGTTCTTTTGCTGCTCTTTTGTAGCATGAAACCATGGGCATCAAGTTGATTTCATGTGACTTGCCTCATAGCAACCCCCATAGCGTTTCCAAGGCAGTAAATCTTTATGCAAGTATATTGCCCCGCATTCCTTCTGCAGAGTGGCTGGTGGGTTTGAACTGCCAGCCTTCTGGTTAGCAGTCAAATACGTTAGGCATTGTGCTATCAGAGCTCCTTTTTGTATCATGAGTAGTAATTTTTTTTTTTTTTTCAACTATGATTTGTATGCCTTTGATACAAATGTGAATAAACAAATCTCCTGGTATTAAAACATTCAGTTGAAGGCAACAGATGAAGGAATTTCTCCATAAATGTGCATGTGTTGGGAGAAAATTATTAGTGGTAGCTCTGGTAGTGTACTACACAAGGCATTTGACTGGTAACCAGAAGGCTGGCAGTTCAGACCCACCAGCCACTCCTCGGAAGGAAGGTTGGGCAATCTACTTCTGTAGTGATATCACCTCAGAAATCCAAGGAGGAGTCACTATGAGTCGGGTCTGACTCAACAGCACATAACAACAACAACAACGTTTTAAAAATATTTCTAAAATAAACACTGCTTGACTGGGCACTCCAAGTAAACATTAATTTTTGTCCTTTCTATTCTTAATCATTAAAATATGTGGTAAAAAAAAATTTAATAATTGCTTTTCAGTTGTTTAAAAGGTAAAATAATAAATAACATGAGTTTGTTTATGCTTGAAACTCATGTTGTGGTTTTCTTTTAATGATGTGGCCTTGATAATAACAGCAATAAAATAATACTTAATGTATGAAAATCTAATCACTTTAGATTTTAAAAATCTAAAATCCAACAGTTATAAAATATAATAATAACACATTTTGAGTAACTACTCTGTGCCTGGCTTTTTTAAGTGTGTTTCATGTATTAAATTATGAGGAAACTGAGGCCCAGAGAGGTTAGGTAACTTATTCACGTACTCATATCAGTAAGTGAACCAAAATTTAGACCTAGGCTTTCTGACTGCAAAGCCTACACCTTAGCCACCATATTATATTGCCTTGCCTACAGTGTAACTATTAGTGCTTTTATTAAGCCCTTCAATGAAGATCCGTTCAACAATATAATTTTTTAAATGTTTATGTTAGACATTTATTTTAATGGACCCAGTAAGTAAAGAAACCATTGGTCCTGGAAAATATAATACTATAGATGTATTAATGGGCATTATGTCTGCTTTACATACAAGAGAAATGGCATCTAACACATTACTGCTATTCTCATTAGACACTTTAGTTTGATGAAGCAGGAACATGTAACTTGCCTCAATCATTGTGGTAGAACATTCCTTTCTTTTCCAGTTGTCACATGATAAGCTATGAATCAAATATTTGGATCTTGATTTTTCTGTGGAGTTTTGGGAAATTTTGCTATAATTACTGTTTTTTATAGCATTAGTAGCAACAGTGTTTAACAGAAGGCACAAGTAAAAATTGATACATAAGAAAAGAAAAAATCTTCACTGAAATAGAAATTACATACCACAAAATTCACTTGTTTAAAATGTACAATACAATAGTTTCAGCATATTTACAGAGTTATAAAACTTGATATTTGGTTTTTAAAAATTAATTCATTAAAAATCATCTTTCAGAAGCTTACATTAAAAGTACTTCAAGGCTGATGAAAACCATTAATGTTTTCTGTGTTCTTCCCCTTCCCAGAAATGTGTACTATACTGGCCTGAAAAGAGAGGCATATACGGGAAAGTTGAGGTGCTAGTTATCAGTGTGAAAGAGTGTAATAACTACACAGTTCGAAACCTTGTCTTAAAGGTAAGATTATGATACTATAGTTATCAACAAAGAGTATGATGATATAATCTTATGTTTCTACTTTGAAATTATTTATGCTCTTAAGTACTACAGATTTTATTTAAGGACATTAAATACTATCAAGAGCAAAGAGAAATTATAATCATTTCCTAATGTATTTCTTGGTTGTCAGCTACTATGAAATATGTGGAATAATTAAATTAATGTAAGTAGATATGAAGGAAATTCATTATGTGAGATGTTATGATCTTTTAATTTGGATAATTAACACATCCTTGATTGAACCTTTGGAAAGTCTTTATGGGCTTATGCTAGAGACCTTACCATGACTTTATTTTATAATTTTTTAAAAGTCACTTGGTCTAAGCATCTTTAAGTAAGACCTGGAAACTGTAAAAGAGAAAATCTGCACTTGTGGGTGGCTGTGGGAGGCAAGACAAGCCTGAAGTGTTGATGAGATCTTCAGAAATTTAGAGTTACAGTAATTTATAGGGACTTTCCCCAGACAAGATTATGTCATAGAAAAATTATCTTATTTAACTTACTGTAGGCAGATACTGAGGAAAGTTGCCATGGTATTATTTTTTGCTCTAGAGCATGATCATCCCAAAGATTTCAATACTCTCTAGAACATCACCACTGGGACAGAATCATCTTAGAGAAGAAGAGGGTGGACGCAGAGCTGCAGTTACAGTGTTATTGAGAAATGCTGAATAGGAAGGCACTTATGGAAAACTGTTTTCAACACATGTCCTCCAGTACCTAGTGTATGCCAAGTCCCCAACCAGGCATTGGGTTGCAAAGATTATACAGACTGACCCTATGCTCAAGGCATTTTCAATCAAGCAACCCCATGTAGTTCTTTGGTACTGGAATTCCTCACTATTATTAAATACTGGAATTTGGGATGAGTGTAGAAGTAGTAGAGTGACTGAATATAAAGTTAAATGTTCTTATATTGGTTAAGCAGTTGCTGTTGAGTCGATTCCAACTCATGGCAACAATATGTTGCCATGAGTCAAATTGTCCTACATAGGGCTTTCAGTGGCTGACTTTTCAGAAGTAGACCACCAGGCCTTTCTTCCTATTAGCTGCTTAGCGTGCTAGCCAGAATCCCGGAGTGGTGCAAATGGTTAACATGCTTGGCTGCTAACCAAAAGTTTGGTGCTTTGAATCCACACAGAAGGGCTTGGGAATTGATACTGGTATATTGGTTAACATGTTTATAATAACCTTTCAGGAACACTCATAGAACAGGAAACACAATATCCCAGTTCTTTCTTGGCTACATTTTTCATTTACCATTTTGTTCATTATAACTAATTTTAAGCATATATCTATCATCTGTTATGTATACACTATCCATATTACATACATATCCATTTAGTAAGGGTGAGACTGTCAATTTTGAGATGAGTATATGCATAGTAAGCCTTTCTTTAGGTGAAGGAGCATTCTTCAAAATTCTGTTCCCAAAAAGCCACATGTTTTCCACCCAGAAATAAGTAGCCAGAAAGCTGGGAGTTATAAACAGCAGTCATTACTGTGGTTTGAACAATGTTTGGTGGCTGTTGCTATTTTCAGCAAGGAAGTCACACCCAACATGTGAAGCATTACTGGTACACCTCATGGCCTGATCACAAGACTCCTGACAGTGCCCAGCCCCTTCTACAACTCATGCTGGATGTCGAAGAAGACAGACTTGCTTCCGTGGGCCGAGGGCCTGTGGTTGTCCACTGCAGGTAAGGCATGAACTATCCTATCTGCCTAAGCAACTATCCATTCTCTGTAAAGTCATACAGTAGGTGGGAGTTGGGTTTTGCTTCCTGGATGTGACCTTGTTAGCAAATGAAATATTTATTGAAATTGATTAACTTCCTGATATTTGAGCTTGACCAAGATGATGATTACAGAAATGAAGTCATATTTTTAGGGCATTTTCAGAGAGCAGTTACACGGTTGACAGCATGTAAATTTTAAGTAAGTGGCTCAATGAACAGGAAAGCTTAGTCATCTACCTTGAAATTTATATTTATCCATTTAGTCTCATAAGCCTCAGATACACAAAGAATTACAGAAATTTTCTTTGAAATCATCGATGGTTTTTGTGCTCTTCCAAGATGGCACCTAAACAGTATTTACACTGAATCTGGATAACATTTATTATTAACAAATTTGGTGAAAATCGGGCAACTCTTGTAAAAGTTATCTCATAAAAAACAGATTGAAATAAATTTGGTAGTTTGCCAAAAAGAAAACAGTGCTGTTACCAGAACATGGGGTACTGGCTGCAGGGTGACAGAGGCAACAGAGGTCAGTGATGGCTCCCTTCTCTAATCTCTGGCTTGAATCTCTCCTGCTGTGACTGATACCTCTTCCCCCTTGTTTTCCTTTTAATATACCCAAACTAAAGCAAGTAATTTAGAGGTTGTTTATTTAACCAGACATCTATCTCCATACTTTCTCAAAATAATTTGTGTTGCTTTGTTTAACCTTCTCATAAGTCTATTAAGACAGTTTTTGATAATACTTTCAATAAATAAAAATATATTACTTTAAATGATCATTTTAGCTTCTTTATTATTCTTTAACAGTACTGTGTTAGTTTTTGGACCTTTATGAGTTAATTAAAAATAAAATTTTCTTTTTGTTCATTTATCCAAAGAGGTCATTATCTGGCTTCTAGCAGAGGATCTTATCCTAAATGTAACATGCTTGGTTTATCCTAAATGTAGTTTGGAGTTGAGGAAAAGCAACCTAATTGGTTGTATTTTAGAGGTAGAACTACTCCCCCCCCAAAATCATAAAATAGGATATCAAAAACCAACTAGCCACTTCCCTTATAAAACCAGTTTCCCTTCTGATTACAGTTTCTAAGAATGAAACCATCTTTTTTCCAGGCACTCAACATTCAATGCTGACAGTTATCTTTGGCCATTCTCTCAATTCCATCCTCAGTATCTAATCAGTCACCAGATTGTCTTTCCCTTCAAAGCTTCTCCTGTAATCACTTCCTGCCCAACTACCCTAGTTCAGGCCCTTGTGACCTCATCCATGTTTTCAGAAGTAGTCAGCTAATTGCACATGAAAAACCCCATTCCTGCTTTAACCTACCCTGTGCACTTCTCTTGATGTTCCTAAAACATTTGTCATCACATGAAGTCCCATACAAAACTTCTCAAAGCCTTCTCATTGCTTGCAGTAGAAGTCCTTAATGTTGGGCCTATGTATGAACTAAGGGGTCAGTGAACTCCTTGAAATTGTTTGGACAAATTTTGAGTACACACAAGCTTCTATGACTTTTCTGGGGAAAGAAAGTTTTCATTCTTAAAAAATCAAAAGTACCACTGGCCTAGAGAATAAGGTCTAAATCTCTTAACAGTTCATTTTGCATAAGGCATTTGACTACTAACCAGAAGGCTCGCAGTTCAAACCCACCAGCCACTTCTCAGAAGGAAGATTGGGCAATCTACTTCCATAGAGATACTGCCTCAAAAACCCAAGGAGGGTTGCTATGAGTTGAATTGACTCAGTGGTAGTGAGTGTGATTTTTTTGTTGTTGTTGTTTATAGACCCCAATGCCAATCTGGGTTGCACAAACTGTTAAGTACTCCACTACTAGTCAAAAGGTTGGCAATTCAAATGCACCCACAGGCACCTGGGAAGACAGATCTGGCGATTTGCTTCTGAAAGATCACAGCCTTGAGAACCTTATGGGGTTCTCTCTGCACACGGGGGGTTGCCATGCTACACACATGGAGTTTCCATGAGTCAGAATTGACACAACAGCAACTTATGGCAATGACACAGGCCCTATTGTACCTTGCCTGTCTTATTTCCCACTGTTCCTGTAAAATAACTATCTTTAAGCCAAGTTGTTTATTCATTATCATGCATCATATATCCTGTTATGCATGTATTCTTATACCATTCTCCCACATGGAATATTCTTCCTCAGTCATGATAACCAAAACTGCTGTCATTATTAGAGTACTGTTCAAATCCTATTTCTTCAATGAAACATACTCTGTATAGACACCTCAATAAAAAGGGACTCATTCATCTTCTCAGTTCCTCTAGCACTCATATTCAACATGGAACAAGTGCCAACTATGAAAAGCAAATGTTACTTGAATGTAAAGAGGAGATTATTAACTCCAGCCATGCATATTGAAGAAAACATCTAAAACTTGGAATATATTGAACTAGGTCTTCAGAAATTAGTGTTTAAGGTTTTAAAAGTTGGTGGAGGGCATTTCTGATCAAGATTAACACAGAAAGAAAAATTGGAAAATAAAAGGCATTTATTGTCATGATTGATTTAAAGAAGAACAGGTACAGGGAGAACTGCAGAAGGACATAAAGCTTGAAAGTTAGTCACATTCAGATTATACATGGCCACGAATACCATACTAGAGAAATTAGGCATTATTCTATAACTATGGGAGCCTTGGACAGTTTGGAGTAGGGAGTAATATGATTAGCTCTCTATTTTAGAAATATGAACCTAAAGCTGTGTGTGTGGTAAATTCATCCAGGAAAAGCCTTGAGATTTGGAAACCATAATGAGATCATTGCTTTAATTTAATCATAAAGTAAGGAGATGTCAAAAACGTGAGCATAGTCTATAGAAAAGAAAGCATGGATCCCAAAGTCTGAGCAGAGGTGGAAAATATAATAATTGGTAACAGATTGGATGTGGGAGGTGAGACAGGAAGAAGATGGCTTTAGATGGCTCCAAAATTTCTAGGCTGGGAAAGTTGTGACTGGCTGGTAATGCCATTGAGGGGAATGATAATGAATTTTGTTTCAGATATATCAAATTTAGATATATTGAATTGAAGCAAGCGCAGAATAGCAACGTCAAGATTGCCAGCTAAGATATGAAATGCCAATCCAGAGTGTAGAAGAAATTGATGTAGATTTGAGAAATATTTACATAAAGACTGTGAGTGGTTAAGATTGCTGACCGACCTGGTGGAACCCCTGAGACTATGGCCCCTAGCTGCCCTTCAGATCTGGAATTGAACCCCCTCTTGTGGCTTCCAAGCAAACAAAAGACAGGCTTATGAACTGAACATTTACAATAGGTAGATACACTCTTTGGAGAGATCAATCATGAAAGGATAGAAGTGCTGTGTATGCACAGGGAGACAGCTTAGGGGAAGGAGTGCATGGGAGGGAAGGACACAGGGAAGAGGTAACTATGGGAATGGGAAGGAAGCTGTTGCATTATGGGAAATTGCAGTGTCATGAGACATAGTGTATGTGAGCTGCCGTATGGAAAATGAATTTGCTCTGTAAACTTTCACCCAAATCACAATAAAAATTAAAAAAAAAAAAAATGCTGACCAAAAGAGAGAGAAAGACCTTATTAGGTTGAGTTTATGGGCATACAGTTTAGGGTAA
Organism: Orycteropus afer afer; assembly: GCF_000298275.1. Lineage (NCBI taxonomy): Eukaryota > Metazoa > Chordata > Mammalia > Tubulidentata > Orycteropodidae > Orycteropus > Orycteropus afer. Next base: position 162,447 of record NW_006921926.1, on the reverse strand, counting down.
ATGAATGTGTAAAGCCTCTTGGACAGATAGTGTTTCTATTCAACTATTGCCTCTATATAAATGACTTGGATATGTTTGCTTCTAGACACATCCTCTGATAAAGTGAATTGAGTCCACCTATTCACTAGAATCCACAACATTAGTATATCTAAGACCAAGCTCCCCATCTCTCTCCCTCAAATCAGCCCTTATTCCAGAATCCTCTTTTAGTTCAGTGGTACCACCATTCTTCAATACTCAAGGCCTGGTCAGCTTTGACTTTCTACTTTGGTCACTCTTCAACCGCAGTCCTCCAGACTCACATTTTTGGATGCCTAAAGTCTTTCCCCACCTTCCTACTGCCGATCCTTCACCTGAATCAGGATTATTCTTTCTAGAATGCATTGCCTTTCTCACTCTTCTGTCACCCATCACCTCTCTCCCCCAACACTTATCCTACTATTATTGTTGTTAGGAGCTGTCAAGTCGATTTCAATTCAATTTCCATTCATAATGACCTCATGTGACAGAGTAGAACTGCCATGTAGGGTTTGCTATGTTGTGACCTTTATGGGAGCAGATCTCCAAGTCTTTTACCCAGAAAGCTGCTGAGTGGGTTTTAACTGCTAAGTTGGTTCGAGTGTCCAACCTTTTCATTAGCTGCTAAGCACTTACCCATGGCATCACCAGGGCTCCTGATCCTAGTTGTTGTTGTGGTTGTGTGCCATCGAGTCAGACCCAACTCTTAGCGACCTCTCCTTGGGTTGCCGAGGCAGTATCACTACGGAAGTAGATTGCCCAACCTTCCTTCTGACCTGATCCTAAGTACATAAAACTAAATGAAACAATGTACTTTAAGCATTCAGCTCAAGGCCTGGCTTATATTATTCAATATATGAGAGCCATTTTATTATTTCCGATTATTGTTTCAGATTTAAAATTACCAATTTGAAAGAATATAATTTACCTTTGTCCTCTTTCCTCCATCTTTTTACTCTTTATTTTTTTCTTTTCAGTGCAGGGATAGGTAGAACTGGATGTTTCATTGCTACATCCATTGGCTGTCGACAGTTGAAAGAAGAAGGAGTTGTTGATACACTAAGCATTGTCTGCCAGCTTCGTGTAGACAGGTGAGTGTTTGAGGGGGTATGTAATGGAGACTTCACTTCAGAGGAGTATTATGAGTCACAATCTGATCTGATCAAGATGACTTTGTGACCATCCCAGGCTCTCAAGTCCTCAATCTCAACAGAGATTTATGTAAAATGCATAAGAATATACATTACATTAAAAGTCTCTGAGAACATGTTACTTATAACTGCCAAAAAGTTCAAAAACTAAAGCTCAGGCTTAATTTTTCTACATTTTTAATACTGATTGTTTATACCAGTAGCTTTTCTTTCTTTATATGTTAGGATGGTGTAGGACCAAGCAATGTTATGTTCTATCATACATAAGGTCACCATGAGTTGCAGCCAACTCAGCAGTACCTAACTACAAAAAATTCCTTTATATGTACTCTCATTTGACTTAGTCATTTACTTTAGGATCTTGATCCTCTGGTGACATAATGCCTAAGACATTTGACTGCTTACCAGAAGGCTGGCGGTTCAAACCCCCAGTCACTCCCTGGAAGGAAGTTGGGCAATCTACTTCCATAGTGATATCGCCTCAGAAACCCAAGGAGGGGTCACAATGAGTCAGATCCAACTCCACTGCAGTGTGTTACGTTTGTTCTTTTATATATAGATGGTTCAATCACTTTTGTGATGACTTGTATACTATATTTTGAAGACAAAATAAACAACAACAAAAAAAACTCTCTTCTTTTCTCCATTACTAATTGTGCTTGGGTCAATGAATAGATGAGTCATCGATATAGAAAGTGAACAGATGTTCTTTGAGAGAAGGTACAGAGAGAAAGATGCCATAGGAGTGTATGAGTAGCCAGCCTCTATGGTCAGAAATTCAGTATAGTGGAAAAGCACTTCTTCTGAAATGCTAAAAAGATTGGGTTTGCTTCACTCACTTATACAGTAAATAATTATTACTCACCTCCTATATCTTAGGAATTGTTCTCAATGCTGTGAACACAGCATTAAACAAGATGAGTGAGGCCCATCTGCTTGCTCTCTCAGAGTTTACATGTTGACAGAGAGATTAAAAAACAAGCAAAGAAATAAACATAATTTCAGATAGAAATAAATGCTATGAAATAATAAAACAAAGAGGATTTTGGGAGCTGAACCTCTTGGACTTCAGCCCTGTGACCTGGACTTTCCTAAAACTGAAACTATATAGTTACTTTTAAAATTCATTCAACTAAAAGGGACAAAAGTATTGTTCTGAAAATCTAATGAGGTGATACATGTAAAGCACGTAGAACAGGGCCTGGTGCATAGTAAGGCTTCAATAAATGTTCGCTATGTTATCATTGCCATCACCATTATTAAAATTATTTAAAAAAATCCTCCTATTTCTAAAAATTAAAATCCTCCAGTCCAGATTAGGTTTCTTTCTTCTGTACTTCTACAGTGGGTTGAATTTTCTTCTCTCAGGCATCTTCCCATACCATGTAGAAAACCATGCCTTGTCTCCTTTTAAATAATAGCCTTTAAATTTTTATAAGTACATATTTCTTTTCTTTTGCTTCTTAATGTTGACTCACTTAATAGAGGCTGTTCATCATGCTGGTTAAGATTCAGAGCTGTAGAAAGAGATCACCTGGGTTTGCATCCTAGCTCCCACAATTTTCTGATCGTATGACCTTAGGCAAATTAATAAACTTACCCATGCCTCCATTTTCTTTTCTGGAAAAATGGAAATTATAATAGCATCTACCTCATACAGTTGTTGTAAAGATTAAATGAGATAATCTATGTAAAGTGTCTAGGACATAACAAGCACTCAATCAACTTTAGTCAGATTTATTAACAATGTTTACAACACCACACAATTGTCAGTTTGCTGGTGTGATGCTGGAAGTTCTCACTTTAGTAATTCAAATACCAGGAGAGTCACCCTTGGTGAACAGATGTCTGCATAACTTCCAGACTAAGGCAGATTAGGAAAAAGGATTTGATAATCTACTTCTGAAAAAATTGAGTGAAAAATTTATGAATAGCAATGGAGCATTGTCTGATTTAGTGCCAGATGAGCCCCTCAGACTGGAAGTCACTCAAAATACAACTGGGGAAAAGCTGCCTCCTCAAAGTAGTGTCAACCATCATGACATGTTGGAGTAAATCTTTCTGGACATTCATTTAGTGATGCAGCATGAGTCAAAATGAGAAGAAACAGATGCAAACATCCATTAACAATTGGAATGTAGAATGTACAAAGTATGAATCTAGTAAAATTGAAGCTGTTACAAATGAAATGGAATACATAAAATTCCATATCCTATGCATTATTGTTTTTGCTAGGTGTCGTGGAGTCGGATCCGACTCAAAGTGATCCTGTGTAACAGAATTAAACACAGACAACTCCTGTGCCATCCTCACAATCATTGCTATGCTTTTACCCACTGTTGCAGGCACTACTTCAATCCATCTGTGTGAGGTATTCCTCTTTTCCCTGACCTTGTACTTTCCCAAGCATGACATCCTTCTCCAGTGATTTGTCCCGCCTGATAACGTGATCAAAGTACTGTAAACGAAGTCTAACCAATCTTCCTTGTAAAGAACATTATGGCTTTACTTCTTCCAAGACAGATTTGTTTCTTCTTCTGGCTGTCATGGTATATTCAATATTCTTTGCCAACACCATAATTCAAATGCATCAATTCTTCTCCAGTCTTCCTTATTCATTGTCCAGCTTTCACACGCATATACATCAGTTGAAAAGACAATGGCATGGGTCAGGCACACTTTAGTCTTCAAAGTGACATCTTTGATCTTTAACACTGTAAAGAGGTATTTTGAAGCAGATTTGCACTAAGTGATACAGCCTTTGATTTCTTGACTGCTGCTTCCATGGACATTGATTGTGGATCCAAGTAAAATGAAATCCTTGAAAACATCAATCTTTTCTCCATTTATCATGATGATGTTATTTGTCGGTCTAGTTGTGAAGATTTTAGTTTTCTTTATGTTGACATGTAATCCATACCAAAAGCTATAGTCTTTGATCTTCACCAGTAAATGCTCAAGTCTTCTTCATTTTCAGCAACCAAAATTGTGTCATCTGCATATTTCTAGTTGTTAATGAGTCTTCCTCCAATACTGATACTGTGTTCTTCATATAGTCCAGGTTCTTGAATTATTTACTCGGCATACAAATTGAATAAGTATAGTGAAAGGATACATCCCTGATGCACATCCTACCTGATTTTAAACCATGTAGTATGCCCTTGTTCTGTCTGAACAATAGTCTCTTTGTCTGTGTACAGGTTCCTCATGAGCACAATTAAGTGTTATGGAATTCCCATTCTTCGCAACATTATCCATAATTTGTTATGATCCACACAGTAGAATGCCTTTGCATAGTCAATAAAACACAGGTAAACATCTTTCTGGTAGTCTCAGCTTTAAAACATGATCCATCTGACATCAGTAATGACATGCATTGTTCCACATGCTCTTCAGAATCTGGCTTCAATTTCTGGAAGTTCCCTATGGATGTACTGCTGGCACCATTTTTTAAATTATCTTCAGCCAAATTTTACTTGCATGTGATAGTAATGATTTGTTCACTAATTTCCACATTCTGTTGGATCACTTTTCTTAGGAATGGGCACAAGTATGGATCTCTTCCAATCAGTTGGCCCGGTAGCTGTCTTCCACATTTCATGGCATAAACAAGTGAGTGCTTCCAGTGTTGCATCCATCTGTCCAAACATCCCAGTGCATATGCCATTAATTTCTGGGGTCTTGATTTTCATCAATTCCATCAGTGCAGCTTGGACTTTTTCCTTCAGTACCATCAGTTCTTGATCATATGCTACCTCCTGAACTGGATGAACATCAACCAATTCTTTTGGTACAGGGACTCTGTATTCCTTCCATCTTCTTTTCATGCTTCCTTCATTGTTCAATATTTTACCCAAGAAACTTTCAACGCTGCAATTTGAAACTTGAATTTTTTCTTCAGTTCTTTCAGTTTGAGAAACGCTGAACCTGTTCCTTTCTTTTGATGTTCTAATTGCAGGCCTTTGCACATTTCATTGTAATACTTCACTTTGTCTTCTCTACTTGCCCTTTGAATCTTCTTTTACTTCATCATTTTTTCCATTTGTTTTAGCTACTCTCTGTTCAAGAGCAAGTTTCATAGTCTCTTCTGATATCCATTATGGTCTTTTCATTCTTTCCCGTGTTTTCAATGAACTTTTGCTTTCTTAATGTATGATATGTCCTTGATATTATCCCACAACTTGTTTGGTTTTTCGTCATTAGTGTTCAGTGCTTCAAATTTGTTCTTCAGATGGTCTCCAAATTCAGGTGGGATATTTTCAAGGTCATATTTTGGATTTCATGGATTTGTTTTAATTTACTTTAGCCTCAACTTAAACTTGCGTTTGAGCAATTGATGCTATGTTTCACAGTTGGGCCCTGGCTTTGTTCTGATTGATGACATTGAGCTTCTCCATCATTTCTTTCTACAGATATATTTGTTCTTATTCTTGTGTATTCTTATTCTTGTGTATTACCCATGTGGTCCACATGTGTAATTGCTGTTTATGTTGTTGAAAAGAGGTATTTGCAATGAATAAGTCATTGGTTTTGCAAAATTCTATCATGCAGTCCCCAGCATCATTTCTGTCACCAAGGCCATATTTTCCAACTACTGATGCTTCGTTGTTTCCAACTTTCACATTCCCATCACCAGTAGTTATCAGTGCATCTTGATTGCATGCTTGGTCAATTTCAGACTGCAGAAGTTGGTAAAAATCTTCAATTTCTTCATTTTAGCTTTAGTGATTGGTGCATAAATTTGAATAACAAAAGTATTAACTAGTTTTTCTTGTAAGTGTATGGATATCATCCTATCACTAGCTCTGGTGGCATGTGGCCTAAGGCATTTACCTGCTAACCAGAAGGCTGGTGGTTCAAACCCACCAGCCACTCTGTGGAAGGAAGACGGGGCAATCTACTTCCGTAAAAATCTACCACCTTGGAAACCCAAAGGGGGTTGCTGTGAGTCAGCAACTCAATGGCAGGGAGTTTGGTTTTCGTAATCACTGCCAGCACTGTACTTCAAGAAGATCTTCAAATGTTCTTTGGGATGATGAATGTGATGCCATTCTTTTTCAATTTGTCATTCCTAGCATAGTGGAACATATGATTATCTGATTCAAAATGGTCAGTATCAGTCCATTTTGGCTCACTAATTGGTTGATGTACAACTATTTTGGTAGGCAGCATATGATCAAGAACTGATGGTATTGAAGGAAGTAGTCCAAGCTACACTGAAGGAACTGGTGAAAAACAAGGCTCCAGGAATTCAATGGAATAGCATTGAGATGTTTCAACAAATGGATGCAATGTTGGAAGCACTAACTTATTTATGCCAAGAAATTTGGAAATCAGACACTTGGCCAACCAATTGGAAGAGAATCATATTTGTGCCCATTCCTAGGATAGGTGATCCAACAGAATGTGAGAATTATTGAACAAATCATTACTATCACATGCAAGTAAAATTTGACTGAAGATAATTTAAAAAATAGTGTCAGCATATGATCAAGAACTGATGGTACTGAAGGAAAACGTCCAAGCTGCACTGATGGAATTGATGAAAATCAAGAACCCGGGAATTAATGGCATACACACTGGGATATTTGGACAGATGGATGCAACACTGGAAGCACTCACTTGTTTATGCCATGAAATGTGGAAGACAGCTACCGGGCCAACTGATTGGAAGAGATCCATACTTGTGCCCATTCCTAAGAAAAGTGATCCAACAGAATGTGGAAATTATTGAACAAATCATTACTATCACATGCAAGTAAAGTTTTGTTGAAAATAATTAAAAAATGGTTGCACCAGTTCATCAACAGGGAACAGCCAGGACTTAATTGTGCTCAAGGAACTTTGCTTTCTTAATGTATGATATGTCCTTGATGTTACCCCACAACTTGTGTGGTTTTTTTGTCATTAGTGTTCAATGCTTCAAATCTGTTCTTCAGATAGTTTCTAAATTCAGGTGGGATATGCTTAGGGTCATATTTTGGCTTTCATGGACTTGTTTTAATTTACTTTAGCTTCAACTTAAACTTGCCTTTGTGCAATTGATGGTATGTTTCACAGTTAGGCCTTGACCTTGTTCTGACTAATGACATTGAGTTTCTCCATCATCTCTTTCTACACATGTATTTGTTCTTATTCTTGTGTATTCTCTCTGGTGTAGTCCACATATGCAATTGCTGTTTATGTTGTTGTAAAAAGTGCAGTGGTTAAGACATTTGACTTTTAATAAATAGTCCCATGGTGTAAACCCACCAGTTACTCCACAGGAGAAAGATGAGGCAGCCTGCTTCTATAAAGATTTACAGCCTTGGAAACCCTATGGTGCAGTTCTACTCTGTCCTATAGGGTCACTATGAGTTAGAATCAACTCAATGGCAGTGGTTTTTTTTGTTTGTTTGTTTGTTTGATTGTTTGTTTTGTTTTTTAAATTGTGCTCATGAGGAACTTGTACATAGAACAAGAGACAATCTTTCAAACAGAACAAGGAGATACTGCATGGTTTAAAATCAGGAAAAAATGTGCATCAAAGTTGTATCCTTTCATCGTTTTATTCAATCTGCTTGCTGAGCAAATACTCTGAGAAGCTGGACTATATAAAGAAGAATGTGGCATCAGGAGTGATGGAACAACCTGCGATATGCAGGTGACAAAACTTGTTTGCTGAAAGTGAAGACTTGAAACACTGATGAAGATCAAAGACTACAGCTTTCAGTATGGATTACACCTCAATATAAAGAAAACTAAAATCCCCACAATTGGACCAATAAACACTATCTTGAAAAATGGAGAAAAGATTAAAGATGTCAAGGATTTTATTTTAGTTGGATCCATAATCAACGTTCATAGAAGCAGCAGAAATCAAATGACATTTGATTTCAAGAAATCAAATGACATACTGCCTTGGGCAAATCTACTTCAAAAGACCTCTTTAAAGTATTAAAGAGCAAAGATATCACTTTGAAGAGAAAGGTGCTTCTGACCCAAACCATTGTCCTTTCAATTGACTCATATACATGTGAAAACTGGAAAATGAGTAAGGAAGACTGAAGAAGAATTGATGCATTTGAATTGTGGTGTTGGCAGAGAATATTGAATATATGGACTGCCAGGAGAATGAACAAATCTGTCTTGGAAGAAGTATAGGTAGAATGCTCCTTAGAAGCAAAACTGGAGAGTTTGTCTCCTATAAATTGGTCATGTTATCAGGAGGAACCAGTCCTTGGAGAACGATACCACGTTTGGGAATGTAGAAGGTCAGTGAGAAAGAGGGAGACCCTCAATGAGCGAGATTGCAACAATGGACTCAGGCGTAGCAGTGATTGTGTGGATGGTGTAGAACTGGGCAGTGTTTCGTTCTGTTGTACCTAGGGTTACTATGAGTTGAAACTGACTCAATGGCACCTAACAACAACATCAATATCATACATAGCAAGTAATCTGACCATACATCCATAAACTGAAGATAATAATTTATACCTTACAGAGTTAGTTTAACATTTGTTGTTGTTGTTGTTGTTATGTGCCGTCGAGTCGGCCCCAACTCATAGCGACCCCTCCTTGGGTTTCCGAGGCAGTATCACTATGGAAGTAGGATTGCCCAGCCTTCCTTCCGAAGAGTGGCTGGTGGGTTTGAACCGCCAGCCTTCTGGTTAGCAGTCAAGTGCTTTAGCCACTATGAGTTTAAACCTGTGAAGTCGTACTCAAGTGTTTAATCTATGTTTCTTATCCTCTCTCTGTGCTTCTCCCTTTCCACACTTCACATGTAACTGCTTCCAAAAAAATTTTCTTTTCATACAAAAGATCTGCTCCATTTTCTCTTCTCTTCCTCTTGTAATTGGTCTTCCCCAACCCTTCTTTCCTTCTTTGCAATAATAGTCCATAACTACTTGTAATAGGATCATGTCACTTGACTTGACTCCGGGATCTACTTTCACCCAAAAGAGGAACTCTAGGTCAAAAGGTAAGAGCTCTTCCTGCAGTGGTCTTGATCTCTCCTGCTTTGTCCTTCTTTAAACAAGAGTACTACATTGGACCCCAAATCCTATAGGGACTGCAGTTCATACCCCTGAGCCCTACTTTTTGGCTATCAAGTGCCAGAACTCCATGAATACCAGATACCTGCATAGATCTAATGTAACCATACCAAATTGGCCTTCAATACCATCTGCCCTAGGAGCTCTGGTAGCATAGTGCCTAGGGCACTTGACTGCTAACCAGAAGGCAGTTCAAACTCACCAGCCACTCCTCTGAAGGAAAGTTGGGCAATCTACTTCCGTAATGATACTGCCTTGGAAAACCAAAGAGGGGTCGCTATGAGTTGGGGCTGACTCCACAGCACATAACAACAACAACAACCATCTGCCCTGACCCTATTTGGAACCACACCCTAGAAAATAGGCTTGACTTGTTAACTTTTTATCCCCTGCTACTATTGAATCTGCAATCTACTCCTGTAGTGATACTGCCTCAGAAACCCAACAAGGACTCACTATGAGTCAGGTTCAAGTCGATGGCATATAACAACAACAACACTATTGAATCTTGCTTATTCACCCTCCCATCTTCCACCTCCCTCGGCTACCTTTGCAAACAAAACTCTACCTTGGTTTCTACTTCTTAGTCACATTCTCCTGTCAACCCTACCAAATTCTCTAGTTTTGAATGAAGTCACAAATACATTTTTTAAGGTGGTGGTTGTTGTTGTTATGTGCCAGTCGAGCCAGACCCGACTCATAGCGACCCCAGGCGGTATCACTATGGAAGTAGACTGCCCAACCTTCCTTCCAAGGAGTGGCTGGTGTGTTTGAACTGCCAGCCTTCTGGTTAGCAGTCAAGTGCCTTAGGCACTATGCTATCTTTTGTAAAACATATCATGATGATTTCCTATCTATTCCTTCCTTCCTAAAGTGAATGGTCTGGAATTTTAGCCTTGGCTTGCTAACTGGAGTCATCATCAAGGTCTTTCCACAGAATTTGTCTTTCTACTCCTGATATTTAAAAAAAAAAAAAACAAAACAGTGCTGTCGAGTTGATTCCAACTCATAGCAACCTCTTTTGGGTTTCCAACGTGGTAAATGTTTAAGGAAGTAGATTACCTCATCTTCCTTCTGTGGAGTGACTAGTGGGTTTGAACCACAAACCTTCTGGTTGTCAGTCAAATGCCTTAGGCACTGCTCCACCAGAGCTCCTCATTACTCATAATAAGATCGTCAGAACATATCCAACTTCTCTGCTGACCTAAAGCCCACAGGCTCCTTACTACCCTGGACTTGAATTATTGCCAATATATGTCTCAATATCTTTCTATCTGATTTATTATTAGGATCCCTTCTACATGAATTATTTCTGAGCAGCAGCTGCTATGTTTATGAAACAGACCCTCTCCTTAAAACTTTCCTTGAAAGGTCTTCTCTCTGCTTCCTTCCTTCACAGGATTGACATCAATTTTTCTTTTCTTGTCCCTTCCTTCTGTTGTTCCCTCTCCCACTCATAATTTAAAAAAGAAAAAAAAAAAAAAGGAAATCTCCCTCTTTTCTTCCACCTCATCTTACCTCCCTCCACCCTCACCATCCTTCCCTCCTGCTTCAATTCTTCAGCATTTTCCTGCCATGTTGTTGTCAGGCTCCAACTCATAGTGATCTTAATATATGACAGAATGAAATATTGCAAGGTTCCACACCATGGTTTTTAAAATTCCACTTGTAGCAGACCACTGTCACTGACCATGTCCTTGACTCATATTAGTAAAGGGAAAATTGGTCTCAGCAAATCCAAACATTCGCCTTTTTGCTCCTGCAGTTTCTTCATCATCCTTCAAGCCTTGTTCCCATACCCTGATCTTCACAGCTATCCTTGAATCCAGCTCTGATCCGTCTCCAGACATTCCAGAATGCAGTATCTCACAATGGGAAAGTGTATTTACTCAGGAGGTCCCCCCCACGGTCTTCAAAATATATGTCCAATTTAATACCGAAAATAAACCTGAAAGTGGGAAAAGAGATATACCTTACCCTCAATTCTATTTATCTTTAATGAGGAAACAAATAACTCAAGAGATCAAGTAACTGGTCCATGGTCATGTAGATTAAAGAGTGGCAAAATGGACCTCTTTGGAATCCAGGACTTCTGATTTCTAACTCAAAAGATACACATCTTGTAGATAAAAGTGAACAGCCTCTTGGAATATGTTTATTGTAAAACTGCTTGACAAAGACACATCTCGTCAATAGTGTTCTGCTAGTTAAAAAAAAAAAAAAATGCAATGACAACATGACACCATAATTTTTAAAACAATATTTATTATGACTGAAAGGCATTTCATCAAAAAATGAAGTAATATTCTCAGCAATTGCTTTAACAGTACAATTTGAGGATCATAGGAAGGTTGTCTCATCCCAAAATATCAATCTATGGCAATGCTTGAAGTGTCAACATATGGCGAGTGTCTGAAATACTACTACTAGAGAGCTAATCTCCTCGGAAGGAAGGTTGGGCAATCCTACTTCCGTAGTGATACTGCCTCAGAAACCCAAGGAGGGGTCGCTATGAGTCAGGTTTGACTCGACGGCACATAACAACAACAACAACAACAACAGAGAGCTAATCATTCCTTTATAAAGTTCATTTAACCTGGGAATGGGAGGTGAAGGTAACACTCCATGCCTTCTCAGCTATTAAGACTTTAATCTAGAGCAAACGACAGCTAGAGAGAGTCTAGTTCTCAGTGTTTGGAACACATTCAGAACATAGGTTTTGATGGAGGAGAATTGAACAGAGGGTCACAGAAGCTGAGTACACCTTGATAAGGCTTTGTTGTTGCAAAGATTGGAAGATTATCTCTGGGCACTGGGAAAGTGAGAAACAGTAGGAGGGAGCAGGAAGCTCTAGCTAGGGACTCCTGGGGTAGGATCAGCTACAGAATTTGTGGGAGCCCAGTGTGAAATGAATTGTGGCATCTCATTGAAAAATGATTAAAAACTTTAAAATGGTGACAGCAGAGTATTAACCCAAGCACAAACTCCTTTTAAGCATGAGGAGAAGTGGGCCTATATTGCCATGCAGGTCACAAGCCTATGAAAGGCCTTGGGATGCTTTCAAGAGGGGTGTTTGTAGGTGGGCCTGAAACCTATGTCCTGGGCCCTGTTGAATAGGCACTGAGATCTCTGATCAGAGTAATGCTCCTGAGTGATGTGTACATTCATTCATTCAACATGCGTTTACTAAACAACTATTATGTAACATGTATCAGGCACCTGGCTAAACAACTATTATGTAACATGTATCAGGCACCTGGCTATAGAAAGATAGATTCCCTATAGACTTTTCCAAATTGTTTCTCAGGGCATAGTTTACTTAACACTTACTTATTGAGTGCCTACTTAAGTTCCAGGCCCTCTTAGACATACAAAGCGAAACTAAACCCTCAGCCATCGAATCAATTCCAACTCACAGTGACCCCATAGGGTTTACAAGGCTGTAAATCTTTATGGAAGCAGATTGCCTTGTCTTTCTCCCATGGAACATCTAGTTGGCCAGAACTGACAACCCTTTTGTTAGCTGCTGAATGCCTTACCCACTGCACCACCAGAGGTCCTTCTCTTAGATATAAGTCAGGCAAAAAAAAAAAAAAAAAAAGGTTCTCAATTAAATTTTAGAAAAAGTTATGAATTATATATATTTTTAATCCTTCCCAACTTGTAGATTCACAGTAAACGTTAATTACTAAAGATCTGAAAATTCTCCCAGCAAAGAAATTAATTTGACTTTGTTTAAGTTCTCTTCTACAAACTTATTTGACCACACAAACATTTAAATGGGAGGCAGAGAAGTTGTGAAATAATCAATGTAAACTGTTCTTTCAAGAAGTTTAATGGTTAAAAAAAAAGACTGGAGATAGGATAATAATTTCAGCTGGGGCATAAAAACACCATGGCCAGTTGACTCTAACTCTTGGTGACCTGATGTATGACAGCGGGGACCTGCTCCATAGGGTTTTCTTGTCTGCAGTCTTTAAGAAGCAGATCACCAGTCCTTTCGTGACACTGCTCAATGTGTTCAAACCACCAACCTTGAGGTTAATTGTTGTTGTTGTTAATAGTCTAGCACAAATCATTTGCACCACCCAGGGACCTTTAAAGCTGAGTTGTTGTTGTTGTTACATGCCATTGTGTCATCTCCGACTCATAGTGACCCTACGTACAGCAGAATGAAACACTGCCCTAGCCTGTGTCAGCCTCCCTCTCGTTGCCATAGCTGAACCCATCGGTGCAGCAACTGTGTCAATCCATCTTGTTGAGAGCCTTCCCCTTTTTTGTTGACCCTCCCCTTTACCAAACATGATATCCTTCTCCAGGGAATGGTCCCGTCTGACATGACCAAACTAGATGAGACAAAGTCTGGCCATTCTCTTTTCCAAGGAGCATTCAGGCTGTATTTCTTCCAAGGCAGATTTGTTAGTTCTTTTAGCAGTCCATGGTACTTTCTGTATTTCACCAATACCACAACTCAAAAGCATCAACTCTTCTTCGGTCTTCCTTATTCATTGTCCAGCTCTCACATGCATACGAGGCAATTGAAAATACCATGGCTTGGGGTAGACACACCTTAGTCTTCAAGGACACATCTTTGCCCTTCAGCACTTGAAAGAGGTCTTTTGCAGCAGATTTGTCCAATGCAATACATTGTCTGATGTCTTGACTGCTGTTTCCATCGGTGTTGATTGTAGAACCAACTTCAATCTTTTCTCCATTTCTTGTGATGCTGTTTATTGGTCTGGTTGTGAGGATTTTTGTTTTCTTTATATTGAAGGGCAATCCATAATGCAAATTGTAGTCTTCAATCTTCATCAATAAGTGCTTTCAAGTCACCCTCACTTTCGGCAAGCAAAGTTGTGTCATCTGTGTGTTAATGAATCTTCCTCCAATCCTCATGCCACATTCTTCTTCATATAGTCCAGCTTCTTGGATTATTTGCTCAGTTTAAAGATTGAATAAGTATGGCAAAAGGATACAGGCCTGACACACTCCTTTCCTGATTTAAAACCATGCAGCATCCCATTATTCTGTTCAAATGACAGCCTCTTGGTCTATGTGCATGTTCCTGATGAGTACAAGTACGTGTTTTGGAATTCCCATTCTTCTCAATGTTATCCATAGTTTGTTATGATCCACACAATTGAATGTTTTATATGGTCAATATAACACAAATAAACATCTTTCTGGTATTCTTTCCTTTCAGCCAAGATCCATTTGATTTCAGCAATGATATCCCTCAATCCACATCCTCTTCTGAATCCAGCTTGCATTTCCGGAAGTTCTCTGTCAATATACTGCAGCAACCATTTTTTAATTATCTTCAGTACAATTTTACCTGTGTGTGATATTAATGATGTTGTTCAATAATTTCCACATTCTGTGGGACCACCTTTCTTTGGGACAAATATGGATCTCTTCCAGTCAGTTGGACAGGTAACTCTCTTCCAAATCCCTTGGCATAGGTGAGTGAGCATTTGTTGAAACATCTCAATGCGTATTCCATCAATTCTGGAGCTTTGTTTTTCACCAATTCCTTCAGTGCAGCTTTGACTTCTTCCTTCAATACCATTGGGTCTTGATCATATGCCACCTCATGAAATGCATTAGCATCAACCAATTCTTTCTGGTACAGTAACTCTATGTGTTCATTCCATCTTCTTTTGATGTTACCTGAATCATCCAATATATTGCCCATCCAAACCAAACCAAACTCACTGCCGTCAAGTTGGTCCCAACTCATAGCAACTCCTCCCTGGGTTTCTAAGGCCATATCTTTATATGTGCAATCAATGGTCTGTTCCACAATCAGATCCTGGACTTGTTTTGTCTAAAGATATCAAGCTTCTCCATTGCCTCTTGCCACAGGTGTAGTCAATCTGATTCCTGTGAACTCCATCTGGTGAAGTCCACATATATAGCCACTATTTGTGTTGTTGAAAAAAGGTATTTGGAATGAATGTCATTGGTCTTGCAAAATTCTATCATGTGATCTCTAGCATTATTTCTATCACCAAGACCATATTTTCCAACTACCAGTGATTCTTCTTTGTTTCTAACTTTTGCATTCTACTCACCAGTGATAATCAACACATCTTGATTGCATGTTCAGTTGATTTCAGACTTCAGAAGTTGGTAAAAATCTTAAATTTCCTTATCTTCGGCTATGGTGGTTGGTGTGTAAATTTGAATAATAGTAGTAGTAATTGGTCTTCCTTGTAGGCATGTGGATATTAGGATACTATCCTATTACTGACAGAATTGTATTTCAGGATAGATCTTGAAACATTCTTTGTGATGATGTATGCCACGCAATTCCTCTATTTGTCATTCCTGGGATAGTAGATCATATTATTGTCTAATTCAAAATGGCCAAGTCCATCTCAGCTCAGTAATGCCTAAGATATCAATCTTTATGCATTCCATTTCATTTTTGACAACTTCCAATTTTCCTAAACTCATACTTTGTACATCCCATGTTCCAATTATTAATGGGTGTTTGCAGCTGTTTCTTCTCATTTTGAGTTGTGCCACATCAGCAAATGGAGGTCCTGAAAGCTTTACTCTATCCACATCATTAAGGTTGGCTCTACTCTGAGGAGACAGCTCTTCCCTAGTCGTATCTTGAGTGCCCTCCAACCTGAGGGACTCATCCTCCAGCACTATATTGGACAATGTTTTAGGGCTATTCATAAAGTTTTCCAGTAATGTATCAGACAGTGTTTCACTGCTATTTATAAGGTTTTCACTGGCCAATTCTTTGAAAAGTGGATGGCCTCTTCCTTCTTCCAAGTCTGTCTTAGTCTGGAAGCTCTGCTGAAACCTGTCCACCATCGGTAACCCTGCTGGCATTTGAAGCACCAGTAGCATAGCCTCCAGCCTCACAGCACACTCAAGCCACCACAGTACAACAAAATGATAGACAAGTTCATCTCCTTTAGCTGTTCCAAACCTCTCCATTCACTTCCTGGTCTCCCTTAGCTGTTCCAAACCTCCACCAACTCACTTCGTGGTCTCCCTTAGCTGTTCCAAACCTCTGGCAGCATATACTGCTTTGAGATTTATACACAACTCCTTATTACAGATGTAATATATGTACAGATGTCCAAGAGGCCTTGTTAAAATTATGGGTTCATTAGGGAAGTAACAGGTTACAATTTGGGTTCAGGAGCGCCCTCAGGATACGGTTCTTTGATCAGGACCGTCTCCCCTCTGCAGTGCCCTCAAACACTCTTTCCTGGCTCTTGGCCTCTCGGCATGGCCTCTGCCTCTGTGGTCCAGATAAGTCTGCCACTCTGTCTCATGCCTCTTGGCTCCACTGCCACTATCTTTCTCCTGGGGTGTGTCTTTCTGCCTCTCTGCCTCTCTGCCAAGGAGGTCCAGTCCAGGGATCTCAGGTCCAAGGATGCACTCCTCTTCACCCCCAGCTCTTCTCTCTTGATGGCAGTGAGATCTTGAACCTGAGCAGGAACCATTAAAATGGGACAGAAAAGGTTGGGAGTGGCTAATTGGAAGCACTGAGATGAGTATAATAAAGAACAGAATGTGTCAAAATGTCAAAGCACTGATGTTTTCTATTCTGGCAAAGTATAAGCTCCTTTCCTATCCTTTCGAAAAATGGCCTCTCCTCAGACATAATCCAACGCTGTACACTGTGTATCTTCTTTTTATAGTCCACCTTCCACCACTTTTACCTATATCCTATGAGGAGTTCCAGGGCCCTGCTTGCAGCAAAGAAAAAGACAAGGCAGTGATTTGAACACTTGAAATGGGGACTGCTTTTTGACCAAGAAGTCAAGAGTTTAAGGATTGGACAGGATCAAAATCCTGATTTGAACAATTATAATGTCTGACCATCATTATTCGACAAAACAAGAACAAGTAATTTGTACTCAAATAGGAGACTTTTATAATGTTGAGTTTCAGCAATAAATTCAAATGGTCCAGGTTAGAGATGAGAGTGTTATGCTGAATGGATGTTTCCAGTAAAACAACAAAGAAAAAGCCATTTGGTAGGTTCCTCATTCTCTGGCAAGGCATTATTTTTATTGGCCTTAAGGTAAGTTCTATTAATAGACACTACAGTCCTCATTGCAGACTGAGTCTGTGATTCTCCTTTTAATAACACTTTTCAGCATATTTAGAACTAAAATGAATTTCTTTTTTTCCAAGTAGGGGTTGAAATTCAGTCCAAGGCCCCTACAGGTATTTTATTTAGAAGTGCATTAATGGATCATTCCATAATTCTTATTGTGTTCATTTTTAATTGAAAGATGAAGTGGGAACTATGCCCACTGGCTGGAGACACCGTTAAGCAGATAACCAATAGAGAATGAGGCAGCAGAGATCTTTGCAATAGATATAAAGGAGTTGCTGCTAATCCTGGCCTTTCTCCTAATTTCCTGCATCATCCTTTGTCCACTCTATGCTTCTCTGTTTACACATGTAAAAAGAGAGGTGGAGTATAGTCTCCAGCCTCTTCCAGTGTGAGAACTCCTTTTTTTTAAGAATACAGCATCTCATGGACTTCTACCTGATAGTTATATTTTGAATTCCATAATCCTTCTAAATTAATTTTCTTTCTATGACTCACAACACTACGAATATACATTTGAAGACTAGTAATAAATATGTAAGGAGCTCTGGTGACACAATGCCTCAGGCATTTAACTGCTAACCAGAGGGTTGGCAGTTCAAATCCACCAGCCACAGAACAGAAAAAGACTGGGCAATAAATATGTAAGAAGTTCTAGTGGTTCAGTGGTTAAAGCATTTGGCTGCTAACCAATAGGTCAGCCTTTTGAACCCACCAGTCTGCAGGAGAAAGATGAGGTAGTCTGCTTCCGTTGAGATTTATAGCCTTGAGAACTAAAGTGTCACAATGAGTCAGAATCCACTTGAGGACAGGGGTTTTTTTGGAGGGGAGGGGAGAGGACAATTGGTTAATTCACATGTCAACCAAAAACCAGTTCTTATCTAGTCAATTCTGACTCATGGCGACTCTATGTATGTCAGAGTAGAACTGTGCTCCATAGGATTTTCAGTGGCTGATTTTTTAGAAGTACATCTGCAGGTCTTTTTCCAAGGCACATCTAGTGGACTCAGTTACCAACTCAGCATGTTAATCATATGGAACAGCTGCAAACATCCATTATAATCAGGACATGATATGTATGAAGTATGAATCTAGGAAAATTGGAAGTTGTTAAAAATGAAGTGGAACACATAAAAATTGATATCAATTAGTGGGGGGAGCTCTGGTAGCATAGTGGCTAAGACACTTTCCTGCTAACCAGACGGCTGGCGGTTCAAACCCACCAGACACTCCTTGGAAGGAAGGTTGGGCAATCCTACTTCCGTAGTGATAACTGCCTGGGAAACCCAAGGAGGGGTCGCTATGAGTCGGGGCTGACTCGACGGCACATAACAACAACAACAACAGGCATTAGTGAGCTGAAATGGACCAGTATGGGCCATTTTGAATCAGAAAACGATAGATCTACTATGCTAGGAATGACAAACTGAATAAGAATGACATAGTATTCATCATCACAAAGAATGTTTCAAGATCTATCCTGAAGTACAGTGCTGTCAGTGACAGGATAATATCCATACATCTCCAAGGAAGGCCAGTTAATACTACTATTATTCAAATTTATGCACCAACCACCAAAGCCAAAGATGAGGAAATTAAAAATTTTTACTAACTTCTGCAGTCTGCAATTAACCGAACATGCAATAAGGATGTGTTGATTGTCACTGGTGATTAGAATGCAAAAGTTGGAAACAAAGAAGAATCACCAGTAGTTGGAAAATATGGTCTTGGTGATAGAAATAACTCTGGAGATCACATGATAGAATTTTGCAAAACCAATGACATTCATTGCGAATACCTTTTTTCAACAACACAAACAGTGGCTATACATGTGGAGTTCCCCAGATGGAGTACACAAGAATCAGATTGACTACATCTGTGGCAAGAGGAGATGCAAAAGCTCAATATCTTTAGCCAAAACAAGGCCAGGACTTGATTGGGGAACAGACCATCAACTGCTCATATGCAAGGCCAAGTTGAAGCTGAAGACAATTAAAACAAGTGCACAAGAGTAAAAATAAGCCTTTGAATAGATCCCTCCTGAATTTAGAGGCCATCTAAAGAACAGATGTGATGCATTGAACACCAATGACCAAAAACCAGAGGAATTGTGGGATGACATGAAGAACATCACCCATAAAGAAAGCAAAAGCTCATTAAAAAGACAAAAAAGGAAGAAAAGACCAAAATGGATGTCAGAAGGGACTCTGAAACTTGCCCTTGAATGGAGAGTAGCTAAAGCAAATGGAAGAAATGACAAGACAAAAGAGCTGAACAGAAGATTTCAAAGAGCAGCTCGAGAAGACAAAGTCAATTATAATAATGAAATGTGCAAAGACATGGAATTAGAAAACCAAAAGAGAAGAACACACTTGGCGTTTCTCAAGCTGAAAGAACTGAAGAAAAAATTAAGCCTTGAGTTGCAATATTGAAAGATTCTATGGGCAATATATTGAGTGATGCAGGAAACATCAAAAGAAGATAGAAGGAATAAACAGAGCCACTGTATCAAAAAGAATTGGTTGATGTTCATCCATTTCAGAAGATGGCATACAGTCAAGAACCAATGGTATTGAAGGAAGAAGTCAAAGCTGCACTTTAAGAACTGGTGAAAAACAAGGCTCCAGGAATGGACGGAACACTGATTGAGATGTTTCAAGAAATGAATGCCATGCTGTAGGCACTCACTCAGCTATGCCAAGGGATTTGGAAGTCAGCTACCTGGCCAACTGACTGGAAGAGATCCATATCAGTACCCATTCCAAAGAAAGGTGGCCCCACAAAATGTGGAAATTGTCAAATAATATCATTAATATTGCACACAAGTAAAATCTTACTGAAGATAATTCAAAAATGGTTCCAGCAGTATATTGACAGAGAACTTCCAGAAATGCAAGCTGGATTCAGAAGAGGATGTGGAACAAGGGATATCATTGCAGATGTCAGATGGATCTTGGCTGAAAGCAAAGAATACCAGAAAAGTGTTTACTTGTGTTTCATTGACTATGCAAAAGTATTTGATTGTGTGGATCATAACAAATTACAGATAACACTAAGAATGGGAATTCCAGAACACTTAATTGCACTCATAAGGAGGCTGCACATAGACCAGGAGGCTGTCGTTCAAACAGAACAAGGGGACACTGCATGCTTTAAAATCAAGAAAGCAGTGTGTCAGGGTTGCAGCCTTTCACCATACTTATTCAATCTATATGCTGAGCAAATCATCCAAGAAGCTGGACTATATGAAGAAGAACGTGGCATCAGGATTGGAGGAAGACTCATTAACAACCTCTGATACTCAGACGATACAACTTTACTTGCTGAAAGTGAGGATGACTTGAAGCACTTACTGATGAAGACTGAAGACTACAGTTTGCAGTATGGATTACACCTCAATATAAAGAAAACAAAACTCCTCACAATTGGCACAATAAGCAGCATCACAATAAATGGAGAAAGGATTGAAGATTGTTCTACAATCAACACCAGTGGAAGCAGCAGTTAAGACATTAGACGACATCTTGCATTGGGCAAATCTGCTGCAAAACACCTCTTTCAAGTACTGAAGAGCAAAGATATCCTTGAAGACTAAGATGCACCTAACCCAAGCCATGGTATTTCTATCTCTTCATATGCATGTGAGAGCTGGACAATGAATAAGGAAGACCAAAGAAGAGTCTATGGTTTTAAGTTGTGTGTTGACAAAGAATACTGAAAATCCTATGGATTTCTAAAGGAACTAACAAATCTGTCCTGGAAGAAGTACAGCCAAAATGCTCCTTGGAAGCAAGAATGGCCAGACTTCTTCTCACCTACCTTGATCATGTTGTCAGAAGGGACCATTCCCTGGAGAAGGATACTGTGATATTTGGAGCTGTGTGTCAACTTGGCTGGAACACAATTCTGTGTTGTTTGAGCTGTTGTGATGTGGTTGTTCCCATGATGGGGTCAGATGATTATGTTTTGAGGGGCCAATCTGTTGAAAGGGAGTTTCCCTAGGAGTGTGGCCTGCTTCAAGTATATCTGTGGACATCCTGGAAGAGGAGACATTCTTCTGTGGATTGGGATTCTCTTGTGCTGCCTACAACTGTCCATGAGTGAACAATCTACCATTCAGCCTAGAGATCTTGGATTCGTCATTCGTTGGAGTCAACAGCCAGTGTACTGCCTACCAGCCTTGAGTTCCTCAGCCCCTGCAGCTGCAAGAGTCAGGAAAGGCCTCCAGCTTGATGTTTGATCCAGGAACTTTGGACATGCCAGCTTCTATAAGTGTGCGAGCCATTTCCTAAGATAAATTTCTCTATATATACATATATATAAGCTTTACTGGTTTTGTTTCTCTAGAGAACCCAGTCTAACACATTTGGTACCAGGAGTGGTTCTAGAGAGACAAAATCATGAGGAGGGGCTTCCTGAATTGGTTCTCCAATTTGATTAATGGTAAAGAAGAATATGCCTGGACTACAGGAGATTCTTTAGGACGTCTCTTAGTACTATCATGCCCTGTGATTAAAATCAATGGAAAATTACAGCAACCCAATTCTCATATGACTGCTAACGGCCCAGACCCTTCAGAAATGAAGGCTTGAGTCACCCCACCAGGCAAAGAACCACACCAGCTGACTTGCTTGCTGAGGGCAAGGGAAATACAGAATGGGTGGTGGAAGAAGGTACTTCTGAATATCAGCTATGACCAGGTGACCAGCTGCAGAAACAAGGACTGTGATTGTTATATTTCTTCATTGTGTATGTGCATCAAATATTTTTGTTTCCTTCTGTTATGAACTATGAAATGTAAATAAGGTTAAATGCATTTTGGTTGTACATGTGTTAGCGTATCATGTTAGGCACAAATATGACTTTATAATTGTCCTTATTTAGAGATTATATATGGTTAAGAAGATGTGTACAACTGTCAAGTTGACAAGGGGTGGACTGTGATAGTTGGAGCTGTGTGTCAACTTGGCTGGACCACAATTCTGTGTGGTTTGAGCTGTTGTGGTGTGGTTGTTCCCATGATGGGATCAGATAATTATGTTTTGAGTGGCCAATCTGTTGAAAGGGAGTTTCCCTAGAGGAGTGGCCTGCTTCCAATATATAAATATATATCTGTGGACATCCTGGGAGAGAAGACATTCTTCTGTGGATTGAGATTCTGTTGTGCTGCCTACAACTGTCCGTGATTGAACAATCCACCATTCGGCTTGGAGATCTTGGATTCATCATTCATTGGAGTCAACAGCCAGTGTGCTGCCTGCCAGCCTTGAGCTCCTCAGCCCCTGCAGCTGCAAGAGTCGGGAACAGCCTCTAGCTTGATGCTTGATCCAGGAACTTTGGACTTGCCAGCTTCTATAAGTGTGTGAGCCATTTTCCGATAAATTTCTCTATATATACATATATACAAGCTTTACTGGTTTTGTTTCTCTAGAGAACCCAGTCTAACACAGACACCATGCTTAGTAACATGGAGGCTCAAAGGAAAAGTGGAAAGGCTCTCAACAAGATGGACTGACACAATGGCTGCAACAACGGGCTCAGGCACAGCAAGGATTGTGGGGCTGACGCAGGACCAGGCAGTGTTTCGTTCTTTTGTACATAGGGTTCCTATGCATTGGAGACAACTCGATAGCACCTGACAAGTATTTGGTCTACCTGTAATGTACATGCACAAGTGGATTTGAGAACCCCTCTAATAAGATTCCTTTGCCACCCTGGAATTCAGTAATTGGAAATGATGGGTTGGATCTCTAAGATTTCTTTCAGGTATTGCATTCTTTGATTTTTCAATCTTTGTTTCAGTGAAGAATAATGGAATGGCAATAATATACAGTTCCTAACATTTACTGAATAGCTACTAGTAAAAGGATGGTTTTAAAAAAATCTGATCTCCAGAATGTTGCAAAATGTCTCTTTTTTCAGGGTGAAATACAAAGGAGTGAATGACTTAATTCAACATCACGTAACAAATGTACAAATAAAAATTTGTACATAACACATGCACAAATTTTGCACTAGTTGTTGGGTGCCATCAAGTGGGCTCTGACTCATAGTGACCTCATATATAAGAGAATGAAACACTGCCAGGTCCTGTGCCATCCTAACAGTCCTTGCTATGCTTTTGCACATCATTGAAGGCGCTATGTTACTACATCTCATTTAGAGTCTTACCCTTTCTTGCTGACCTGCTACTTTACCAAGCATGATATACTTCTCCAGGGACTGGTCCTTTCTGGCAACATGACCAAAGTGGGTGAGATGAAGTCTGGCCATGCTTGCTTTTAAGGAAGATTCCAGTTGTACTTGTTCTAAGATAGATTTCCCCATTCTTCTGGCAGTCCATGGTATTTTCAATATTCTTTGCCAGTACCATAATTCAAAGGCATCAACCCTTCTTCAGTCTTCCTTATTCATGGTCCAGCTTTCACATATATATGAGGTGCTTGAAAATACCATAGCCTCAGTTAGGTACAACTTGGTCTTCAAAGTGACATCTTTGTTGCTTAACACTTCAAAGAAATCTTTTGCAGCAGATTTGCCCAACACAATACAACATCTGGTTTCTTGACTGCTGCATCCATGGCTGTTGATTGTAGAGCCAAGTAAAATGAAATCCCAGACAACTTTAATCTTTTCCCCATTTATCATAATGTTGCTTATTGGTTCAGTTGTGAGGATATTTGTTTTCTTTATGTTCAGGTGTAATCCATACTGAAGACTGTACTCGTTGATCTTCATCAGTAAATGTCTCAAGTTCTCTTCACTTTCAGTAAGCAAGTTGCATCATCTGCATATCATAGGTTGTTAATGAGTCTTCCTCCAATCTTGATGCCACTTTCTTCTTCATGTAGTCCAGCTTCTCAGATTATTTGCTTAGCATACAGATTGAATAACTATAGTGAAAGGATACACCCTACCTGATTTTAAACCATGCAGTATCCCCTTGTTCTGTCCAAAAGAAAGCTTCTTGGTCTACGTACAAGTTCCTCATGAGCACAATGAAGTGTTCTGGATTCCCATTCCTTGCTATGTTATCCATAATTTGTTATGATCCATACAGTCAAATGTCTTTTTATAGTCAATAAAACACAGGTAAATATCTTTCTGATATTCTTTGCTTTCAGCCAACCACCATCTGACATCAGCAATGATATCCTTTCGACCTCCTCTTCTGAATCCAGCTTGTGTTTCTGGCAGTTCCCTGTCAATATACTGCTGCAATCATTTTTAAATTATCTTCAGCAAAATTTTACTTGTGTGTGATATTAATGATACTGTTCTATAATTTCCACATTCTGTTGGATCACCTTTCTTTGCATTAGGCACAAATAATCTCTTCCAAAGAATTGGCCAAATTTCTGTCTTCCAAATCTCTTGACATAAACAAATAAGGGCCTCCAGTGCTACATCTGTTTGTTGTAACATCTCAAAGGATATTCCATCAATTCTGGTAGCCTTGTTTTTTGCCAGTTCCTTCAGTGCAGCTTGGACTTCTTCCTTCAGTACCATTGGTTCTTGATCATGTGTTAACTCCTAAAATGGTTGAACATCAACCAATTATTTTTGATACAATGACTCTGCATTCTTCTTCCTCCTCCTCCTTTTTCTTCTTCTTCTTCTTCTTTTTAATTGTGATTTGGGTGAAAGTTTAGAGAGCAAATTCATTTTCCATACAGCAGTTCACACACACTCCATCTCATGACATCAACCACAATTTACCCCAATGCAACAGCTCCCCTCCCACTTCCTCCCAATAGTTACCTCTTCCCTGTGTCCATCCCTCCATGCACTCATGCCCCCTGAGCCGTCTCCCTGTGCATAAACAGCCCTTCTTTCTCCCATGATTGTTCTCTTCAAGGAGTGTATCTACCTCGGGTAAGTGTTCAACTCATATGCCTGCCCTTTGTTTGGCTGGAAGCCACAGGTGTGGGCTCAATTCCGGACCTGAAGGGCAGCCAGGAGCCACAGTCTCAGTGGTTCCACCAGGCTCCATCAGACCAGCAAACCTGGTCCCGCCCCCTTTTTTTTCCAAATGATTTTGAGTTCTTTCCACATTGTTCTCCCTCTCTATCCAGCACCTCCTACATAGATCCCCCTTCGAGTGGTTGACAGTGGTAACCGGGTATCATCTAGCTCTTCTGGTCTCATAGTTGTATAGGCTGCAGATCACATGGTGTACCAGTTGCTTGGACTAGTTGTTTCCATGAATCTTTGGTTTTCTTCATTCTTCTTTGTTCTGGACAAACATTGTTGTATCTAGATGGGTGCTTATAAGCTTTTAAGATCCCAGTCACTACTCGCCAAAGTAGGAGATGGGACAATGTTTTGTGTAGTATGTTTTGCCAATTGAGCTTGAGTCCCCTGTGACTATGGTCTTGAGCCCACAGGTTCAATTACTCAGTCCCTCTGGGTAGCTGGCTGCTTTCCATCTTCTTTTCATGCTTCCTGCACCGTTCAATATTTTGCCCATAGAATCCTTAAATATTTTGATTTGAGGCTTGAATTTTTTTTTTTCCTTTCTTTCAACTCAAGAAATGCTGAATGTGTTCTTCACTTTTGGTCTTTGCACATTTCATTACAGTACTTTACTTTGTCTTCTCGAGCCACTCTTTTGAAATCTTCTGTTCAGCTCTTTTATCTCATCATTTCTTCCATTTGCTTTAGCTACTCTACGTTCAGGTTGGGCAATCCTACTTCTGTAGTGATACTGCCTCGGAAACCCAAGGAGGGGTCACTATGAGTCGGGGCTGACTCGACGGCACATAACAACAACAACAACAACTCTACGTTCAAGAGCAAGTTGCTCTACTTAGATTGGCTAAACTCTTGGTTTGTTTAGTTCCAAATGCTATTGTTTTCTAGGGTAGGAGATCTAAGTGAGTTAAGCTCAAGATTAAGAGAGAGGAAATTCATATTCTAATCTTGTCTTTGACAATGACCTTGAACTAGTTGCTACATAAACCAGAGAAAATTGTTTATCTCTGATGGTTTCAGTTTAGATTACTTATTATTAATATCTGAATATGTGAAGCACAATGAACTTTCTGTTGGCCAGCATGGTTGTGGAAAGGAATATTTTTCTCAGTCAAGTTTTCCTGTCAACAGAAGGTTACCATACATATACAGGTTAACAATATACAAGATTACAGTAAAAAAAAAAAAAAAAAGGACCCATAACACTAGTACTAAACTAAACACAGTATAATCATTTATTATTATTTAGAAAGCCCTTTCATACCTTGCTTAACTTCTTTACTCTTAAATATGGCTAAATTGTTGTGACTTTATCACCTAATTAATAATTCCAATTGATAGAAGGCTAAACTCACCAGCTTTCACCATATTTAGCTAACTTAGGTGTGCCAAGGTTTCAGACTGTGAAACGGTGACAGAAAGTCCTTTATACTTTCGAGTGAGAGGTGCATCTGCCCCTTTAAAAAATAAGAATCACCTGTAGTAATATTCTGGTCCAGGAAACTCAGAAAATGCCTGCTCTGCGCATAAATGTTACAGGAGAATGACAATGCAGCAATACGTGATCATCAGAAGACATATAGCCAGGGAGGAAAGAGTGGGGCCCAGTGCAGGTTGACCTCAAATAACTTTTTCCTCATATTTCTTTTACCCCCCACTTGGTACCTCTGTCCACGGGAAGAATTTGAAAGAAGAATTTTAGAAGTGAGACACATGAAAGAATACTTGGTTCCAAGGCCTTTTCCTTCCCCTACTCCCCCCAAACAGGAAACAATCTGTTTAATTCTCTTTTTTGAGGGTCAATGGTGAAATCTGCCGTTGTCTTCACACATCCTTAACTTAGGGGCCTTATTTTGGAATGACATTCAAAGGACTTACTTGTGACTTCCCAGACAGGATAGAAAAATGCTTGCAGTGTGTGTCAGATCATTGTTTAAATTTTTGATTAATCACTTTAGCTTGGTGATTTCTTTTCTTATTCTGTTTTCACTATAGAAACCCAAGAAAAGGGATACGTGTTCCATCAATTTCTTAAGTTAGCATGTCCCTCAGAAATATTCTTTTCTTCTAAAACCTAAAGCTAAAACTTCTATGTATTGGTATAATTTTTACCAACCCCCACCATAAATTTCTCTGTATCTCTCTGCCTTCCCAGGCAATCAGGAAGATCCCCTGATGAGTGAATTTCAAAGATCTTCATTTGAGGACTAGGAATTCAACATTTTGGTTTACTTATTTGAAAACATTTGCAGACAGAACTCTAGAAATTGGTATGGGTTTACTTGACTTTACAGTTGCTAAGATCATAAGAGATCTTCTCTGTAAAACAGATTATGCCAACTGAGACTCCCAAGTGGTTGCCAAGACAACCTTTTCCTTTGCAGCTTGGAGTTAATTGAGTGTTAACCTGAGTGTTCAGAAAAAAATTGGCTAATTTACAGGGGAAAAAAAAAATGGAGCTCAAGATCTGCTAGGGCTGTCACTGAATTACCATTCATCTATGCTGGCTTGTATGCCTTATAAATCCGTTGGAGCACACGTATTTCGGAGAAGGTGTCTATGTTTTGAATGTTGTTGCTAGCCTGCTATTGAGCTGACTCTGACTCATGGCAACATTATGAGAAACAGAATAAAACATCGCCTGGTCCTGTGTCATCGTCACAATCACCAGCATGTTCCAGACCATCGTTTAGACTATTGTGCCAATCTGTCTCACTGAAGGTCTCCCATACCCTCATTGGCCCTCTACTTCACCAAACATGTTTTTCTTTAGCAATTGTTCTCTTTTCATGGCATGGCCAAAGTGAGCAAGCCAGACAATGTTCTATTGAGATCCAAAATGTTTTCATTGGCTAATTTTTAGAAGTAGATCACCAGGCCTTTCTTCCTAGCCTGTCTTAAAGTTCCACTGAAACATACCCATTATGGTTGACTCTGCTGATATTTGAAATACTGGTGGTATAGTTTTCAGCATCACAGTAACACCCAAGCCACCACAGTGCAACAAGCTGACAGACAGGTTGTAGATGTTCTAAATATGGGTCAGAATCAGTCAAAACATTTATGTACAATTTTCCTTCATTGATCTGACATCAGCATAAAGATAATGGGGAAAACCTTTGTAGGAGGGACCAGACACACATCGCAGCTGGATCTGAATTACAACAGACATTAGCCACACTCAACTTGCCCAAACTCTCAGTGCTTTACCCATAGGACACATTAATGTCCACACCTTTTGTTCTAAATTTACTGTACCAAATTTTACCAAAAGAATTCCAGATTTGAAAATAATAAAAAGCAAAGGAGCATAAGTTCCATTGTTAGCCCAGAAGTGACTCACTGCTGCAGAATTTCTTCTGTCTACTGATTAGACCGGATACGTGCTGGGTGGTGTGACAGGAAAGGCTGTTGCTCCCTGTATGTGTGAGTTAATAGTCACAAAAGGTCACAATTTTAACATGTTAAAAACCAAATTTCTCTCTTGGGCATCTGGAGCAATTTTTTCTACACACTCTCCCCAAAACAAAGGGAAAAAGCTACACATTTTTTTTCCCTTTTTAACCTGAGTTTACCCCCAGATGACACAGCTACGTGCTTCCCTGCATGGAGATTGAGATTACCCTGATTTTTATGTTTGGCAGGGCTAGTGGGATATGAGATATCTAACACTTCTGGAAGGATAGTGTCTATGAATCCTTTCTGGCCTGGCCAAACCTAGTGTTCATATTCTGTGGCCATGAAGAAATTGCAGAGTTTCACACACCCCATTTTTGGAAAAAAAAAAAAAAAAAAACTTTTTTCCACATCATGATATGGGGCATAATTATAGTGACCAAATAATTTACCATCTAAACCAAGCCATTGTGAAAGGTAGCCCAATTATTAATTACACTAGGGCGCATGTCTGTTCCAAGCAAACTACAATGCATGATCACTATTAGCAGTGTTAACTAAGCACTTACCAAAAGAGTGAAAAAGAATGCAGCATTTATTTAGTAGTCACTAAATGGTTGTTGAAGTCACTGGGTTTTGCAAATGGTTATGTGCTGAGCTACTAACCAAGCAAAAGACTGCCTGTCCAAACCCACCCTAAGCTTCAGAAGAAAGGTCTGACAATCTCCTTCTGGAAGCTCATAGCCATGAACCTCAAGAGTGCAGTTCTACTCTGACATACATAGGTCACCATGAATTGGTATCAACTCAGCAGTAACTGGTTAGGTTAGGTGAGGTTAAAGGGTAGTCACTATACTAAGCACTTTATGGATTATCTCATTTAAAACTAACAAAACGTGATACCATATTAACCAAACCCACTGCCATTGAGTCAATTCCAATTCATAGCGACCCCCATTGGGTTTCCAAGGAAGTAGATTGCCTCATCTTCCTCCCACAGAGCAGCTGATGGGTTTAAACCACCAACCTTGGGGTTAGCAGCCAAATGCCTTACCCACTATGCCACCAGAGCTCCTTGATAACATATTAGGTTAATACTATTTTCCAGGCCAATGGTTTTCAAACTTTTTGTCAAGTGATGGAAACTTTTTGCAGGCATAATCTTCAATGGAACATTGATATAGACCACCAGCAAAAAGTGGAATTGTCTTTGATAGAGAGATTGCTGCTGTTGAGTCACCTCCAGCCCCTGGTATCCTTATATACATGGAACTAAAGGTTGCCCAATCCTGCACCACCCTCATGATCACCATCATGCTCAAGTGCATCATTGCAGCTATCATGCCAACCATCTTATCAAAAGCTTCCACACCCTTGCTGGCCCTCTACTTAACCAAACATGTATCCTCCTCCAGCAACTGATCCATTCTGATCATGTGACCAACACTAGCCTGTCAGAGAATGTTCTCTTGTGATCCATAAGGTTTCCATTGACTGATTTTTGGAAGTAGATCATCATGCCTTTTTTCCTAGTTTCTCTTAGTCAAGAAACCCCACTGAAACCAGTCCACTCTGTGAGATCACGCTGGTATTTGAAATACTGATGGCATAGCTTCCAGCATCACAGCAACGTGTAAACCACAACAGTACGACCAACTGACAAATACAAGTGGAGAACTGTTAAAGCTAAAATTACTATTTTAGCTTTTATTGTTAAAGCTAAAATTAAGAAAGAGTTCTAACCTCCTCCTCAGCCCTGCCAAGGCAACACAAGCACCACTGTAGGGCTTCTGAGAATTCTGGGAATAACCTTGGGCCTAGCCAAGGCATCTCATACACGGCCACCACACATGTCTCAGTGGAGTTTTATGTCTTGTTATGATGCTGGACAGGTTTCAGTGGAGCTTCCAGACCAAGAACTGGGAAGAAAAGCCCAGCAATATCCTTTTGAAAATCAACTAATGAAAACCCTATGAATCACAACAGTCTGATCTGTAATCCGTCATAGGGATGGTATAGGACTGGGAAACATTTTGTTTGGTTGTGCATGGATGGGGTCACCAGGAGTCAGGGGCCAAATCAATGGCAGCTAACAACAACAACAGAAGTCAGCAGAGTATTCTATATATCAATATATGCAATGGGAAGTTTATTAAACATTTTCAAAGATGATTGTGAAGAGTCATCCCTGAACTTGAACCAGCCTCCAGTAAATGCATCTGGAATGCCCTTTGCCTTCTTTTAGCTCAGCATTTATCTGTTTTCACATGACGTGAAAATAGCATTGTCTAGGTAACCTACTTGACAAATATTTACCTAAAAAAAAAAAAAACCTCACTGTCGTGGAGTCAGTTCCAACTCACAGTGACCGCTCCTTGGGTTTCTGAGGCAGTATCTCTATGCAAGTACATTACCCAGTCTTCCTTTCGAGGAGGGGCTGGTGGGTTTGAACCACCAGCCTTCTGATTAACAGTCAAATGCCTTAAGCACTATGCCACCAGAGCTCCCATTCCATGGAAGCAGCAGTCAGGAAATCAGACAACGTATTGCACTGGGCAGATCTGCTGTAAAAGACCTCTTTAAAGTGTTAAGGAATAAAAATATCACTTGGAAGACTAAGGTGCATCTAACCCAAGGCATGGTATTTTCAATTGCCCCATATGCATATGAAACCTACACAGTGAATAAAGGACACCAAAGAAGAGTTGATGCTTTTGAATTTTAGTGTTATTGAAGTATATTGAAAATACCATGGACTGCCAGAAGAATGAACAAATCTGTCTTGGAGGAAGTGCAGTTGGGATGCTCCTTAGACGATAGAATGGCCAGACTTCTTCTCATATACTTTGGTCATATTGTCAAAAGGGACCATTGTCTGGAATGCTTGGTAAAGTAGAAGGTCAGCGAAAAAGAGGAAGACCCTCAACAAGATGGATTGACAGTGGGCTCAAGCACAGCAAATACCGTGCGGGTAGTGCAGGACCAGGTGGTGTTTCGCTCTGTTGTTCATAGGGTCACTAGGAGTTGGAGCTGACTTGACAACCCCTAACCACAACAGACCACATCTAGAGTAGACACAACACTCTACACGCATTTTTGATAAAATTGCCTGTAGAAGAGGGGACTATCGGTGAATGACAGGGAAACAAGGCTGTGGAGAATACTGAGTGAGCACAGGATGTTTAGTCTAGAGAAGAAAAGATTACGGGACTTTGATGGTTGTTTTCCAGCATTTAGAGAGCTATTATGTGACTGTGAGAGAAGCTGTAAGACTTTTTTGGGTTATTTCAGTTGGGCCATCAGAGTGAAAGTTAGAAATAGGCAGATTCATTTTGATATATTTGAAAGTTTTCTGCCAGCCTCGGGAAAGGCTGCCTCTAAAGTACTTTGCCCACATGACTGTTCAAGCAGAAATTAGCTGCATGTAGATTGCTTCCTTCTCAAAAGGCTTCATCTTGTTGGAATTTGGGATGAACGGTCTCTGAAGGTCCCTCTAAGGCCAATTCTTTAATTTTTATTTTCCAAATTAAATGGGAAGTAACATAATTTTTCACATATTTCCTTAAGCCTCAGACCCACAAGAATTTTGCTAGCCCACAACTAATGAGTTCCTTTCCCCATCCTCCCCACCTTCATTGGGTAAAACAGTCTTGGCTTAGTTAACAGAATGTCATAGTAAATATACTCCAAACGTTAAAATCCACAGCTTACCCACTTGGGGTAAAATGATTATTAAAACCTAGACAATGTCTCAACTCACCAGTTTGACACGTAAATACCAGTGCTGACCAGAACATACACAGGAAGGGGAAAGTCTTGCCCCAAAGTAAGGTAAGTAGAAAAAGGAGGTTTACAGATAGAACCCAAGAGATGAGATGCATAGATGGTTCTACATGCCGCTTGCAGCTCAAGCAGGGGACGTAATGGTTCCTGAGCTGTCAAATGTCACAGGAAGGGAGGCACCACTCAACTCCCTTGGAGCTGCCCTAATATTTACTGTGGCGGTGTCTCCCAAGCTTCATGGTCAAGGTCAGCATCTTCCGGACACCTGCTATGTTTGTAGGTGTGCCCACATGTCATCATCCAGCTAAGAGGAAGGTTACCACATCCCCAGCTGGCCCTATCTGCTGTCAACTTATGAACAAGGAACACTGGCTAAAAAGTTGCCTTTACTACAACACAGGTAATTTTAGGGAAACAAACTGATGAACTATTTCTGTCAGTAAGTTACCATCACTGAAAATTATATTTACCTCTTTATTTCTTGCCAAATACATCATTTTGGCATCATTTCCACCTGTTTGAAAAATGACAGTTTCATTTTTGAGGGGTGAAGCCTTGCTTTAATATCTTGTAAGTTCATGTTTATAGAGGTTGACCAGTAAACACAGATATAAGCCCAGCCTTAGCTATTACCATTAACTAGAAATCATGTCACAGTAAGGCAGTACTTTTAAAGTTCAAGTGCTTAAATGGTCTGAAAATAATTATTTTGAATGATACTAACAGCCACTAGGAAGAAGTGACTAAAACACAGTTTCAAAATTAGCTTTATGATTGCAGAGCTATGGAGATTATACAGTACTTCAAGTAGTTACTAGCAGTGGCATTGTTAATCATTGGGCAGGAAAAATAAATAAAATCTCTACTATGGTTTGGTAGCTTTGCTAAGCCCCCAAAAATATAATTATAAAGGAGAAAAATGTGACATAGCTATTTTTATATATATATATATATAAAATTTTAAGGAGAAGCATCATTATTTCTCAGGAAGGTACCTTGTCTTCTACTTATCCAATGGCAAAGGGGATGCTGAGTAACTAGGGATGGTAATGGTGATAGCAAAGGGAAAAAAACAAGAGCCAATTCCCTTTTCCCAACTCATTAAAGGGCCCACCCACTATTCTGTTAAGATACCCAGCACACCACACCCAAGGCTAAAGTTGTTTCCATATGTTGTTGTTGTTGTTGTTTGCCGTCGAGTTGGCCCTGACTCATAGCGACCCCTCCTTGGGTTTCCGAGGCAGTATCACTACGGAAGTAGATTGCCCCATATATTCAAATGAACTGTTCCAGGGTAGACTTTCTTTTTACTTGTAGAAAGAGCAACATTTCATAGTTGACTTTTCTTTAATTCACCTGCTTCAATTAATTTTAATCAAAATACATAAACCATTTTAATATAAGCTGAATGACAAGGCAGTTGAGAAGTAATACAAACACTCTCGTTACATAGAATTCATTTAACACTCACAACAAACAACCCTATAAAGTAGTTCCTGTCATTATTCCACTGTCACAGAGGAGGCAACTGAGGAGAACAGGATTATAAGGAAGGCACTTGACTGCTAACCAGAAGGCTGGCGGTTCAAACCCACCAGCCACTCCTCGGAAGGAAGATGGGGCAATCTACTTCCATAGTGATATGACCTGGGAAACCCAAGGAGGGGTCATTATGAGTTGGGTCCAACTCAATGGCACATAACAACAACAGCCCAAGGCTACACAGCTAAGAACTGGCAGAGGAAGGATTCGAAAGCAGATAGCCTGGCTGCAAAGTCTAAGCACTTAACCGTTCGACTATACTGCCTTTCCAGTAATAGTTGGTATGTAGGTAAAACTAAACAAGTGTCTAGTATGTACCTGGCACTGTGTTAAGCCCTGTATACACATTAATATGTTAATGTTTCCAGTTGGGTCATTTGGGCACAAATAAGAGGGATAACAAAAGAGCCAATAGGTCAACCATTCTGTGTGTCTTTGGTAAACTCTCTAACTTGGAGGTGGTCTTTGTGTCACTTGAGATCACAGAATTTTAGCAAAAAGAAGTTACTTTTTCTCTCTTGCTTGCAGAGGTGGAATGGTCCAAACCAGTGAGCAGTATGAATTTGTGCATCATGCTCTGTGCCTGTATGAGAGCAGACTTTCAGCAGAAACTGTCCAGTGATACACTGAAGATTTACGTGACCATCAATCTCTTAGGGTGATTAATCAAATTACCCACCTGTGGCTTCTCAAAGGAGTTTTCTGCAATGTAAGGAAAGGGAAGCACCGGAGCCAACCTGTGGCATGGATTGTGGAAGACTTGGCAACATAGTAAGAATTGCCAACACCTTGTGTATATGAATGCATTTGTAAGCATCCCCCAAATTTCTTTGAAGGTCCTGTACTGACGGAGGTATGATAAATTTCTCACACATCCTAAGGTGGAGTTTGTTTTGTCTATATTGACTATCTGCCACACAGAATGTATGTATGTAACACTCAGTGCTACATGTCGTCCGATGACGACTTAAGAGCTGCTGAAGAAATTATTATTGTGTTCAGATGCTTTGTTTGTAAAATCTGTCTTGTGACTGGACTGTCAGCTGTTAAACTTCCTGTTTTAAGTGCTATTACCTTTCTCAGTTACCAGAATCTTGCTGCTAAAGTTGCAAGTGATTGATAATGGATTTTTAACAAATAAGTCCTTGTTTTTGAAAAAACAAAAGCAGTAACTATTTTATATGGAAATGTGTCTTGATGATATTACTTAGTACATGTGTATTTATAGTACTTCCTATTGATCAATTACAGAGCACAATGATTGTCATTAGGTATGTATGTATTTACTCTCTATTTATTATTGGGCGTAGGGGTGGCTTCCGCTCCAGAGCTCTATCCAGTGTATTTCTACATCGGGAATTGTTTAACTTTAAAAGCGAAAAACAAATTTGTAGCAACTATGAACTATCAAGAATTTTAAACATGTGTCCATCTTTTGCTAAGAGGGAAATTTTGAACATACTGTCTGCCTGGAATCTCTCTTCCAATGAAAGGCAGATGCCTTTGGGGATGATACATCCTGCGCCATTTCCAGGGATTCTCAAAAGGACACTGCCAGGTATACCCTTAAATTTCTGAAAGGTTTTAATCCTCAAGAGGCAAATGAAGTTAAAATAACTACACCCAGCAAGCACTAGGTATTGGACTCTCGTATCAATTTTTAATGCAGCAATGTTGACTTTGTTTCATACTGCCAATAAACTACTCTTAATATGAAATATTGAGTCAAGTATATACTTTTTCCCCCTCCTGTTTAAAGAACAACAGTTATCTTTTGAGGAAGCCTGGAGTAGATAATGTGATGGGTTTAATTTCAGTCTTTACATCTCCCCAGTGGAGATGACTATCTCAAAATGTAATATTGTCATCACTCAGGAGATAATGAGCTAGAAGTACCATCATTATGTGGTTTGCCTCGATAGGCACCCAGCGTATCATTATACAAACAGTACATGTTTACAGCTTTATATCACTTGTTATAGACCTTCATAAATTACACGGCTTATGTTTATTCAGCAGAATCACATCACCTGAAGAGATGTAATGTTGCAGGAACATTCAATTATCTAAGATTATAATTCCCTTTTTCCCTCTTGAGGTTAAAAGTAGTCATATGCCAAAGGGGATGGTGGATGAAGACTTAAAAGTTTTATTCTGCTTCTGGAGACTGGAAATTTTTCTAAATTGAAAAAAAGAGAGAGAGAGAGAGAGGTAATCATAATCCCTTCTTTCTAAGGAAATAGACAAAAGGACATTGGTGTAAAACTCCCCCAAACAATTCAATAGGAGGAAGTGCTCGTCACTGACTTTTCCCCCCCACCATGAAGGCACGTTTCCTTCCTAGTCTCTGCTTCTCTTATCTGGGAGAATTTTTTTTTTCCCCCAAGCGAAGCATGAACAGTTGTTAAGTGGAAAATGGAGGCTGAATTTTACATGGCGGTTCTTACCTGCTTGCTCCTCGGGAACTCAGGTGAGTGTGCCTGCCTCATTTTCCTGAGGGATTTCTCCCCCATCCAGCCCAGGAGTCTCTGCCCTTTGGAAAGTGTCTGGAATGAGGTGGAAATGGATCCAGGTCTCCATGGCAGTTTAGCTAACTACGATGAGGAAGGGGACTGTGAAGAGCCAGCTGTGCCCACAATGTTGAGATTTCTCT
This sequence comes from Orycteropus afer afer, assembly GCF_000298275.1. Taxonomy (NCBI): domain Eukaryota; kingdom Metazoa; phylum Chordata; class Mammalia; order Tubulidentata; family Orycteropodidae; genus Orycteropus; species Orycteropus afer. The sequence goes on along the minus strand of NW_006921926.1, from coordinate 125,805 downwards.
CCAAAATGATAATAATAAATGGCCTCTTCATATCTTCTAAACACCTGGGGCAGCTCCTGAAATGGCATTTTTACAGCAAAGAGTAAAGCACTCTGAGGAGACATTTTTATTATTATATAATAGTCTGTGCCATTCTCCATGCTGAAGAGTATTTTTTTTCCAGTCAGGTTATTTGTTTTGTTTTGTTTTGTCATGAAGAAAATACAAGAAATGTGATTGAAGTTGATGAGGGAACATGGTGTGTTTTATTTGGAATTTGTGATTTGGAAGGGCTGAATATTTTCATGGAAGATCTGGATAATTTAACTAAAAAAGCACATTGAAAATGGTTGCTCAGCCTGAGTATCTCACTTTTTAATACTGATGTTTAGCAATTAGGTGTTTAATTCCTTCCATGGAGAAATGCTGATTTTCAAAATATATTTGAATGTGTACTTGCGGGAAAAAACCATAAAGACATTATCACAAAATAGAGGAATGCTTCTCTCAAGGACTGTAAGAAATTTAGTTTGTGATAATCAATATTTCATTGGTTTCTATGAGCTAAGAGAATGCATTTGGAAGGGGTGGAGAAAGAAAATCTCTTGGTTTTGTTTTAGTTGTATTCAAACTACCCAATTGTATACAATTACTGTAATTGGCACCTGAAGATTCAAAGTGGGGTGTTTTGGGGGAAGGAAGTGAGATTGAAAGAGTGAAATGGTTAAAAAGGGAACTAGGTTTTTCAGGACTTCAAGATATTTAATTAACTGAGCTAAAATGTCACACCATATTCTTTGGACAGTTTTGTTTTGTTCCCGAGCTTCCTTTCATTATTTCAATGGGGGTGTGGTTTCTTCTCAAATCATGTGAAAGTAAAAGAAAGGGAGCTATGTGTGACAGTTTGACATTTTATATTGTCAGCCTTGGGGTTTTAAATCATATGTGATGAGTCTGGGAGTATACAATGATAGCAAAGGCTAAGTGAATCTGGTATTTTCACTTAGACAATTTGTGGGTGGGTTTTTGTTTTCTAATGAGCCTTATAATTTCCTATGCAGTACTTTATGAGCTTTTCATCTTCCAGAAGGGTTTCAGATTGTCCATGTCCAGAAACAACAGTGCCTTTTCAAAAATAAGATAGTGGTCATGGGCTTGTGCAATGGGACCAGCCAAAACCAGCAGTGGATGTGGACCGAGAATGAAAAGCTCCTGCACGTTAAATCCACCCTGTGCCTGGGCATCTCCAATTCCTCTCGTGGCCCTTCCCGTGCAGCCATCTTCACCCCTTGCTCCCAGGCAACCCGATGGACCTGTTATGAAAAGGGAGGGTTCCTTGAGGTGGAGAATGCTTCTCTCTTTCTCAAGAAACAAGGCTTCAGGGTAATGGTCAAGAAGGGCAGGAAATACCTCCATAGCTGGATGAAAATAGATGTCAACGAGGAGGGAAAGTTGGTCAATGAAAGCCTCTGCTTGAAAAAAGGTGAGCTATTCCTTCCAGGATCAATTTTGAATGCCTTTCTTTGTCTTTTTTTTTTTTTTTTTTCCACATTCAAGGGAATTCTACATGCCCCAAAACATTTCCTATAGAAGATTCATAACCTAAAGGGAATAGATGTTATGGTGCCCAACGACTTAGAAAACTTCATTACCCACATTAAAATAAGCCCAAATTTTCTCTGTTTTTCTCTTTATATTCTATCACTTCATTTCTTGTTCCTTTTATTAATTCAACAAATGTTTACTGAGCTTCTACTTTGTGCCAGACACTATGGTAGCCACCTTGGGTTACATGCTATTAGATAAAGGAATACAAATCTAGGTATATACATAGCATACATGTATAATGACTGAAGTCCATCAGCTGGCTCATGTATGTCAGTGATCAGGAAATTATTAGATTTAGCTGACATGGACACTGCTAGTTGAGATCTGATTATGACCCAGTCTTCCTTCCAAGGAGTGGCTGGTGGGTTTGAACCGCTAGCCTTCTGGTTAGCAGTCAAATGCCTTAGGCAGTATGCCAACAGAGCTCCCAAAGAATTATTAGAGCACCAAAATGGCATTTAATAAGATTGGGTAGATATATTAGGCTTTTGAAAATCTCTTGTTCTCATATTTAGGAATAGATACCTTTTGGTGGTAACATATTTTTGAAATGAAAAGAACCAACATGAAAAGTGTTTTAGTTTGTTGTCCATTGATGAATGTAGCCTAGATGCTGGACAAGTGTAAAAACTTGTGTCCATGTACACACATTCCTGGTGCAGCAATTCCTGAGCCAGGAATTTTTGTTTGTAGAATACGTATGAAGCTGACTCTTCTCTTTCACTTAATCATATTATTGCTCACTTATTTCTCTGAGGTTTGCTTTGGGAAATCACGAAAGATAAAACTTACATAATCACAATATATGAGGATCAAATAGACCTTACAAATTATTGGAGAAATTATCTGGATATGAAGACTCTGATTATGATTGAAGTTTATCAAAGTTAAGTGTTTTGTCCCAGGGAATTTAATGGTAGAGGCATGATTAGAACTCAAGTTTCTTGACTCCCTGTCAAGTGCATCTTCCATTACAAATCCTGGATCACTTACCTTTACCTGACTGGCTGCATAAGAGTCACCTGGGTAGATGGAAGGAGGGTTTATTAAAAACACAAATTTCTTGGATTGTATCACACTCCTTCCTCTTCTACTACCATCTCCAAGAGGTTTAGGAAATCTGGACTGGACATAATAATGTTTTTTTTAAAAAAAAAAAAGCTCCCCAGATAATTATGATCCATAACTCCATTTGGGATCAGCATCCAATATACCGCTATATTAAATTTTTTTCTCAAGGCTTTTTTTTTCTTTTTTCTTTTTGGAAGCTTGTATGAGTCTTCCCACCATGCTGATCTTTGGACAATTTTCTCTCACTCATTCATTTCATAAATTATACAAGTATTTAATTAGATGTCACTTGAATGCAGTAGCTTCTTCTACAATAGAATTTGAGAGTTATAGTCTCATATCACTTCTGACTATGATAATAAGATAAAAATATTAAATCAATCAGAACATTCAAATTTATTAGTGAGCAAACACATACAGCATCAATTTGACAATTCCTTTCCTGTGGTTCAACTAGACCCATCCAAAACAACATAGAAACATTGTAAATATTCCAGTTGTAGGTTTATTAAGAAATGAAATCCCCTGTCAACTCGGGACCATAATCTCAGGGAACACCAAGCTCAATTGGCACAACATAGTACATAAAAATCTTGTTCCACAACCTGCTTTGGTGAGTGGAGACTGCGGTCTTAAAAGCTTTCGAGTGGACATCTATGATGCAGCTATTGGTCTCTTCTGGTCTGCAGCAAAGAAGAGTGAAGAAAATCAAAGGCATCTGGAAACAATTAGTCTGAGGATATGATGGACCCCGAGACCAGAACTAGATGGTGCCTGGCTACCAATGCCAACCACTCAGAAAGGGATAAATACTGGAAATCCTAGATAGAGGGGGAGGAAAAATGTGGAAAAAAATTCAAAAACACAAAAATGACCAGAATTACTGGTTGGATAGAGTCTAGTGGAACCCCCAAAACTATGGCCCCAGGTTACCCTTCGGGCCTAGAATTAGACTCACTCCCATGGACTGGCTCTCAGCCTAACAGTAGAAAGACCTACATGTAGAACACCTACCCCAGGGTGATGCACCCACCTACTCTAGGGAGATGCACCCCTTAGATCAGTCAACCATGAGACACCAGAGGGGCAGCATTCACATAGAGGGAAAGCTGGACAGACAAAAGTGCATAGTTAAGTTGGGCGCAGGGAGGGGCTGGGTAGTCACAGGGACAGGACAGGAGGAGAGTTTTTATGGTTGGGGATGGTAATCAGGGCATAAAATCAAATGTACATGAACTATTGAATGTAAAACAAATTTTGCTCTGTAAATTTGCATCCAAAGCACAATAAAATTTAAAAAGAAAGAAAGAAATGAGATCCCCCACAAATTTCAATCAACCTTTATTTAGGATAAGAATCTTTAATTGGACTGTGAAAAAGTAGAAATGGGTTTAGTGGAGAGTTACTCAAGCAGAAGTTTATTCATGGAGAAGCTTTCCCCTTTATACTCATGTAAACCTATCCTATGAGGGCCCAGGTTTTCAAAGAAAGATCATACTATTGATCTTTTGCACTTAACCACTGACCAAGCCATATCCAAAGCATCCCAATAATCTGTGTTGAGAAAAATGGACTTCGAAAAAAGGCAAAAAGTTAAAATGTGGTCAATTATGGTACAAATAATCTTATATTTGAATGAATAGGCAAAACACATACTTTCACTTTAACGTAATTATAACCTAACAAACAAATCTTTTCTGTTCCATTTTAAACTTAAGAAGACAGTTGGCTTTAAGTCGACTCTGACGCACAGTGACCCCATCTGTGTCAAAGTAGAACTTTGCTCCACAGTGTTTTCCATGGATGACTCGTCAGAAGTAGATTGCCAGGCCTTTCTTCTGAGGTGATTCTGGATGGACTTGTACTGCCCACCTATTGATTTGAAATACAGAATATTAGAACCATAGCTTGCTAGTTTGTGAGCAAAGGCATTGTGAAAACTGAGTTGCATTCATATGTTCAAATGAATGATTTCAAATGCCCATATTTAAAGCATTGAAAACTAAATCCTATAATCTATAGCAGCATAAATATGTATGTTCATCCACAGGATGTAATTATTTATTTATTTATTATTAAGTTCTTCAGTAAAAGAAAGTCTACGTAGGAAAGTCAAAATCTGGACCATATGTTTCATATTTGCTTCATAGAGAAACATTCATAATTTCATTCAAGCATCCATGTAATATTTATGTAATGCCTACTGTGTGCTATACCTTGTGTTAGTAGTAAAATTCCCTAGGCCAGTGAATTTGAACCAGGTCTTCCAACCTATTCATTCTGGTTTGACCCCCTGCTGAGAATTTGCCTTTCCATTTCAGATATGCTGAATCAGAATCTTCATTTTAACCAGATCTTCAGGTGATTCTTATAGATACCCTTAAACTTGTGGATCTTGTTAAAGTGTAGATTCTGGTTCAATATAGTTGTAGTGGAAATGCAAATTCTCAGCAGGGAGTCCAACCGAAATCAACCTATTGGAAGCCCTGGTCTCAATGCAACTTGTACATCAGAATCACCTGGGGAGATTTTAAATGCTACTGATGCCCAGGGGTCATCATCAAGGTCAATTAAATCAAGTCTTGCATTTTTTTAAATGCTTTCCAGGTGACTCTAATGTGCAGTCAAGAGTGAGAAAGAATCACTAATTATGTCTTGCTCCTTGGGGTTATCAGAGAGACAGAGAAATATATAGATCCTTACAACAGAGTATAAATAGAAAAAAGTATCTCTTTCTCATATATCCTTATCAGATGTCACATTAAGCAATGCTGCTTTTAAAATATTTCTTTAAAGGGTAATTTTTAAATTGAAAATTTTTTTTAACAAACTGTTGTGTGCTTTATCATTAACTGATTTATTTTGATTTTGTCATAATTTAGCTGTAGCCCCTGGGTGGTACAAATGTTTAACACATTCAGCTGTTAACCAAAAGCTTGGAAGTTCGAGTCCACCCCCAGACATCTGGGAAGAAAGCCTTGGCGACCTACTTCTGAAAAATCAGCCACTGAAAACTGTGGAGTACAATTCCATTCCGGCAAGGCAAATATGGTGTCACCATGAGTCAGAATTGCCTGAAGGCAAACAGTTTTTTAACTGGTTTTCACTTGCACTATGTTACCTTTCAAGGCTGGTGGTTCAAACCCACCAGCCACTCCTCGGAAGGAAGGTTGGGCAATCCTACTTCCGTAGTGATACTGCCTTGGAAAACCAAGGAGGGGTCGCTATGAGTCGGGGCTGACTCGACGGCACATAACAACAACAACAACAACGTGTTACCTTTCTTCTTCTTTACTGGTTAGGCTGCTAGCAAAAAGGTTTGCAATTCGAACACGCCAACCTCACTGAGGGATGAGAGATGAGGCAGTTCACTTCAGTATAGATTTTATAGCCTTGGAAACATTGTGGAACTGTTCTACTCTGTCCTAAAGGTTAGCTATGAGTTGGAATTTACGCAATGGCAATGGGTTTTTTTGTTTTGTTTTGTTTTTCTCCTTTACTTGGAGACCCTCTATAAAAAGGTGAGTTGAGTGGACTTCCAAAGGAAATTCAAATTCAATTCAAAAGTTCATGTTATGTTTTCTGAGAGGAGGACTTACACTTGAGTCAATTTTCCTCAAATAATTACAATGACTGGAGGGATTTTCATAAAGACAAGACTTGAGATTGGCCTATTGTTTAAATTTCTATGTAATCTATACTTCTTTAAAACAACCATTTAATGGCACCAATAGAATAAATTGCTTATCTATATAGAATAAAATACTATAAATACACATTTAATACAGATCTGGTACCATAGTGCCTAAGGCATTTGATTGCTAACCAGAAGGCTGGTGGTTCAAAACCACCAGCCACTCCTCAGAAGGCAGATTGGGGCAATTTACTTCCATAGTGATACTGCCTCGGAAACCCAAGGAGGGGTCGCTATGAGTCAGATCTGACTCCACTGTGGTGAGTTTGGGTTTTTTTTCTTCTTATTATTATTTAGTCACATTTACATATAAAATGTACTGCTTTTGATTTTTTTTATTTTAAATAAGGAATTACTTGGTAAAAATCCACTGTCAATCACTTGCAACATTAGCAGCAAAATTCTGGTCATTCAGAAAGTTAATAGCACTTAGAACAGAAATGGAAGCTCTGGTAGTGTAGTGCCTAAGGCACTTGACTGCTATCCAGAGGCTGGCAGTTCAAACCCACCAGCCACTCCTCAGAAGGAAGGTTGGGCAAAATACTTCTGTAGTGATACTGCCTCAGAAACCCAAGGAGGGGTCGCTATGAGTCGGGTCTGACTTGATGGCACATTAACAACAACAGAACAGAAATAGTTTAACAGCTGACAATCATTCACAAGACCTAGTTAATTAGTAAGAACCTAATTATATTGAATAGGTGGATTTTTTTCCAAGCAAGAACATCTGTTCGTTTGTTGTTGTTGTTAGGTGCCGTCTAGTCATCTCCGACTCATAGTGACCTATGTACAACAGAAAGAAATACTGCCCAGTCCTGTGCCAGCCTCATGATCCCTGCTATACCTGAGCCCATCGCTGTAGCCACTGTGTCAATCTATCTTGTTAAGAGCCTTCCTCTTTTTGGTTGACCCTCTATTTTACCAAGCGTGATATCCTTCTCCGGGGAATGGTCCCTTCTGACAACATGACCAAAGTAGGTGAGATGAAGTCTGGTCTTTCTCACTTCCAAGGAGCATTCCGGCTGCACTTCTTCCAGGACAGATTTGTTAGTTCTTTTAGCAATCCATGGTATTTTCAGTATTCTTTGCCAACACTACAATTTAAAAGCATCCACTCTTCTTCGGTCTTCCTTACTCATTGTCCCTCTCACATGTATATGAGGTGATTGAAAATACCACGGCTTGGGTTAGACCTACCTTAGCCTTCAAGGACACATCTTTGAACATCAGCACTTGACAGAGATCCTTTGCAGCAGATTTGCCCAATGCAGTACATCTTCTGAGGTCTTGACTACCAAGTAATATAACTCCTTGACAACTTCAATCTTTTTCCATTTATGATGATGCTGCTTATTGGTCCAGTTGTGAGGATTTTTTTCTTTATACTGAGGTGTGATCCATACCACAGACTATAGTCTTTAATCTTCATCAGTAAGTTCTTCAAATCATCCTCACTTTCAGCAAGCAAGGTTATGTCATCCACATATTACAGGTGTTAATGAGTCTTCCTCCAATTCTGATGCCATGCTCTTCTTCATATAGTCCAGCTTCTCAGATTATTTGCTCAGCATACAGATTGAATAAGTATGGTGAAAGGATACAACCCTAAAGCACTCCCTTCCTGATTTTAAACTACACAGTATCCCCTTGTTCTGTTCAAATGACAGCCTCCTGGTCTATTTACAGGTTCTTCATGAGTACAATTAAGTGTTCTGGAATTCCCATTCTTCTCAATGATATCCACAATTGGTTATGATCCACACAATCAAATGCTTTTGCATAGTCACTAAAACACAAGTAAACATCTTTCTGGTATTCTTTGCTTTCAGCCAAGATTTCCAAGCCCTCTTCTGAACCCAGCTTGCATTTCTGGAAGTTCTATGTCAATATACTGCTGCAACCATTTTTTAAATTATCTTCAGTAAGATTTTACTTGTGTGGGATATTAATGATATTGTTTGATAAAGTCCACATTCTGTGGGATCACCTTTCTTTGGAGTGCATACAAATATGGATCTCTTCCAGTCAGTTGGCCAGGTAACTGTCTTCCAAATCTCTTGGCATAGCAGAGTGAGAGCCCCCAGCATGGCATCTGTTTGTTGAAACATTTCTATGGGTATTCCATAAATTCTTGGAGCTTTGCTTTTCATCAATTCCTTCAGTGCAGCTTTGACTTTTTCCTTCAATACCATTGTTTCTTGATCATATGCCACCTCCTGAAATGGATGAACAGGGACTAATTCTTTTTGGTACAGTGACTCTGTGTATTCCTTCCATCATCTTTTGATGTTTCCTGCATCATTCAATATATTGCCCATAGAATCTTTCAATATTCCACCTCGAGGCTTAAATTTTTTCCTCAGTTCTTTCAGCTCGAGAAATGCCGAGTGTGTTCTTCCATTTTGGCTTTCTAACTTTATACATTTCATTATAATAATTGACTTTGTCTTCTTGAGCTGCTCTTTGAAATCTTCTGTTCAGCTCTTTTATCTTGTCATTTCTTGGATTTACTTTAGCTACTCCCCGTTTAATGGCAAGTTTCATAGTCTCTTCTGACATCCATTTTGGTCTTTTCTTCCTTTCCTGTCTTTTTAATGATCTTTTGTTTTCTTCCTGGATGATGTTCTTGATGTCATCCCACAATTCTTCTGGTTTTTGGTCATTGTTGTTCAATGCATCAAATCTGTTCTTTAGATGCTCTCTAAATTCAGCAGGGCTATAATCAAAGTCATATTTTTGTTCTAATGGACTTGTTTTAATTGTCTTCAGATTCAACTTGAACTTACATATGAGAAGTTGATGGTCTGTTCCACAATCAGCTCCTGGCCTGGTTTTGGCTGAAGATATTGAGCTTCTCTATTACCTCTTGCCACAGATGTAGTCGATCTGATTCCTGTGTACCTCATCTGGCAAAGTCCACGTGTATAGCCACCTTTTGTGTTGTTGAAAAAATGTATTTGCAATGAATAAGTTGTTGGTCTTGCAAAATGCTCTCATGTGATCTTCAGTGTTATTTCTATCAGCAAGAACATATTTTTCAACTACTGGTGATTCTTCTTTGTTTTCAACTTTTGCATTCCAGTCACCAGTGATAATTAACACATATTGATTGCATGTTTTCTCAATTTCAGACTGCAGAAGTTGGTAAAAATTTTCAATTTCCTCACCCTTGGCTTTGGTGGTTGTTGCATAAATTTGAATAGTAGTAGTGTTAAACAGTCTTCCCTGTAGATGTAGGGATATTATCCTATCACTGACAACATTGTACTTCAGGATAGATCTTGATATGTTCTTTATGATAATGAATGCTGTACCTTTCCTCTTTAATTTGTCATTCTCAGCATAGTAGATCATATGATTGTCTGATTCAAAATGGCCAAAACCAGTCCATTCCAACTCACTAATGCCTATGATATTGATCTTTATGTGTTCCATTTCATTTTTGACAACTTCCAATTTTCCTAGATCCATACTTTGTACATCCCATGTTCCAATTATTAATGGATGTTTACAGCTGTTTCTTCTTATCTTGAGTCATGCCACATTAGCAAATGGAGGGCCCAAAAGCTTTATTCTATCTACATCATTCAGGTTGGCTCTACTCTGAGCAGGCAGCTCTTCCCGTTTTATTTTGAGTGCCTTCCGACCTGAGGGGCTCATCTTCTGGCACTATATTGGACAATGTTTCAGGGCTATTCATAAAGTTTTCCAGTAACATATCAGGCAGTTTTTCAGTGCTATTCATAAGGTTTTCACTGGCCAATTCTTTGAGAAGTGGATGGCCCCTTCTTTCTTCCGAATGTGTTTGTGCCTAAGCTCCTAAGCTCTGCTAAAACCTGTCCACTATGGGTAACCCTACTGGCATTTGAAACGCCAGTGGCATAGCCTCCAGTCTAGCAACATGCAAGCCACCACAGTACAACAAACAGGCAGACAAGTTCGTCTCCCTTACAGGTTCCAAACCACTGTGCTTACTTTCCAGCCTCCCCCATCCGCTCCAACACCTGCCCGCTCTGTGTGCTCGGCTCACTTACCCAGCCTGCCCTGGGTGCTCCAAACACCCACTTGCCCTGTGCACCTGGTTCATAGTAGATAACAAAATTAAATGAAAGATGAGATTGAGATTTTTATAATTTCCTCAGAGTTTTAAGTTTACTCTAAAAGAGTAATGCTTGCTTGCCTTTATTTTGGACAAAGAAAGAGTTTATCTGCTAGACAGTCACTGCATCTGAATATCAGCATTTTTCAGTCAAAAAAAATTAGAACTCAATAGCTATTACTTTGAGTCATAAGAGTAATAATAAAATCATTGTCTCCAAAATGCCACATATCAGGCTGAAAATTGGAAAGTATAATTTTTTTCATCTGATAATCTGTCATCAGATGCCAAATAATCCATAAGTTTAGAAACATTCATATTTTTGGAATGTGTCAATAAAGCAAACAGGTGGTTTTCCAAATCTTCATCTTATATTTTGCTGATATATATAACTTTGAGCGACATCCTCAAAGTCACTGTAGTAAGAGTATAATTTTTAGAAATCCCTTATATATAAATTTATTTGTTTCGTTCTGTAAATTCACTCAAGGAAGTTATCGATAATGCATAAAAATATGGAAAAACTGAATGCTGATTAATTCAGTAGGATTGCATTGTTATATAATAGTCACACATTTCATTTAAAAAAAAAAAAAGGATTATTATTACCTTAGGAGTAAAAATGCATTCTGAGGTCCACTGAAATTCAAACTTTGCAACAAAACAAGTATAAGTGGAGATCTTCCTTTATAGCTTTGTTGTTGTTGTTATGTGCCGTCAAGTTGGCCCCAACTCATAGCGACCCTGCCTTGGATTTCTGAGGCAGTATCACTACGGAAGTAGATTGCCTCATCTTCCTTCCGAGGAGTGGCTGGTGGGTTTGAACCGGCAGCCTTCTGGTTAGCAGTCAAATATAGCTGAAACCTTATAATTTAAAAGGAAAGCTATATTGACCTACACTTTTGGAAGTACCTGTACATTAATGCATTCCAGGAAAGTTCACTTGAAATTTAGTTGAAAAATAATTTCCTTATGACCAAATCTTTTATATAACACAGAGATACTCACAGGGGGGGAAGTTATCAGCAAAATTAAATTGCTACACTATAAGCTTATGGAAGGAAGCCTGATGGTGCGGTGGTTAAGCACTGGGCTGCTAAATGGAAGACTGGAAGTTCAGTGCTCCAATTCAGTTCATTCTGCTTTGACCCCCCTGTTGAGAACTTACATTTCCACCCCAGATATATTTAATCAGAATCTACATTTTTAAAAGAATCACTTGAAAATAACATAAGAATCACCTGGGGATCTAAAAGAATCAGTGGGAATCTTGTCAAATGTAGATTCTGACTCAGGATATCTGGGATGGAAATACACATTCTCAGCAGGGGGTTGAACTGGAATGAACCGGTTATAAGCCCTCGTTTGAAAGTATCAGTTGCTCTGCTGGAAGAAGATGTGACAGTCTGCCCTCATAAAAATTATAGCCTTGGAAACCCTATGGGGCAGTTCTACTCTGTCCCATGGGGTCAGTATGTGTCAGAATCGACTCAACAGCAATGGGCTTGGTTTGGAAGCTGATGGAAAACATGTATCATACCTTACAAGTCTTTTTATTTTCTTTAAAGCTAATTTTAGTATCCATGCTCAACAAGCACTGATTAAATTAATAAATGCTTCAACTTCCAGAAAGTGTTAAATATCAGAATTGTAGGGAGCAATAAAGAAATGCAAAAGATTACATTAAGCAGAGCCATTATTGAAATCATGGCTATTGCCTTTCTCTTCTATCCAAACCAAGTACAATTTTACACAGACCAAGCCATCAAGTCAGTTTAGCAGAGAACAACCTGGGCCCTCAAGCAGGCAAGGTGGCCCAATTGCTGAAGTTTTATGTATCTATACAACGTGGAAAATGACTCTTCGCCCCTGAATCTATGGGAAAAAGAGAAACTTACTCAAAGGAAATTACTGACTTGCAACTAGGTCTAATAACCCTAGACCAAACTTAAATCCAAACTCACTGCCGTCAAGTCGGATCCGACTCATAGCAACCCCTCCTTGGGTTTCCGAGGCGGTATCACTACGGAAGTAGATTGCCCAACCTTCTGTCCGAAATAACCCTGGAGAGAGGGAAAATTAAACATAGTAAACTTAATCTGACCTTAGGAGTGAAAATGCATTCTGAGGTCCACTTCAACAATATCAGAGAAAATCCGTCCACAGAGAGGATCTATCCATGCAGATCTAGGACTTTCAGTTAAGGGTGAAAAATTCCAACCATTGTTTGATTGTCTTCCCCAAGGGCATGCCAAATCTCCCTATATTTATAAAAACCTGGATGATTGTCCAAAATCGTTACTTTCACTCAGATGGTTCATATTGCATGGACAGTAATATTGCATACAAAACATCAGCCAACCAATCAACATTTACTCAGCTTCTACTAATTATTTCATTCAAATTTCCAAGAGCAGGCAAATTTTCAAATGTCACTGATAAGGCTGGGTAATGAAATGACTGAAAGAAAACCATAGTTGTCAGTTTTGTTATATCGCTGGTTTAAGTAATTGTTTAATTTTGGTAATAAGGGTGAGGGAATAAAATGCACAAGCGTTGTAGAAGGTAAGAATCATAAATACTCTTGGGAGAGTTTTTATTAGTGGCTATTTGACTTAGTCGTTGGCATTAGAGCATAGCAAATACAGAGTTTGTGGGAAAACAAAACCCTGAAACAGAAAATTTGTTTTGAATATGCTGACCTTACTTTCTCCAAATTGGCTGTTTCAGACATTTTAGAGATTTGTTATTTCATTGCATCATTATACTATGGGCCTTATAATTGATGATTTACTTTTATGATCATTTAAAATAATAAGATTATTGATATGCTGTAATTTATATTATCATTGAAAATAATCTGGCATAGAGTCCAAAGCCCCCAACCATTTTCAATGAATTTACCAGAGCACACACAGGGCCATATACCACTTCCATGGATCCTGGGCAGTTTTACTTTATGTATACAAAAGAGTCACCTGGGGACCCTGTTAAAATGTAGATTGATTCAGTAAATCTGGGTGGAAATGCAAATTCTCAGCAGGGAGTTGAACCAGAATGAGCCAATTTGAAGCTCTAGTACATAGATACAGATAGAGATACATACATACTTATATATCATTATATATCATAGCAACATGGATTGAAATATATATGTATTTGATGTAGAGATGAGTGAGATATTGGGATAAACCAAGCACATATTCATAATGCAACCCAAGTCATAGCACAATGGTTGAATAATAATTGGCTATTGATGGATATTTCTTTGATTCAGTCTTCCATCTATTTTTTATTTTTATCTAAAACTTTTACTGTATGTGTCTTGGTGTTTTACTATACTATAACTTCATGCTAATTTCTAGTCATTAATTTTATTTCTAGTCTTAGGTCTTTTTTAAGTTCTGTGAAATGTTATTTTGGGTGCCTCTGATTATGACTTCTGCATTGTTTGGTGTGTCTCTCATTTGTTTGCAAATCCTCCATTTTTTTCATCTCTTTTCACAAACTTTTCATTTCCTTGTTCACATCCTCAAATTTCAGAAAACTCCTCCCCAAAAAAACCTAAATGCACTGGAACTATGAAATCTCAGACAAGCATTTTTGAAAACTTACTCTTTATTTCATGGGTTACATTCATTTACTGAATATTACTCTTTTCACCACTTCTAAAACTTATTTAGACAATTTTAATGTGCATCCCTTTCACTTTACCTTTATTCTAGCTCAAACTTGTTAAATGTATTTAATCCTTTCACTAAAATACAGTTTGTTTCATTTGTTATCTCTTTTTGAGGTGATTTTTCTCAGGTTTTAAGGGACATTGTAGTTGGCCTCTTCCCACAGAACAGGAAGTACTAGCATAGTTAAAACAAATCCAATTAAAATTTTCTATCTCCAAAATGAGTTTTATTAACATTATTCTGTTTTCAGCATGCTTGAAAGTTATGTATCATTTAAAGGAGGGAAACTATTAAATAGTGTACTTTCTTTAATTTTCATTATACAAAAATCATACTTCTATTATTATTTCCAAACCAATCATAGATTAATGAATAAGCTACAGTGTACATTGCTTTTTAAAATACATTCAGAAGATGGTCTTGATATGATGCAGTCATTTCAAATCATCTCAGAGGTGATACCAGCAAAACCAAACCCATGCCCTCGCGTCCATTCCAACTCACAGGGATCCTATAGGACAGAACAGAACTGCCCTATAGAGTTTCCAAGGCTACAAATCTTGAAAAGCAGACTGCCTTATGTTTCTCATTCGGAGCTGATGGGTTTGAACCACCAGCCGACCTTTTGGTTAGCAGCTGAATGCTTTAACCACTCCACCACCAGAGTTCATTTTATAGATCATGTCACCCTATGAAAAGAGCTATTTGCAACTTAAATGCTGGAGCTTTGTAGTTTAGACTCAGGATGATCTGCCTCGACTTGAATTGTGTTCTGAGAAGAATTGTGTTATAATGGGGGAACAATGTAGTAGCAATGGTACAATAAAGCTTTTTAAAAATAGCTTCAACATATTGTTCCATTGTGTAAGAAATTTTCCTTGCATTTGTCAAAACACTCTTGTTCTTTCATGAATTGTGAAATGTATATCCATTTTTAAAGAACATCAGGAGAATTCATAGACTCCAAAACATCCAGAGATCTACTGTTTTTAGTGTAATTTTATGGCACCTATTTCAATGACGAGCTCAAGAGATGGAAAAATTAACTTATTTTGGTAGCCTTACATAGCTTTTCTTACATAGCCTTACATAGCTTTTCTTTCCTCAAATCCATTTTATAGTTCTTCAGTCCTCCACCTAAGAAATAATTAGAATTCAAATTTGGCTCATACTGTGAAAATGGCTAAAACCATATACTTAGATATGTATTAGAATCACCTGAGAAGTTTGTTAAAGTACTGATGCTGGGCCCTATGCCGGATCTCAGGAATTACAATATCTAGTAGGAGAACCAAGACTTCGGGTTTTTTTTTTTTTGTTTGTTTGTTTTGTTTTGTTTTTACAAGCTCCTGAGGTGATTCTGATGCCTACCAAAGTTGGCAAGCCACTGCTTTAAAATTCTCTAAACATAGACATTGAATATTAAGGCTAAAGCTTCTCTTTTGCTTCCTAAATAGCACAAGTTATAAAAACACAGACACAAAATTAAGGGGTACTGGCCTCAGATATTCTGTTGATTCTGGTTTTGGAAAAGGAGTTCTGGCTTAAAATGGGAAAAGGATTCATTTTATTTGGGTGTTTTAAAAATATATGTATAAAGTTAATTAAAGACAATTATAGAAGACTGAAATTTTTCTCATAAGATGGTCTAAAGCTACATGTAATGATAATAAACTATGTTACTCACAGAAGAAATTTCAGGAGTGTTTTGATCTTTTATCTAATTCTGGAAGAATCCTATTTTATCTACTGAATGAACAATGTAAGTTAACTAATTTTAAAAAAAAGTTCTTAGGACAAAAATTTACCAACTACTCTATAGGTTGACATGCTAAAACATCATCATTACATGCTAGGTGATCATATTTGGAAGCGTATTTTTGTCCTAAACCAATCATTAAATCTCTTTTTTTTATAAGATCTGAGAGCTAAAATGTCCATAGGTGGTAGTCAACTCAGAGGATCCACATTGGCCAAAGCTTTATATGACAAAATATGAATCTCCTTATATAGAATCTCTTATATCCCAGTAGAAAATGTCTACTTACTTAAAGGAACGTTCAAACACCAAGCTCAGTAAAGACAACAGACTCTTTCTTGGAGTATGTTGTAAAGGAATTTCATTAATAGTGTAAATGGGCTTGTCATGTAGAAAACATCTCAGAGGTAAATAAACTCTGGTTCAGAGTGGCTAACCCGGGCCCAAAGGCAGTGGTAGTATGACAGGATTCAGAAGAAAAGCAAGTAGAAATTAATGGGGTTGTCCAAAACTCTATCAAAGCCTAGACCCAGTAGATATACAGGTAGGATTGCTAGATAAAATACAGAAAACACCCCCCCCCAAAAAAAAAAAAAAAAACATTGTTATTGAGTCAATTCTGACTCATAGCAACTGTACAAGACAAAGGAGAACTACCCCATAGGGCTTCCAAACTTGTAAATCTTTATGGAAACAGACTGCCATATCTTTCTCCCATGGTGCAAATTGCAGGTTCAAACTGCCAACCTTTCAGTTAACAGTCAAGTGTTTAACCACTGGCCACCAGGGTTCCTACAGAAAACAGTTCAATTTTAATTTCATATAAGTGATATTTCATATAAATAATTTTTTAGTATAAGTATGTTCCAAATACACAATACAATGTGAAATATGTCTGTATTGTTGTATATTTTGGATAAACTAAATATACCAAATTATATTTTTTAAGATACTCATTATTTATATGAAAATCTAATTTAACTGGATGTCCTGTATTTTTATTTGTTTTATCTCATCCATCACTCAGTGCCCTCAAGTTGGATCCGACTCATAGCGACCCCTCCTTGGGTTTCCAAGGCAGTATCACCGCAGAAGTAGATTGCTCAATCTTCCTTACGAGAAATGGCTGGTGGGTTTGAACCACCAGCCTTCTCATTAGCAGTCAAATGCCTTAGGCACTACGCCACTAGAGCTCCCAAACATTTTAAATAGACCATAGACCATTTAAACATATTATTATTTTTTAATTGTGATTTGAGTGAGAGTTTATAGAGCAAATTCATTTTCTATACAACAGTTAATACACATTTTGTTTCATGACATTGATTGCAATCCCCATAATGTATCAGCTCTCTTCTCACTTCCTCCCTGTGGTTACCTTTTCCCTGTGTCTTTCTTTCCTATGCATTCCTGCCCTCTGAGCTATCTCCCTGTGCAAGTACTGCCACCTTAAAAAAATACACTAGATTATAAGATGCACTTTTAAGTCCATATCTGCTTAGAGTACATTTAATTTTGTCTTACTTCTACACAGAGCTGAGATTTTTTTCAACAGCACAGTTTCCAGAACTCTCCCTCCACCATATAAGGTGGATAGATAGATAAAGGAAGAGTGAATTATACAAGGCTAATGAGCACTATCACACTCAAACTATCTTTTATCTTTCATATAACTGAAACTTACCCACATGCCCACTATGGAAGAGGGAGGTCTTCTGTTTTCTAAGTAAAATTGTTTTTATGTGAAGAATCTGTAAAATATGAGAGTAATTTTAGTAACTGTTGTTTATTTACCTTAGCTCACCTGGGAGCAGAAGTTTCAGTGAGAAGCACTAGAAACACCCATCCTTCCCAAACCCCCACTACTTATAATGCAGTTACATATAGAGTGGAAAACCTTATTAGAAATATCACAGAGGCCTTCACCAGGAGTACTGAAGAAATCTACAGTCAAAGCAGTAGTGAAAGGCAGAGCCCCAGTATGCAGACAACCGGAACGACAGAGACACCACGGGTTCAAACAACTACCCAGATGTTTTCCAGCACCACTGAAGAGGTAAGGGTACAGGGGGCTGTGGAGTGTACTTTGTGAACAGTCTCAGAAAGCCCACTGCTTGAAAAGACTTGTTTTGTGGCAAATGGCAACTACTGAAGTGGGTGATTAGGCATTTTGTGTCCTAGCTGCTGTATGTACGTGTCTGCTTTCTGTGAAATGAGAAAATCTTTGATATAGAATTAAAATGTCTACTTTTTCATAAAGTGAAGATAATTAGGCTAGCATGGCATAACTGTACTCCTGTAGGTTGGCTACATTTTGTTAAGCAAAACCAGGGCTCACGGCTTACACGTGTTCTTACATATGGTGGCACAGTGGTCACCTTGCATATATGTCACATAAAGGGGGGCGCGGTGGAGAGTCACCAAGCAATGGCAAATTCAGGAGGCACTATATTTGATCTGGGAACGTGGTCAAAGATAAGTAACCATTTCCACATCAGCTTCCTCAAACCCAACTGTGACTCCTATGTAACCAAATCTACAAAATCACAGATGAATCCAATGACTGAAAAGCAGCGATGCAGCATAGGAGTTGGCTCACAAAATGTTTCTGTTTCAAGTGTTCATCTCTTCCATTTTGCTTTTCTCTCAGAGTTTTAGGCCACCAATTTAGGCAATAACAGTGCAGTTATAACAAAGCGAAATCTGTGATTTCATGTGGTAGTATTTAGCTGTTTCTCAATAACCAATTTTAGTAATTTAAAGAAAGTAAAAGCTCAACACTATTTATAAGATTTAACATTCATCCAGTGCCTTGGTTTATTTTGTATTGCTAGAATTTCATATTGCATATGGCTCCCAACAGTGCACATTATTGATAGCAAAACAAGGATAGCCAGCCAGTACATTAAATGACTCATAGGACTTTATTTTTTCACCTCCACTTTTCCTTTAAATAAATCTTCCCTATGACCTCATTCTTCCCTTGCCCTTGAATAGAATTTGGGAATGCCCTATGACTTTTCTGGGCACCCTTTCTATCACTTTAAAACTCAATATTTATTCTCTATACATTAGCAAAAATATCAAGTCCAGAGAATAACTGAAACTCTATATTTGACTTAAATGTTAGCTTCTCCTCTACCTTAGTGAGTCATCTTGGTTCCATTCCTCATGATCTCTCATCCTCCATTGACTACACTGGATTTCGGATTCCTGGTCTAGGGAAGCTTTACAAGAGGAGATGGTAGATGCTGCAAGCCACTTAAGGCTTAGTCTCTGGAATCATACAATATCACTTCTGCCACCTTCTATTGGTCAAAGCAAATCATAAACTATGCCAGATTCAAGGGGTAGGGAAATAGACTCCACCTCTTGATGAGAATTGCTGCAAAATCTCATTGCACAAGAGGTATACATATTGGATAAGAGGAGTTTGAAGTCATTAAACAATCTACCATACTATTATTTTTATCATCTCTATGCATATGCAAAACTAACAAGTAGCAGAGCAGGGAGAAGAGTGCACACACATATGCACATATAGCACACACACAACCACACGCAACATGCACACCTATGTACACATCCATTTACTTAATCACCTTTTTCTCTTACAGAGACTCCTGTTAGTGAATGCCAAAGAGGACATGATTTGGAACCTAGAAATCACATCTCTTTAATGCTACTGTAAATACAATTTAGGATTAAGTTGACTCTTTGGAGCAAAATAGTCTCTGCTTTCTCCTCCTTTCCTTTTTTCTTTCCTACCCTGCCAAAGTGATGGGTCCTACTTTGGAATTTAGTACTTTATTTAAAACTCTGTTTCTTGCTCTTACTAATCCTCTTACTCTCCTTCTCATTTTCACTCTCTCATTCTCAACCCCTGGATACGCATTCAGTGAACTAACACATAAGTGCCTAGAGCAATGTCTAGAAAATAGTGTTTAATTTATGTTAGTTGCTGTTGCTATTATTATTGCCATTACAAATAGTCTTATATGGATATGTGTGTGTGTCTTCACAAGGACAAAGTTAAGGAAGAGAAAGCCTATCTATAGAATTTGTTAGGAAAATACCTAATCACTGGTTCTCAGCCTATGGACTCCTGACCAGCAGCAACAGCTTAAACTAGGAAATTGTTAGAAATGCAATATCTTGGGCCCTAACCAAAAAGTAAACCCAACAAGTTGCCATCATGTTGATACTGACTCATAACCCCTCCATGTGCTATAGAGTAAAACTTCCTTTTGGGGACAGATTACCAGGCCTTTCTTCCAAGGTATCTGAGTGGGTTCCAACTATCAGCCTTTTGTTTAATAGTTGAGCACTTAACTGCTTATGCAACCCAGGGACTCCTTCTTGGGCCCTACCCTTGACCTACTGAGTCAGAAACTCTGATAGTAGGTTCCAGCAATCTGTTATATAACTAGTCTCCTGTCACATTGATGCACTTTTAAATTTGAGAACCACTAATCCAGGTAAATATGGTCCTTAACCCAGAATGTCTCCCCCATGGACCTGAGATTTCCATCACCAAAAGATTTTCACTTTTGTATATGTAAAAGCATTGTGTTATCAAGATGGAGGGGACAGTGCTATAAAAGCTAAATAATCAAGTAGCAGACATTCATTCATCCAATTATAGCCTCCTACTGTTACGTGGCAAAGTGTATATTCCTCAAGGAATGAGGTCCAAGATGGGTAAGTGGGGTCTGGGAAGATAGGCCTCTGCTACATGTCTGTAGATTTTTTGTGTTAACTAGAAAAAGGTGCTTCCAGGCATACGTGGCTTGACCATCAGTGAACAAGACTTGGCAGTGAAATAAGGGCTGGATGGCAGCCCCCACTCACACTTTCAGTCTGGCACTCTGCATACAACCTACACAAAGATGCCTTGTGCACAGGTACAGTTGTATGTAAGGCCAGATGTGGGTGTCAGAACTGTGCCTGCATTTACTAGCCATTCCCAATGGCTCATGTGAGACCAGCATGGCAGGAGACATCAGGAAGGCGATCTGTACAGAGGACCTGAACAAAAGGTAGAAAGAGGGCATTGAAGAAAGAGGTTGGGAGTAGAGAGGAGGTTAAATGTGAGGAAATGGCATCTAAAGGGAGGTAGGGTACGGACTTCACTTTGGCTTCAGAACCTGGCCAGCATCTCCCTATTGTTTAAGCAGTGTACTCTGAAAGGAAGTCCAGTCTGGTTCCCTCTTAGCCATGTGACCTTCGTGGAGGTGGTTCAGTGCAGTGGTAATGAGCTGCTGTCATCGGTTCTAACACATGATGACCCCATGTACAACAGAACAGAACACTGTCTGGTCTTTGCCATCTTCATAATCGTTGGCATGACTGAGTCCATTATTGTGCCACCATATATTCTGAGTGCTTTCCAACCTGGGGTGCAAATAGTTTGTGCTTATCTACTTACCCAAAAGATTGGTAGTTTGAACCCACCCAGCAGCACTGTGGAAGAAAGGCCTACCAATCTGCTTCCGTAAAAATTACTGCCAAGAACACCCTATGGACCAGTTCTATTCTGTAATACATGGGGTCACCATGAACAGGAATCAACTTAACGGTGGGGCTCATCTTCTAGCATTGTAATGTTCTGTTGTGATACATAGGTTTCCATTGGCTAATTTTGGAAGTAGGTTGCCAAGCCTGTCTTCCTAGACTGTCTTATTCTGGAAACTTCACAAAAACCTGTCCATCATGGGTGATCCCACTGATATTTCAAATGTTAGTGGCAGAGCTTCCAGCATCATAGTAGCGTGAAGCCAACACAGTATGGCAAACTGACAGTCAGGTGGTGGGGTGATGAGCTATCTCTTTAAACCAGATAAACCTGGCTTAAATCCCAGTGATGTCACTTATTAGTTACTCAGCCCAAGTCATATTTGCTTCCTTCTCCCCCCATTACCATCCCCAACCATAAAAAACTCTCTTCCCCTCCCCTCTGTGTGACTACCCACTCCCTGTGCCCTTCTTAACTATGCATTTGTGTCTGTCCAGCTTTCCCTCTATGTGAATGCTGCCCCTCTGGTGCCCTATGGCCAATTGCTCTAAGGGGTGTATCTCCCTAGAGTAGGTGGGTACATCGCCCTGGGTTAAGTGTTCTGCATGTAGGTCTTTCAACTATTGGGCTGAGAACCAATCCATGGGAATGAGTCCAATTCTAGGCCCAAAGGGTAACCCGAGGCCATAGTCTCAGGGGTTCTACCAGTCTCTATCTGACCAGTAATTCTGGTCATTCTTGTGTTTTTGAATTTTGTTCCACATTTTTCCTCCCACTATATCCAGGATTTCCAGTTTTTATCCCTTTCTGAGTGGTTGGCATTGGTAGCTGAACACCATCTGATCTCGGAGTCATGAAGGCTGACATCCTCGTGGTTCATCTTAACCTTGGATTAGTTATTTCCATATGCCTTTGATTTTCTTCACTTCTCTTTGCTTCAGATGAGAGGAGACCAATAGTTGCATCTTAGATGGCTGCTCAAAAGCTTTTAAGATCCCAGTCACTACTTACCAAAGTAGGTTGTAGAACAAGATTTTTATGTACTATGTTGTGCCAATTGAGCATGATGTCCCCTGAGACGATGGTCCTGGGTCCGTAGGCCCAGTGATTCTCTCTCTCAAGGTGTTTGGTTGTCTCTGAGAAGTTATTCAAACTCTGTCTTCTGTTGCTTCTGTAAAATATGTGGCTAATTTTGTAGCACAAGTGTGTAAGTAAGATTATCTTCAGCCAAATCTATCCTTGGTCTAGAGTATATTCCTGTTGTCCAGCCCTCACCTGATCTTCTCACCTCTCTATGCATCTATCCATAGCCTGGTGTTTTGTGTATGTACTGGCATTTGCCTCTGTTGTCTATATCTTATGTGTACGTTCAGTGTCTTTCCTTTCCCCAATGTCATCATGCTGGTCACAGACTCTTTCCATACCATCTCTCCCCTCACCCAAATCCACATGTGACCCCTAACTAGTCTGAAATTTTCCCTCCCCTTCCCTCCCACCACTGGTAACCAACAAAGTGAATTTTCTACCCTGAGTAAACTTTTCCTTGGCTTCTTACAATAATGGGCTCATACAATATTTGTCCTTCTGCAACTGACTTATTTCACTCAGCATCAGTCCTCCAAATTCATCCACATTATGAGGTGATTCGTGTATTCTTCATTATTCTTTAATGTTGCATTGTATTCCATTGTGCGAATGTACCATAGTTTGGTTATCTATTCATCTGTTGATGGACATTTAGGTTGTTTCCACCTCTTCGCTATAGTGAATTGTGCTGCGGTGAACATGGGTGTGCATATGTCTGTTTGTGTCCTCTCTCTATCACCTGTTTAGGATATATCCTAGTAACGGAATTGCTGGATCAAAAAGTATTTCTATTTTCAGTTTTTTAAGGAAACACCATACCATTTTTCATAGTGGTTGTATCATTTTGCAGTCCCACCAGCAGCTTCCTTTTTAAAACGAGAATAATTATGGGCACTCTACCTGCATTATAAGGAGCTCTGGTGGCACAATGCCTAA
This sequence comes from Orycteropus afer afer, assembly GCF_000298275.1. Lineage (NCBI taxonomy): Eukaryota > Metazoa > Chordata > Mammalia > Tubulidentata > Orycteropodidae > Orycteropus > Orycteropus afer. The sequence continues at coordinate 102,375 of NW_006921926.1, read as the reverse complement.
GGTATTTGACTGCTAACCACAAGGTTGGTGGCTCTGTGGAAGGAAGATGAGGTAACCTACTTCTGTAAAGATTTACCACCTTGGAAAGCCAATTGGAGTCACTATGAGTTGGAACTGACTCAATGGCAGTGGGTGTTTTTTTGTTTTTGTCTTTTTTTAATATGCTCAACTACTAACCAAAACATTGGCAGTTTGAACACACCCAGAGGTGCCTAAGAAGAATGATTTTCCAATCTGCTTCTGAAAGGTCAAAGCCTTGAACAATTTATAAAGTACAGTTCTGCTCTTCACACATGAGGTTTCCATGAGTCGAAATCAACTCCATGGAAACTGATTTGTTTGTTTGTTTGTTTAAGTGTGTCTGTGGGGGGGCTTTTACTTGCCTTGTAACGCAATAGTGAGGATTCAAATTTAATTGAGCAAAATGCTTAGTACATCACCTATACATAATAAGTATTCAATCATGTTAACAATTAATACTAAGTTCTTATTTCTGCTTTATCATTCCTATCCTGCCTCCATCACTGGGATGTTGTGAAATCCAGATGGGCTAACTTATGTGAAAATGCTTTGAAAGGATTAAAATGCTGAACGTGAGTGAAAAATGTTATTGGCTGGTTCTTACTGTTGAATTTCTATAAATGTTGTTTGAAGGCACACGTCCTTTTTCCCCTCACTACCCCCACCCTTGCCCCTGCCTGGGAGAGGGATTTCATTTCCTCACTTCATGAATAGCCATTGTGGTGCTGATCTAATGTCTATGTTTCCTTCCATTTGACCTTCAAAGAGATCCCAGCCTAGTGTGAGTTTCTGGATAAGTGAAGAGGCAAATGCAGAAAACACCCCCTCTTAGCGCCTCCTCCCAAGGCTGGGGTGTCCGCCTTCATTGTGTTACTTCAGTTGTACAGGGAAGTCTCCTCATTGCCACCACTGCTTTCTGGCCAGAATTAAAGGTGGAATGATGGTCTCCTTTACTGAGGCAAAGCCTAGAAGGATATGTGCAAAGATGTAGCACAAAAAGCCATCACCTAATCACAGTTCATGAATGACTTACATGGGCTGATGTGAATGAGATAAACTATAAACAGATTCTGAGACTGCTGATGTGACAAAAAAATAAAAAAAAAAAAAAAAAAAAAAAGGCCATGCCAGATAGTAACATATTGTGGGAAGGATTTGTTCCTGAAGACTCAAATTTATAATTAGCATCCTTTGAGTCTACTTCTGATAAAGGGCTACAGTTTTCTTGCTTTGCCAATTACAGTGGATTACCAAGTGGCAATAGCATAAATATGGTTTACAATTCACTCGATCACTCCATCCTTAAAATATCAGTGATTTTGTTGTTGGTGGTGGTGGCCATGGGTGAGTTGCATTATTTTCCATTTAATTTTTTGCCATGGTTATTATTTTACTGGGTTAACGTTTTCTCACTGTATAAACCATGTGCATATAAAATATAACCACTGAACAGAATGTGTGCATTGAAATGGGCTCTTTAACATGCCAGTATTTCTCCAGCACACTTCTTCACTGAGATGATGAGGTCTATCTTACTGAAGGGTTAATGCAGTGGCGAGAGAGGAAGGCAAAGGAACTTTTGAAGGAAAAGGAAAATGAGCTCCAAGAAGAAAAAAGAATGTGCTGATTGAGATAGAAAGCCTATAGTTCTCAGCCCTGGTCATACATCAGAATCATCTGAACCACTTTTTAAAAATACGGATTCCAAGGTTCCATCTCAGACCTGTTGAATCAGAGTTTATTGAGGTAGGACCTCAGCACCTGTGGTGTGAAAATATCATCAAGTAAATCTGATGTGCCATTAGGTCTGAGATCCATTGGAGAACAATGAATAATTAGCCTGTTAGAAAACAACAATAAGAGCAAGAAAAGAGGAGAACTCCTACTAGCCATGCATAATCTGAATCTAATCCCAAGGAAGCATCAGGCAAACCCAGTGGAGGAGCATTCTATCGAGATGACTCACCTTTAACAGTCACAAAGATCAATGCCATAAAGATAATCTTAAAAGACTGAGGATTGGTTCCAAATTAAAGGAGATTAAGAGATTTGACTGTTAAATGGAATACAGAATCTTGATCTGGAACCTACACTAGAGAAAAAACACAACATGCTAAAAAACTAATAATAAAAATTTAAAAAGTGAGACAGCTAACAAAACTGAAAGATGACTGTAGAGTAAAGTATTGTATCACATTTGAATTTCCCAAATTTGATAACTTTGCTGAGATTAAGTTTAAAAAAATTTCTTAATTCTTAAGGAATACATACTCAAGTATCATTAAAGATAAATGTATAGGACATATGCATCCTACTCTGAATGGTTTAGGGAAAAGCATATTTATGAAGAGAAAGAATGAAAAAACAAATGGACAGAATGTTAAAAACAACTGGTGGATGGGGGTAAGTGTATGTGGGAGAACTCTATCCTAATCTGGCAACTTCTCTGAAAGTTTGAAGTGATTGTAAAATAAAAAGTTTAAAAAATAAACAGAGATATTTGTTTAAGGGCTTTCAGAGGGTAGAATCCAAATGATGGTACTGAGTTATGGATAAACCTGTGCCTTAGACATAGTGAAGCAGAGAAAAGGAATAGAGGAGAGGAAGGGATTGGAGAGCAAACACCACAGTGAAGTAATGATGAGTTTGTAAGAAAGAGAAGTGTCAGAGTTATTTAGTGCTGCTGTAACAGAAATGGAGCTCTGGTGGCATAGTGCCTAAGGCACTTGACTGTTAACCAGAAGGTTGGCAGTTCAAACCCTCCAGCCACTCCTCAGAAGGAAGACTGGGCAGTCTACTTCCATAGCGATAATGCCTCAGAAAGCCAAGGAGGGGTCACTATGAGTCGGGATTGACTTGACAGCAGTAAGTTTGGGTTGTTTTTTAATAACAGAAATACCATAAATGGGTAGCTTTAACAAACAGAAATTTATTTTCTCACGATTTGTGTTGTTGTTGTTATGTGCCATCGAGTCAGACCTGACTCCTAGCGACCGCTCCTTGGCTTTCCGAGGCAATATCACTACCGAAGTAGATTGTCCAACCTTCCTTCTGAGGAGTGGCTGGTGGGTTTGAACCACCAGCCTTTTGGTTAACAGTTAAATGCCTTGTTGTTGTTTTTTGTTGTTATAGGCAATAAAATTTCAAATTCAGACTACTAGCTTTAGACGAAGGCCTTCTCTCTATATTGGCTCTGGAGGAAGGTCCTTGTCTCTTTGCCTTCTGCTTCCTAGTTCCTTGGAAATCTCCATGTGTCTTACCATCTATCTTATCCCATCTCTCTTTGTTCACTTAATCTCTTTTGTATCTCTAAAGATATTGATGAAAAAAATGCACCCTACACTAATCCTGCCTCATTAACCTAACAAAGACAACCAATTCTCAAATGGGATTATAGCCACAGGCAGAGATGTTGGGATTTACATCACATCTTTGGGGGGACATAATTCAATCTGGGCAGTGTTTCATTCTGTTGTACATAGGGTCTCTATGAGTGGGAGCCAACTTGATAGCACCTAACAACAATGCAATCCAATCCATAACAAAGTGAAATCTAGATCAAGACTGGATAACAAGTCAGCTGCTTAGTAAGAAGATAAAATAAAGAAACACTGAAGAGATGGCTCTGTATTTCAAATCTCTGTAAATCTACTCCAAGAGATTGAGTGCCTGTAATTTACCTCAGCTACCTACTGTTGGAAGGATCTAATAGTGTAATGGGTAATACATTTGGCTGCTAACCAGAAGGTGAGTGGTTCAAACCACAGTAGATGAGGCAATCTACTTCTGCAAAGATTTACAGCCTTGGGAGCCCAATGAGGGTCACTAGGAGTCAAAATCGACTTGATGGCAGTGGGTTTGGTTTTTGGTTTACCCACTGTTGGAAGAAGCCCTGGTGGAACAGTGGTTTAGAACTGCCAAAAGGTCAATAGTTCAAATCCACCAGCTGTTTTGTGGGAAAAAGATGAGGCAGTCTGCTTCCATAAAGATTTACAGTTTTGGAAACTCCACCTAGCAGTACTATTCTGTCCTTTAGAGTCACTATGAGTTGGAATCAACTCTATGGAAATTATATGGGACCTACTGTGTTGGCAACTCTCTATTCCATTAACAAAGTAATACCTCTGAAAAACAGTTATTCTGAAATAAGGTGAAAAGTAACTGAAAGGGGAAATGCTAGAATTCCAGGATCTGTCTTTGAAGTAAAAATTCCTTTCTATTCATCCATGTCTTGGGGGAGCTGGCATCAGATTGGAGTTCCTGGGTGGCATAAATAAATAAGCACTTGGCTGCTGACTGAAAGGCTGGAGATTCAAGTAAATCCAGAGACACCTCAGAAGAAAGACCTGACAATCTACTTTTGAAAAATCAGCCGTTAGAAGCCCTATGGAACTTTTAATGAGTCGCTCTACTGTTATGCATGTGGGGTCACCGTGAGTCAGAATTGATTCAGTTGCATCTGGATTGGTTTTGGTAGGCAGCAGATCAATATTATTGCTAAACACAGATGACACCCTGGAAGTACATGTCTTTTCATCAAGACTCATTTTGGATCCATAACAGCTTTGGAGCAATGTTCCTAGGTGTAACTCCCATAAGTGGCTGCCGTCATTTTTGTGTCTCTGAACATTAGTATTTTCTCCTGTTTTTCAGGGTGTTCAGCTCAGGACAGTAGAGCTGTGGAGAGGCCATCACAAAATACATGTCTTTGCTAAATTTCTACCCTGTGGCCTGAGTAACAACATCAGGAAAAATTTCCTGATTATTGGAGAAGGACAAGGTCCTCCATACAGTCTGAGTTGGTCCATTTGGAGCAGGGACTACATGGACACTACTTTATCCTAATGCTTGTTGTGTGCCATTAAGTAAATTCCAACTCATAGCAATCCTATGGGAGAGAGTCAAACTGCCCAATAGGGCTTTCTTGGCTATAATCTTTGCAGAAGCATATTGCCAGGTCTTTCTCCTTTGGAGCCACTGGGTGGGTTTGAACCACTAACCTTTTGGTTAGCAGCCAAGTGCTTAATCATTGCACACAAGGGCTCACTATCCTAATGCTTAGGAACTACACAATGCTGGTTTCTGTAATGCTAGTACTCCAGGTCTGCACGAGAGTGACTGAAGAACATAATTTTGCGTCAGTTACTTAGCCATGACATTGTACATTGCTGGGGGTGGGAATGTTTACTCTGTCAATATATAAGTAGACATTGAGTCTCCACCACCTGGGGATGTGGGTGAGATTATGAAGAGACGTGAATCCTTTCTTCAAGCAGTCTATCATCCAGCTTATGGTTTTATCATTACATTTTTTAAAACATAAAATCCTTTGATCTTCTGCTTTTGAAATGTCATGTGTCTGCCTCATCCAGCAGAAAAGGATGGAATAGGGTGCTGCTATGGATTGAATTATGTTTCCCAAAACTATGTATTTTAAATCCCAACCTCTATGCTTGTGCGGTTATAATCCCATTTGGAAATGAGTTGTCTTTGCTGTGTTAATGAGGCAGTATTAATGTAGTGTGTATCTTGAATCACTCTCTTTTGAGATTTAAAAGACATTAAAAAAGCAAGCAGAGAGATGCCAAGCCACATGATGATTCTCTAGTTCAAAGTTCAGGAGACACAAGAATCATCCTCCAGAGCTGACACAGAGAGAGATGTCCCTTAGACCTGGTACCCTCTGTTTGGATTTCTAGCTCTGGTGGCATAGTGCCTGAGGCATTTGACTGCTAACCAGAAGGCTGGTGGTTCAAACCCACCAGCCACTCCTTACATGGAAGATTGGGCAATCTACTTTGGTAGTGATACTGCCTTGGAAACCCAAGGAGGGGTAACTATGAGTCGAACACGACTCGATGACAGTGAATTTGGTTTTTGGTTTTAAAGTGTGAGAGCTCCTGGTGGTGTAGTGCCTAAGGCATTTGACTGCTAATCAGAAGTTTGCAGTTCAAACCCACCAGCCACTCCACAGAAGGAAGATTGGGCAATCTACTTCCATAAAGATTTACTGCCTTGGAAATTCAAAGGAGGTTGCTATGAGTCAGAATTTACCCAATGGTAGTGAGTATGAGTTTAAATTGTGAGAAAATAATTTTCTGTTTGTTGAAACCATCCACTTGTGATATTTCTGTTACTGCAGCAGTAAATAACTAAGACAGAATCTGATACCAAGAAATGAACGCGCTGTTCTAATAAGTACCAGCAAAGTGGAAGTGGTTTGGGAATTGGGTAATGAGCTGAAGCTGGAAGAGTTTTAAGGTGTCTAACAGTAAAAGCCTAGATTTCCTTGAAGAGACTAATTGGTAGAATTATGGATGTCAAAGGCAGCTCTGGTGAGGGCTCAAAAGGAGGTGAGAACTACAGAGAAAATCTCTATCATCTTAGAGAATAGATATGGCACCATCAAAACAATGCTGCTGGACATGTGGACATTAAACGTGTTTCTGGTGGAGCTTTAAAAGAAAATGATGAACATGTGATTGGACAATGGAGGAAAGGTAATGTTTTTTATGCAGTAACAAAGAACTTGTCTGCATTATGTTTAAAGGAGCTCTGGTGGCACAGTGCCTAAGGCATTTGACTGCTAACCAGAAAGTTGTTCAAACTTACCAACCACTCCAAAGAAGGAAAATGAAGCAGTCTACTTCCATAAAGTTTTGGCATTTGACTGCTAACTAAAAGCCTGATGGTTCAAACCCACCAGTCGCTTCTCAGAAGGAAGACTGGACAATCTTCCGTAGAGATCCCGCCTCAGAAACCCAAGGAAGGGTCTCTATGAGTCAGATTCAATCGACTCAAGGGAAGTGATTTTGGTTTTGTATGTTTAAACATTTGGTGGAAGGTAGAACTTGTAAGTGATGGGCTTGGATATCTGGTTGATGAGAATTCTAAGCAAGATCTTAAAGAAGCCATGCAGTTTCTCCTTGCCACTTATAGTAAATGTCAAAGGAAAGTGATGGGCTTAAATATGAACTGTGCAAAATGACAACAGAACTCAAAGATTTGGAAAATTCTGTTGCACAACCTACAGGCATGTATCTAGAATGTTTACCAAGAATGTGGCTACACAATCTTTTGTTAAAGAGATTAAGCCTGTGACTATTGGATCTAATCAACTACCACAACAGAAAGCCCATCAGCTTAGACTGAAGGGGACAGAGAAAGAAGAAAGGAGAAAACACTGCCTGCCTCTTGGATTTCTACAGACTGGAAACAGACCAAAAGAGGTGCATCTGTTGCTCTTCACAAAAAGAGAAAAACCATCTCTGGAGCAGAAAGATCAGCAGGGTCATCTTGGTTTCAAAGGGTGGGGCCACAGCCTCCTATGTTTCAAAAAGTCAGATCTTCACCAGCTTGGTTCTGGCATGTGGGGCTGCCATTAAGGTGTGCCAGGGAGATGGAGCTGCCACCCAGTGCTGAGAAGGCAGGGCTACCATGCCCAAGGGCAAAAGAAGAGTCTGCCAGGACTGAGGGAATGAGGTTGCCATATGGATGCCACTCAGATAGAATAGGGCTGCCCAAAGCCAAGAGAGCTGAGTTTCCATCCCAGAGGGCCTGGAAAATGGAGCTGAAGCCCAAGGTCAATTGTCAAGAGGGTGTGGTCAACACCCAGAATCTGTAGGGTTAGGCCATTGCCCAGAAGGTTTCAGAGAAAACCTTATTTTCAAGCCTTGAGAACTAATGTAAATTGTTCTACTGGCTTTTGGACTTGCTGGCTGCCTGTTATCCCTTCTTTCTCTCCAATTTCTCTTATTTGTAATGGAAATATCTACCTTGTGCATGTTCCACTATTGCACTTTGGAAATAGATAACTTGTTTTCTAGATTTCACAGGTTCACAGATGAAGAATAATTTTTCCTCAGGATGGAATACACCTAAAGTCTCATCCATAGTTGATTTAGATGATTGTGAAAATGAGATTTTGAATTTGGAGTTACTGAAGACTTTTGGAATTATGTGATGAGGCAAATATATTTTGCATGTGGCAAAGACATGAGTTTGGGAGGCCATAAGGTGGGAGACAAACTTGTCTGTCAGTTTGTCATACTGTTCTGGCTTACGTGTTGCTATGAGGCTGGAGGCTATGCCTCTGGTGTTTCAAATACCAGCAGGGCTACCCATGGTGGCCAGGTTTCAGTAGAGCTTCCAGACTAAGACAGACTCGGGAGAAGGAAGAGGCCATCCACTTCTCAAAAAATTGGCCAGTGAAAACCTTATGAATGGCAGTGAAACACTGTCTGATATACTACTGGCAAACTTTATGAATAGCCCTGAAACATTGTCAGATATAATTGCAGAAGATGAGCCCCTCAAGTTGGAAGGCACTCAATATACAACTAGGAAAGAGCTGCCTCCTCAGAATAGAGCCAACCTTAAAGATGTGGATAGAATAGAGCTTTTGGGACCTCCATTTGCTTATGTGGCATGACCACAATTCAAAATAAGAAGAAACAGCTGCAAACATCCATTAATAATCAGGACATGGTATGTACGATGTATGAATCTAGGAAAATTGGAAGTTGTCAAAAATGAAGTGGAACTCATAAAGATTGATATCCTAGGCATTAGTGAACTGAAACAGACCAGTTTTGGCATTTTGAATCAGACAACCAAATGATCTACTATGCTGGGAATGACAAACTGAAGACGAATGGCGTGGTAATCATCCTCACAAAGAATGTTTCAAGATCTATCCTCAAGTACAATGCTGTCAGTGATAGGATAATATCTATAAGCCTCCAAGTAAGGGCAGTTAATACTACTATTATTCAAATTTACACACCAACCACCAAAGCCAAAGACAAGGAAATTGAAAATTTTTACCAACTTCTGCAGTCTGCAATTGAGAAAACATGCAATCAAGATGTGTTGATTATCACTGGTGATTGGAATGCAAAAATTGGAAACAAAGAAGAATCACCAGTAGTTGGAAAATTTGGCCTTGGTGATAGAAATAATGCTGGAGATCACATGATAGAATTTTGCAAGACCAATGACTTACTCACTGTAAATACCTTTCTTCAACAACACAAACAGTGTCCATACATGTGGACTTCACCAGACGGACTACACAGGAATCAAATTGACTACAATCTGTGGCAAGAGGCAATGGAGAAGCTCAGTATCTTCAGCCAGAACAAGGCCAGGAGCTGATTATGGAACATACCATCAACTGCTCCAGTGCAAGTTCAAGTTGAAGCTGAAGACAATTAAAACAGGTTTCACCAGAGCCAAAATATGACCTTGAATATATTCCTCCTGAATTTAGAGACCATCTAAAGAACAGATTTGATGTGTTGAACACCAGTGTCTGAAAACCAGAGGAATTGTGCGATGACATCAAGAACATCATCCATGAAGAAAGCAAAACGTCATTAAAAAGACAGGAAAGGAAGAAAAGACCAAAATGGATGTCAGAAGAGACTCTGAAACTTGCCCTTGAAGGGAGAGCAGCTAAAGTAAATGCAAGAAATGACAAGACAGAGACTTCCACTAAGATGGAGGAATAGGCAGACAAGTAACCCAGACCCTCTTCAACAAAGAAAAGAAAAACCAATTGACAAAAATACAGAAGATAATCTTGGAGCCCTGAACTATGAAAAGATGTATACAGAAGTGGACTAGGCACCAACTAGTGGACAAACATGAATGAAAACAGTGAGGACAAAGATGGTCAGAGCTGCAGACTGTCAGCTACTCTGACAGGACCAAGAGTCCGAGTAATGTTGGGACCTGAGAATTGACCTAAAGATCAGCCCTGGTCACCATGGGCTGCAGAGAAGACTGCACTGGTGGCCTATGACTAGGAAGGGAAACAGCAAGGTGGGAGACAAGCTGAGCTGTTGACTTTCCACTTTCCGGAGGGCACACCCATTTTGACTGTTTACACACGGCAGCCATTTTGGATATATAAAGTGACCAAGGGTGTAGTCATTTCGAATGTTTACAAGTGGTGGCCATTTTAGGTACATAAAGTGACCGAGGGCATAGCCATTTTGAATCTTTACAAGCAGTGGCCCTTTTGGATATTTAAAGTGACTGAGGGCGCAGCCATTTTGAATCTTTACAAGTGGCAACCATTTTGGATTTTAAAGTGATGACATTCTCATTCAGATTCCAGGGACCTACGAATAGGCTCTGTTTGCCAGTGGCAGCAGGGACATACGAGAGGCTGACAATAGGAAAGGAGACAGCTGGTGAGTGTATAAGTGCTATCAATTACTGAATAGAGGAGCACAGTACCCTGTTTCCGTAGATAACACACAAACTGAAGAAAACAAAAATCATGGGCAAGTCACTCCAACATACAATCACCAATTAAATATAAACACAAAAACATCACAATGCCTCGGAGACAACAGAGCATCACAGTCCACACAAAGAAGCAAAATAAAGGAGGAGAAACAAGGGACCAGGATACAGACCCAAAACACATCCCTGAGGAA
>NW_006921926.1:51341-90314 GCF_000298275.1 Orycteropus afer afer | reverse complement strand
TGGAAGACAGAATTAGTGAGATTGAAGGCAAATACCTGAATACTTCTTTGGAAAGGGATCAATGAGAAAAAAGATCAAAGCAAAATGAAGAAAGCCTAAAATTCATCTAGGATACCATCAAAAGGAATAACCTACATGTAATCGAAATTCCAGAGCAGGAAAACACAAATAAAACCACAGAGAAAACTGTCAAAGATTTGTTGGAAGAGAATTTTCCTGGTATGATGAAAGATGAGAATATACCCATTCAGGAAGTCCAATGAACCCAGAACAGGATAGATCCCAAAAGAAAATCACACTGACATATCATCATCAAACTTACCAAAACCAAAGACAAAGAAAGAATCATGAGAGCAGCACGGGAAAAATGAAAAGTTACCTACAAGGGGTAAGACTAAGCTCAGATTTCTTGACAGAAACCATGCAGGCAAGAAGACAATTGTTGTTGTTGCTGTTGTTGTTGTTATGTGCCATCAAATCAGACCTGACTCATAGTGACCCCTTCTTGGGTTTCCGAGGCAGTATCACTACAAAAGTAGGTTGCCCAAATTTCCTCCCAAGAAGAAAATGGGATGGTATATATAAAACACTGAAAGAAAAATTTCCAACCAAGAATTATGTACCCAGCAAAATTGTCGCTCGAATATGATGGTAAAATTAGGACATTTCCAGATAAGTAGAAATTAAGAGAATTTGTTAAAACCAGACCAACCTTACAAGAGATGCCCTTTGGACAAAGAAGCAACAATAGCCAACAACTGACCATTAACACACATGATGATATAATCCAGAAACCAACCAGCTATGGAAGTATCCAAAGTAAATATGCCTACAAGATTGTAAACAGGGAATCAGAGACAACAACCGACAAATGAGGACAACTAAAAACCAAAAACAGGGAAAAAGTTGTGTCATTACAGAACTTCTAGATGGTAGGGAAGTCAAGACAACTACAAGATAGAACAGACTGTTCTAAACTTGGGAAGGAAACTATAAATCACAGGGTAACCTCAAAGGAAAATGATAAAACTTCATATCAAAAAAGAGGACCAGCATAAATATTCAACAAATAATAAAACAATAGCAATGAAGGAAGTGATAATAATTCATAAACAAAACTAGCTCAGATAGAAAATTATATGGAACAAAGAAATCAACACCACAAAAAAAGCACATAACAAAAATAACAGCAACAAATTCATATTTGCCAATAATTACATATCTGGCAAGGAACTTATCTCTAAGATTTATAGCAGAAGAGTGGATAACCAAAGTATGGTACATACACATAATGGAATGTTATACAGCACTAAAGAATAATGTAGAGGCTGCAAAACACCACATAATATAGATGAACTTGGAGGACATTATGCTGAGTGACATAAGTCAATCACAGAAGGACAATATAATAGTAGTTCATTGTTGTGTAGGGTCAAGGAAAGGTTTATATATGGAGTGAAACTTTCTTTGTTGGTTGCCAGGGGTGGGAGAAAAAGGGAGGGAACACTGAAAAAAAAAAAAGCATTGACCTATGTCACTTTAGTTTGTGTATTTCACTGTACATAAATTATATTTCAATGAAATGCAATTTTTTAAAAAAAATAAATAAATAACAAATCATTTAAAAAAAAAAAAGAAAGAAAGAAATTACAGGACAAAAGAGCTGAACAGAAGATTTCAAAGAGCAGCTCAAGAAGACAAAATCAATCATTATAATGAAACGTGTAAAGACATGGAATTGAAAAACCAAAAGGGAAGAACACACTTGACATTTCTCAAGCTGAAAAAACTGAAGAAAAAATTTAAGTCTCAACTTGCAATATTGGAAGATTCTATGGGCAATATATTGAATGATGCAGAAAACATCAAAAGATGATGGAAGGAATACACTGAGTCACTGTATCCAAAAGAATTGGTCCATGTTCATCCATTTCAGGAGGTGACATATGATCAAGAACCAATGGTATTGAAGGAAGAAGTCAAAGCTGCACTGAAGGAAGTGACGAAAAACAAGGCTCCAGGGATTGATGGAATACCCATAGAGATGTTTCAACAAAAGATGCTGTGCTGGAGGCACTCACTCGCCTATGACAAGAGATTTGGAGGGCAGCTACCTGGCCAACTGACTGAAAGAGGTCCATATTTTGACCCATTCCAAAGAAAGGTGATCCCACAGAATGTGGAAATTATCAAACAATATCATTAATATCACACACAAGTAAAATCTTACTGAAGATAATTAAAAAACGGTTGCAGCAGTGTATTGACAAAGAGCTTCCAGAAATGCAAACTGGATTCAGAAGAGGACATAGAACAAGGGATATCATTGCCGATGTCAGATGGATCTCAGTTGAAAGCAAAGAATACCAGACAGATGGTTACTGGTGTTTTAGTGACTATGCAAAAGTGTTTGATTTTGTGAATCATAACAAATTGTGGATAACATTGAGAAGAATGGGAATTCTAGAACACTTGATTGTACTCATGAGGAACCTATACATAGACCAGGAGGGTGTCATTCAAACAGAACAAGGGGATACTGTGTGGTTCAAAATCAAGAAAGGAGTGCATCAGAGTTATTTCCTTTCATCATACTTATTCAACTTGTATGCTGAGCAAATAATCCGAGAAACTAGATTATATGAAGAAGAACTTGGCGTCAGGATTGAAGGAAGATTCATTAACAACCTGCAATACACAGACAACACAATTTTGCTTGCTGAAAGTAAGGATGACTTAAAGCACTTACTGATGAAGATTGAAGGCCACAGTCTGCAGTAGGGATTGTTGTTGTTGTTGTTATGTGCCGTCAAGTCAAACCTGACTCATAGCGACCCCTCCTTGGGTTTCCGAGGCAGTATCACTACAGAAGTAGGATTGCCCAACCTTCCTTCCGAGGAGTGGCTGGTGGGTTTGAACCGCCAGCCATCTGGTTAGCAGGCAAGTGTCTTAGCCACTATGCTACCAGAGCTGTAGGGATTACACCTCAATATAAAGAAAACAAAAATCCTCACAACTGGTCCAATAAACAGCTGCATAGTGAATGGAAGTTGTCAAGGATTTCATATTACTTGGCTCTACAATCAACACGAATGGAAGCAGCAATCAAGACATCAGATGACATATTGCATTAGGCAAATCTGATGCAAAGAACCTCTTCCAAATGCCGAGAGCAAAGATGTCTCCTTGAAGACTAAGGCACACCTAACCCAGGCCATGGTATTTTCAATCGCCTCTTCTGCGTGTGACAGCTGGACAACGAATAAAGAAGACTGAAGAAGAGTTGATGCTTTTGAGTTGTGGTGTTGGAGAAGAATGCTAAGAGTACCATGGTCTGCTAAAAGGACTAACAGATCTGTCCTTGAGGAAGTGATGCCAGAATGTTCCTTGGAAACGAATAGTCAGACTTCATCTCACCTACTTTGGTCATGTTGTCAGAAGGAACCATTCCCTGGAGAAGGATATCATGCTTGGAAAAGTGGAAGGTCAACGAAGAAAGGGAAGGCCCTCAACAAGATGGACTGACACAGTGGCTGCAACGATGGGCTCAAGTATAGCAAGGATCATGGGTCTGGCACAAGACCGGGCAATGTTTCATTCTGCTGTGCATAGGGTTGCTATGAGTCGGAGATGACTCAACAGCACCTAACAACAGCAACAACAGCTGCCTAAACTGCGAGAAGACAAATCTCTGTTTGTTAAAGCCATTCACCCATGGTATTTCTGTTATAACAGCACTAGATAAGTAAGACCAGGTGATGTTGCCTTAGACCTGACTAAGAGGCTGTTAATATATGGACCCAGCATGGTACCATGTTCCATATTTAAAAAAGAAGTCAAAATCCAGATTTTTACATGTAAAATCCCCTAATTTTCTCAAAATTGCCTACTTATTCTAATTTTTTAAAACAATGTAAAGATCACCCTATTAAAGCCAGAAGAAGCACATGTACTGGACAAATAGTAAATGAGCCCTCTGTGTAAGACCTGCAGAGGGTTCATGGGAAATAACGCTTTAGCAGTGTGATGCAGAATAAGAAGACATTCTTTACCCTCCAGTCATCATTTTCTATGGGAGATGAAATAGCTATTTATTTATTTTTCTATAAAGTCAATGTTGTCTTAAGTCATGTTTTGTTTATCTACTCTAGAGTTTGGTGAATAAATGTTCATGAAAATCCTGACCTTGCTCCTGAAACTATAATGTTTAGCAGCCACACCCACACAGACAGCACCCAGTAGCCATTAATTCCTCAATTTGGTTTATCTTCATATAGCCTCATTTGGAAGGTAGGATGGTAAGGACTGAAACATGAGAATGAAGAGGCAGCAGAAGGGCTTCAGGTTGAGAAAGTGATTAGTTTACAGTCACATCTGATTATAAATCATTCTACTCTTTTGCTATAAATCTGTGATAAACGTTATCCTAAGCTCACTTCCTCCAGATTTAAAAAAGAAAAAAGTGAGGGAGGGGAAGAGGGTGAGAAATTGATATAGAAAACAAACAGACAAACCAGGAAACCTTAGAGAAGTGTCTGGGTGAACAGTGGAGCTTGCTGTTCAAGACATATCTGGCACTCTTACCCTTCCTTTGCAGAATTTTTTTTTTTCCCAAATCTTGGCATGGCCAACACATTGAACAGAAGTTAAATGTCTTTTGTGCCTATCTACTAAAGAGTTTCTCTTGGGTATGAGATTGAAGGCAATGGTAATTTATTGTCCTTTGGATGTCCTCAGAAAGAAATTCTCTGGTTTTACTTTGTGCACTTTGTCATTCCCTGGTATACCTGGGTGCTCGGCTGTCAGTTTATTTCATTATTATTCATATAATGTTATTATTATTAATAATCAACGTGCCTAACATTTATTGAGCCCTTTAACCAAGGACTGTGCAGTGCATGTTCATGCAACATCTCACTTAATCCTCCTAATTGTTCTCCAAATGCTTTCATTATTTCCATTTTCCTGGGGACCTACGACACAGAAAGTTTAACAAGAGATTCTTGAAATAAAAGTAACCCAAACTATATCTCTAAACACTACACAGGATAATAGTGGTCTTTTTTAAAGAACTGCTTATCTAACTTTTTAAAATTCACCTCTTTTAAAATGTATGACACTTACTGCAGGTTCAAGTTGGATTCACTTTTGCCATAACTTACTATTGAACCAATTCAAACAAAAATTTAGAATAGGATTTGCCATGTTAGAGTTGTTTTCAAGAGGCACATCCCCTGATTACTATGCTTTCTTCTCCTTAAAAATATCTGAGGAACAATGAGATTTACACAACAAAATGCTTTCTCAGAAAAGGTACCAGAACTGGCTTTTCCTCTAACATTTATTAAGCTGGTTGTATGTTGATCTTTTTTCTTTTATGATAGATAATTTATTTTTACTAAGAAATTATAAACATAAAATTATGTATATTGTATATTACAAAGGTCACTTACTTATTTGCTCAAGACCTTCTAAATCATCTGCATAGCTTCTTGCAACCAGAGAGCTCAGTAGAAACTTAAGAGAAAAGAAAAAGATATCATTAACCCTTCTGAACATAAAGATGTCCAGTGCAGGGTTTAGAGATTGACAGTCTGACACTTTTGTCTGAAATTTGCTCACCAGCTAGAGCAAGAGGGCTTGTTAAGAGACGGATTATTGGGCTCCACTCGGTTCTGATTCTTTAGATCTGCTTAGAGGCCCCTAGAATTTGCATTTCTAGAAAGTTCTCAGATGATGCTGGTGCTTCTTTTGAAAACCGCTAAGGAATGCTAGAAACTCTGGTGGCGTAGTGCCTAAGGCATTCGACTGCTAACCAGACGGCTGCTGGTTCAAACCCACCAGCTACTCCTCAGAAAGAAGGTTGGGCAATCTATTTCCGTAGTGATATTGCCTGGGAAACCCAAAGAGAGGTCACTATGGGTCGGATCCGACTCGACAGCAGTGCAATGAGATGCTAGGATTCCTGGTGGTGCAGTGGTTAAAGCACTGGGCTGCTAACTGAAAAGTCAGCAATTCAAGTCCACTAGCCACTCTGTAGGAGAAAGATGTGGCTGTCTGGCGAAAGATATGGCAGTCTGCTTGTATAAAGATTCACACACTTGGGAACCCTATGGGACTAGGAGTTGGAATAGATTCAGTGGCAGTGGGTTTAAAAGATGCTACCTCTGTCCCCTTTCTCCTTTCCTACTTTCATATTTCTTCACACCCTTATTTTTTTTTTTTTAACCTGTTTCTCTTTCCCCTCAAAAATCAATCTCTTTTTCTTCTTCTGTTGTTGTTTCTCCTCCTCTCCTTCTTTTTATTCCTTTACCCTTCCCTCTTTCTCTCTCTTCCTTCCAGGGTGATATTTGAGGCATCCAGTGGGACCATGTTTATAAGGACTTGTTTAGAGTATATTTATTCATTTACTATTTACTGAACAGCTACAAAGATCCACTCATACATTCACTTATTTATTTAACATATATTTGTTCAGACTCTACCATAAACCCTGTAAGAAGAGCAAGATAATAACTTTGCCCTAATAGAACTGCCTATATGACAGGAAATGCATAAATGTGCAAATAATTAAATAATTACCAAGTGTAATCAATGATCTGAACTTAACAAATGGGTTGCTATAATGGAAAATAATAAGGGGATACTGTTCCACCCTTTGAAGTAAAAAAGGGCTCGCCCCCTGGAAGGGGAGTTTAAACTGAGACCCAATGAATGAAAGGAAAATAGCCAAGCAAAGAATCTGGCAAAAAGTAATCCAAGAAGAAAAAACATCAGGCACAAAGGCACCAAAAAAAAGCAAAAAACAAACTCACTGCTGTCAAGTTGATTTTGACTCATAGTGACCCCTCCTTGGGTTTCCAAGGTGGTATCTCTATGGAAGTAGATTGCCCAATCTTCCTTTCTAGGAGTGGCTGGTGATTTGAACCACCAGCCTTCTGATTAGCAGTCAAGTGCCTTAGGCACTTTGGCACCAGAGCTCCTGGAGCAGGAAAAATCAGCTCCATGAGGGTATCCTCAAAAACTAGACCAGTGCCTGGCACACAGTAGGTGCTCAATCATTATTTGCTGAATGAATGAATGAATGAATGAATAGATTGTCAGATTCAGACAACTGGAACAAAGGAAACAATTGAGAGAGAGGCGGAGTCAGATCATGGAGGGCCTTTTAGGTCATGGGTGAGGAATTTGGATTAACCAATCATCTTTACCAATCCACCTGGCCTCCTCTCATCCACCAAACACCCACGAACTTGTTCTCAACCCAGCTCAAATTCTGATGTAAAGTACAAGTTCTAAAAGTGTGGTCTTAGACCCTTGGTGATCTTTTCTATCATTTGACATGTGTGTTCAAAAAGTGAAAAGATCCATGTTTTTCACCATGAATTAATAATTAATAATTAGGTTATATATATGTTCATATACCCTAATTATGAATTAATTGCTGTAATGATTTTTGAAAGACAGCTGCTTGTTCACTCAAATCTAATCCAAAGCAGCCCCACCCTTCCCATGTAGTCTGGGAAAGGTTTTGTAGTGGAAAAGAGAAAAGGTTATCCCTTGAAACCTTGCAGAGGGGCTGCTCTCTAATTCTTGGAATGCAGCAACTTCCAAAACAGATGCAGTGTCATTATGCAGGATGAATAGGTTCAAAAGAAGTTGGGGAATTCCAAACAAAGATGAGAACAAAGAAAAAAATGAATCAATTTATTTATTCTTTGTATAGTAGTTTCAAATAAACTCTTAGTAGAAAAGGTGGTATCTGGCAGCTTTTTCCAGTCCCACACTTCCTTGAAATTATTACAATTCTCTCTGATTACTCATATTAATATCTGCATGTTTAAAAGGAAAAATATAATCAGTAAAATCTGAGTTTAAAATTTCCTTCCTTGTTTCGTACTATGTTCATTTTTATGGGTTCCTTAGAACCTCCCAAATATTTGAGAGCATAAGAATTGGCGGTTATATGCTTTGGAAAAGTCTACTACTTCTGGTCTTTTCCTTCATGTGTTACTATGATTATTCATATACGTTGAGAATGTTAACATGGATGAATGATACATAATTCTAAATATTTGTGTCCCTCATTGATAGATCACAAAATGAAATTGTCAGATTTAGGGAAATCACTTCTTTTTCTAATTCCTATTTCCAATAGCACTGTTAGTGGATCATTGTTAATAACATAGAATTGAAAAATATCAAAACTGTTGTTGTAAGGATATTTTATTATGCCCTGTTTGATTGGTCTTCTTCAATTTTCATCTTTTTGGTACATTTATCTGCATTATAAGGAGTGTCTGTTACATTGCATTTTGGAAATGAAATCTAATAATGAAATTATTTACTGAGAGGGTACAATATGTTGGTGGCATATGGTATTTAAAAAAATAAAAAAGATATTTGGGAAAGCTTGGAGGAGATAGGATTTATTGAAGATATCTGCAAAAAACAGAGGAATATTAATATGTTTGGGTGGGAAGATTTCAAATCTGCATGGCAATCTGTGAGGAAATTTTATAACCCCAATGAAAAGGGCAAAGAGACAGATGGACACAGATGGCTGAGTAGCAGAGGTTAGGTAAGTAATCCATCTCTGTGATGAATAAATTTAAAAGAGTGACAAAAAATGAGATTTAGATGTTGTCTTAGTTATCGAGTGCTGCTATAACAGATACATCACAAGTGGGTGGCTTTAACAAAGACATTTATTTTCTCACAGTTTATAAAACCAAACTCACTCCTGTCGAGTTGGAGCCAACTCATAGTGACCCCTCCTTGGGTAACTCTACAGAAGTAGATTGCCCAGTCTTCCTTCTGAGGAGTGCCTGGTGAGTTTGAACTGCTAGCCTTCTGATTAGCACTCAAATGCCTTAGGTACTACAGTTTGTTGTTATGTGCCATGGAGTCAGACCTGAAACACAGTGACCCCTCCTTGGGTTTTCGAGGTGGTATCACTACGGAAGTAGATTGCCCAACCTTCCTTCCGAGGAGTGGCTGGTGGGTTAGAACCACTGACTTCTGGTGAGCAGGCAAGTGGTGCTACAGTTTAGAAGGCTAGAAATTCAGAGCATTAGCTCCAGGAAGGCTTTCTCTCTCTGTCAGCTCTAGAGGAAGGTCCTTGTCTGCTACCTGGTTCCTTAGAGATCTCCATATGTCTTGGCATCAGTCTCCCCTGGGATCTAGGAAGTTCTTAGCTCAGGGTCCCTAGTTTCAAAGGACGTGCTCCACTTCCAACCCTCCTTTCTTGGTAATAGTGAGGTCTTTCTTCTGCTCACTTATCTCTCCTTTTATCTCTTGTAAAATAAAGATGTGACTGAAGCAAGGGTGTGATTTGAATAAGGGTAGTGACTTGAAGTAAGGGTGGGACTTGAATCACACTCTCTTTTAAGCCTGTGTGTGATTCAAGATACAGCCCACCCTAATCCTGCCTCATTAACATATAGAGGTGAAGATTCATAGCACATATCACAAAATGGGGGATAATTACAGCAGATCATGCAACGAAGGACAAGCACACAATACTGGAAATCATGGCCTAACCAAGTTGATACATATTTTGAGGGGACACAATTCAATCTATGACAGATGCAAATATGTATTATCAGGCAAACTAACACTTGTTACTAGCACAGCATGGCAAAATTTGCAAAAGCGTTTTAACATATGTAATCTTATAGCTCTGTATTTAGAGTGGGTATTATTCTAGTTTTGCAGATGAGGGAACCTCATTGATAGGAGTATAGAAAAAAATTTTAAAAATAATATTTGAGAAGGAGTAGAGTTGAAAAGGACTCCTGTAAAGGTTGATGACAACAGGAGCCAGTGATAAGACTTGCAGTATCTAAGGAAAGGAAAAGAGAGCTGTCTCTGATGATGCTGAAATGTATACAAAACTGTGGAAAGCCATTGAGCTGGGGGGCAGGGGACATAATATAATAAAAAGAGGAAAACCTCTTTAGTAAAAAAATGACCTGGGCAAAGAAGTAGGAGAGATTCCATTTCTTAGAAATTCTTGCTGTTTTAGGTTTGACTTTCTTTGAGTGTTTGCTAACTTAAAAGAGATTTGAGATCTCTGGTCTAGCAGAGATTGCAGAATCTCTTAAGGGGCAGACACTTTATTTTTTCATTAATAGATTTTTTTAAAAAAATGTTTTCTAAAAGTATAAAAATAATTTTACCTTTTTCTCCAGCCTTTCCTCAAAGTAAATACCCTAGTATAGCAGCCATTACTATAGCTCTGTACAGGGAAAAAAAAAAACAAAAAACTCACTGCCCTGGAGTGGATTCGACTCATAGTGACCCCTCCTTGGGTTTCCAAGGCAATATCTCTACTGAAGTAGATTGCTCAGTCCTCCTTCCAAGGAGTGGCTGGTGGGTTTGAACTGCAAGCCTTCTGGATAGCAGTCAGATGTCTTAGGCACTACACCACCAGAGCTCCCACAGCTCTATCTATAACCCCTCTATTTGAAAAAGAAAAGAACCTGTCATCCTTTTTTATTGAGTTAGCTTCAGAGTGATTTTGTTTTGGAAATTAAGATATGGAATGATACTCATCCCCCTTCTTTCAGCAGTTGTTAAGAATGATACCCAAATGAAAGCAATAGGAAACGTTTTGCTTTTCAGTTATTGAGAACTATTCTAAAATCCATTTCCAGATATCATTCGAGTACTGAGAAAGTTACAGAAAAAGCATAAAGTTAGAGCTGAAGACAAAATGCAATTTCTTGTGGGGAGATGAGCCATTTCAGTAGTATTTTCCAAAATGAGACCTTAAAATTGTTTTACTTTATTGGTTGGACAATTATGGATGGAATGGCTTTAACTAATGGATGGTCAGTTATGAAGCTGCTTCACTTAGGGTGAACAATTGGTGGTGATTATATTCGTTGTTGTCTTGTATCATTCGAGGAAGATACCGACCTAGTGACTGGGAGAAAAGAATGAAAAAGTCAAGTTGACAACAGAAGGGATCAGTTTGGGGTCTTTTTCTCTTGCTGGTGTCAAGGGGATGCGCGTTGAGACAGATGCATGATTTGAGGTGAGAAGGGCAAAAGCACTCTAATAAAAGGCTTCAGGAAGGAGGGTAGCGACCTAGGGAAATCTGGTGTGGTCAAGTTTAATCCTGGGAAAAGAGGCCCTGGAGAAAGCAGATGAGGAAGATAGGAAGGAAGATAGGGAGGGGGAGTGCTGGGTGTGGAGGGAGGAAGGGGCGGGGGTGGGGGCCTGGAAAGTGAGAGGGAGCTAGTACTAATTGTGGCTAAAAGGACTGGGTCGAGGACCACAGAGTGGGGAAAAGTGAAAGTCCTGGAGGAGGAGGAGAAGGCAGAGCCCCGCGCGCCTGGCCGAGACCCTTGCCCGAAAGGCGGCGGCGCAGGGCAACGGGGACAGCTTGGCCCGCCTCGGGCCCCCTTGGCAGCCTCAGGCGTTGGCTCCTCAGGGATCCCTCCCTCCCCAGCGCATTGTTCCTTTGCCGGGAGACGAGGAAATTGCCTTTTGATTGCGGAAGTCCGTGGACGGGGCTCGGGGCGAGGCAGCGCAGGTCAGAATGGCAGCGTGGGAAGGGCGGCGCGCTGCCTGCCCCCGCCGCCTCTCGCGTCCTCAGCCCGCCCGGGGCGGCAGCAACAGCAGTAGCTGCAGCCGCGGAGGCCCCCGAGAGTCGCCAGACCCGAGGGAAGCGCGCTGCGCCCCCGGGGCGCGCTAAGCGCGCGCGCAACAAGTGGCCAGGTATTACACCCGCGGCTGCGCCTCCGGCTCCTCGCGTCTAGGTACCCCCTACGCGGACCTTCAGGCTGCCCTGCGTCTGAACCCCTTCCGTTTAGTCTGAGTTTTAATCGCTGAGCGCAATGCGGAACCATAGAGTCGAGTTGGCCTTCTGGATTACATTGAGCCTGCTGCAGGTGAGTGGCCCGACAAGGGATCCGGGGCTGATGCATCTCCTCCCCACCGAGAACCAGTTTCCCACCCCACTTTCCTGTCTCTCGTGTGTTTTGGCAAGTAAGGTGGTAAAATTGCTTCCCCTCCCTAGAGAACGATTGTCCTCTCTGCCCCAGGCAGACTGACTCTACAGCCTGCTGTCAAAGACAAATAGCCATCTCCCGCGCTGCGCTGCGCCTGAGGGAAAGGACCTGGGGAGAAAGTTGCCACCTGGCATCCCCGCAGGCACCAGCCTTTTCTCTGGCTGGAGGGTAAAAGGATGGCCTGAGGCTGGGGGCGAGCTTGCGAAACTTGAGATGTACACATCCCTGGGCAGACCGGACTACGGGCTTCAGCTGTTGTCTCTGGTTCCTTTGCAGACTGGACTGGGGGAGCCAGTGAGATGCAACTTCACCCTGATGGAGCCCACGGTCTCCAGCCAGTCCGTGTCTCTCCAGTGGAGAACTTTGGGGTCACCCTGTAACTTTAGCCTCATCTATAACAGTGATACTTCGGGCACTGCGTGGTGCTACCCCGTGCAGATAAACACCACCACCTATGAATGTAACCTCAAGGATTTACAAGCAGGAACCATCTATAACCTCAGGATTGTGTCTCTGGATGGAGAAGAGAGAACTATGGTCTTGCAAACAGGTAAAGGGTGGCAGGTGCAGTCTGGATGGCCAGGCCACTCGGGTCTGGGCCCTGCCTTTTCAAGCTGGTGTTTCATTTGAGTTGCAAGCACACAAAAAAATAAAGGTAAAAATACCCATGAAGGTAAATATTGAAAAATATTTCCTTTTTGCTTACATCTGGCCAAAAGTGACTTAGTTCACTTTCAGAAAGGGTCTTTGTGCTGGAAACAGAAGACTAGCCTCTTGAAGAGAAGGCAGTAAAGGAGAGATACTGTGGGATGTGGAGGGAATTTGTTAAAGTGATATGGTTTGAGCTTCCATAGCATGATATTATCAAATCCTGTGATAACTTTAAGTAAATGTTTTTTTTGGAATCAATAATACAAGTGGGGGGATTAGGGATATGGATTTCTTTAACTTTGTTTTATTTTTGAAATTAGGACACAAAATCCTGAGGAGTAGAATAGAACCATTCATAGCAGGGAATTAGAAATGTGGCTTGAAATGAGGGTGCAAAAATGATTATCAATTGAGTATCTAGAGCAGCTTAATATCAGAGAACATCCCATTAGTTGCTCTATGAAAACCAAAAACCAAACTCACTGCCATCGAGTCAGATCCAACTCACAGTGAGCCCTCCTTGGGTTTCTAAGGCAGTATCTCTACAAAAGTAGATTTGAACCACCAGCCTTCTGGTTAGTAGTCAGATACCTTAGGCAGTACACCACCAGAGCTCCTGCTCTATACTTCAAGTCAATTATTTTCCTTATACTCTTTGGTAAAAGTTTCTTTGTGGCCTCAGTTTTCTTATCTGTGAAACAAGTGTTAGACTTGATCATTCAAGTCTAAGTTCCTACCAATTGCCAAATATCTATGTAGGGACTATCAGGCACAATTGCTCATTTTTCCTCCTCACAGACACCTTCAGCTGCACTCTAAATTCTCTAATGACATTGATGTTTCATGATTCATTAGTCTTCCTTTTCACATTATCATTTGCTGCAATAGTGAAGCCTTATTTGTATCCACAAATTCAAATTTAAGTGAAAATGCTGCAAGTTACATTTAGAAATGAATTATCCTTACTTTTTTCTCACATTTCAACCTATACAAAGATCACTTCTTCAGCTATGGTTCTTCAAAGGGGTGTGAAAACTTTCACTTCCCAGAGCAGTTACAGAAAGGTCAGGAAATTTAACTGGACTCATGTAATAATACTTCAACCAAATGTTAATTCTCTTATTTTTCCAGAGAAAAAAAAATTCTGAATGTCTAATTATATCACTTGACTTATGCAGATGGAACATTTGATAATTTCTGAGATTTGTAAAAGCTTAAATAGAAAAAGCAACCGCTTATTAAGAATTTGGTTGTATTTTTGTATGGAATCAAGAGAGACTGAAATCAACCACATAATTGGAACACTTTACAGAAGTTTAAGCAGCTTTGTTTCTAGTCGTAAAGTTATTGGTTATCTGAGGACAGTTCTGTGAACACTCATATTTCTAAAACTGAAATTTATAAAAAGAACTTCCAGATGTGCTGATTACATCTGATAAAGTGTTTGACCAACTAGTGTATGTGTAGAGTGGAACAGAGTGTTTTGCAAAAATAGTTGAGCCTTCAGAAGCTTGTGGGAGAAAAGATAAAGATCTTAAGAAGCCAGAATGCATTCTTTTAAGCAAGAGAATTTACTTTTTGGAAAATGATTCAAAGGAAAGGACTCATTGTGGGTGTTACTAATTAGAAGGGGTTTTGAGTTAAATTATGCATGTAGGTGTTTCAAGTCCAAGTGAACTTGTGAAATGTAAGAAATATTTACATTTTATTGATTATATTCAGTAAAACAAGATTTCATCAACAGCCACCATGTGTTAGCATTCAGAGTTCTCCTAGTATTCTTAAGGAGGGCATTTTTTGTCAGATATTTTGCACCATGAATTTTATGAGCTTCATGATAAATGTGAAGAATAAAAATTGCAGGTGGTGTTTGTGTGGTGATTATTTTCTCACACTTATTTGTATGATGGTATAATCCTCCCTAGGATTCTCTACATTTTAAAAAATAGTAATGTTCCAAGTCTTAGTATATTTTAAAAATTGTTTCAGGGAGGATTTTTTTGGCAGGGGTATTTATTTATTTATCCATAGTGCTTTCTATGTTTTTAAAGACATTATATGAACTTTTCATCTAGTTAGGGGAAAGTACTAGTATTCTACTATATTGATTGCTATACTAAAGAAATTAGCTCCATAAATCACATTTGGTTATTAAAGCAAGACTAACTAGTAATGTAATATTAAGTACCATCACATTTCTAATTTAAAAAAGCATTCAAATGTGTTGTGCTTTACCAATTCTATTTTGCCTGTCTTGCTGGTCTAGATAAAACAGAATGAAAGCAAGTCATGATTAGATGTGTAATTACAAGTCTGATTTGTCTGATTTTTATGTTCTAATAAACTGACTAAAATAGATAGTTCCTTTGGTATAATGCAGGCATGACCTTAAAGATAAAAAAAAAAAAAATATTAATTAAATGGGAATAGTTTAGTAACCTCAATTTTCATACCAGATTTAAAATAAAAATCAGAGAACATATGTGGAGTGAAATTCAATTCAGCAAATATTTATCAAGTATGGATACTGCAGGGAACTATGGCAGGCAGTGATTGGTGAGTTTATAAAGATGTTGAATAAAACATGACCCATGCTCTTGTTGTCTTGTGGAGGGGTGAGAGAGAGTCATGGTGAAGGTAGCATTTGAACTTTACCACTTCTTGCCTGAATAAGGACCTTGCCTGTTCTCATGTAAGCTAAGCTTTCTAACCTTAGAGGAGAAGATATCTGGTGGTTATATGGTTTATCTGATCATTAAATGGTCAATGCAACAAGATTATCCTTTGAAAGCCAGATTACTTAGTTGTTAATTCACCAGAAATCAGATGATGAAGATACTAGATATTGAAGAATTTGCACATCTCTAAGACTATGTCCTCAGAGTATACAGCAGAGGTTGCAAAATGGTAGCAAATGGGGATACCTAGGTGTCTAAATAACAGATACATTTTGTTTAGCTCATGTAATGTTTGTGAAACATTAAAATTATTCACCAGCATTAAAAATAGAAATTTCACATAAAAACCCAGATATGTGGATTCTCTTGAAATATCAGAAATTTGGAAAAACTATACCTGTATGCCTTGAACTCCCTGGAGCTGTGCTCTGACTTCTTGTTCAGACACCAATTCAGTGGAATCCCCCTGGGCCAGTTCATTTATTTCCTCACCCTAATGCATCCTACTACATTTGAATTTGTGACTTCTACTTCAGAGTTTTCAATGAAAACTTTGGGGGCCACATTTTTGCCTAGTAATAAGAAGCAGGTTTCCAGTACCTAAAATAGCATCTAGCACATGGTAAGCATTCAATACATATTGGATGGATAGATGGATAAATCAGTGACTGAATGGGTGAATGGATGGGTAGACAGGATAGATGGTTAGATGAACTAGATGAATAGTTAGATATGCAGACAGAGAGACATAAGTGAATTAAATGAATTTTTTAGTGGGAGAATGTATAAACTCACTGCCGACGAGTCGGATCCGACTCATAGTGACCCCTCCTTGAGTTTCCAAGGCGGTATCACTACGGAAGTAGATTGCCCAACCTTCCTTCTGAGGAGGGCTGGTGTGTTTGAATTGCCAGCGTTCTGGTTGGCAGTCAAATGCCTTTGGCACTGTGTCACCTGATCTCCCTATATATATCTATATAAACATATGAATTTTCATGACAACTCTGTGAAGAAGGTATTGTGAAAGAGCAGGCTTTATAGTGATTAAGAGTTGAGTTCTGAAGCCAGACTGCCTCAACGTTGCCTTGAGCAAGTTATTTAACCTCTCTAGGCTTGTTTCAAAGGGGCCCTGGTAATGCAGTAGTTAAGGCTGCTAATCCAAAGGTCAGTGTTTCAAAAGCACCTGCTGTTGGAGAAAGATGTAGCATTCTGATTCTGTGAAAATTACAGCCTGGGAAACTCTATGAGACAAATTCTGTCTTGTAGGGTCACGATGAGTTGGAATAGACTTAGTGGCAACAGGTTTGGGTTTTTTGGAGGATTGTTTCATAATCTATAAAATCTATATAAAATGGGGATGATAATAACAATTCCCACTTCCTAGCATTATTATTAAGTTTTGATTGACTAATACATAAATTTTTTGTCACATAGTAAGAGTTCAATAAACTTACTATTATTACTTTTAGGTGATAAGAAGACTCATCTTTTGAAGACTTAACTATTAATTTACACAAATCCACACAGCTAATACATGATACAGCCAAACCTTGAGCCCTGGTTTTCTGGCTCCAACTCCAGTATTCCTTCTACTCCACAGAAAGCATATTATTTTTAAGTTGGAATTAATTGTTCCAAATTTCTATATGATGTTTTGTTCTTACTTTACAAGTCAACTTTTAAAAAGGAACAAATATATTGCAAAATACTTTAAAATCTGCATATGCTTAGCCAATACAAGTGTGCAATAGTGAGAAATATGTTGTAATATGAAGAAATTGTCAGCTGGTATTTATTTTCAGTTATGTTGAATTTTTGGTGACAGGTTGCAGTGTTGAGCATTCAACCATTTGCAGTCTAGTTGTTTCAGAAATTTTAAGGTTAAGGTAGATTACCTAGATGGAGTGAACCAGCCCAGTTCTCTATATTGGATTTCTCTTTGTGTGCTTAGGAAGCCCGTCTATGGATCTAAGTTCTCTTGGTAGGTATGGCATTCTACAAGTTACCTAGAAAGAAATAAAATTTGTGCAGAATGTGAGAAGAACAAAGGAAAACTGTTTTGCCTTCCATTCTCAGTAAAGGATACTGCTGACACCTTTCTAACCCTGTAAGGAGAAATCAACCCCATTCTATATATATGAATATATAAAAAAGAAGGTGTTTATATGGTTCTAAACATATAATATATAACTACAATGGACACAAACACATGGACTGGGGAGTGTTTCATTCTGCTGTGCATAGGGTCGCTATGAGTCGGAGGCGACTCGACAGCACATAACAATAACAACACAATCAACATGGTCAGTATACATATAGATTTCTAGGCTTTTGGGGTACTTTTTTCTTTCCATTATTATGGAAAAATTAAAACACATTAAAAAATAAATAAAAAGAATAATATAATGAGCTATCAGGTACCCATCACTTTCCTTTAACAATTACCACCTTAAATCCAATCTTGTTTCCTCTATGTCCCTCCCCTCCCCCCATGCCCTGATAAAATTCAAGTCATCATCTAATTTCACTTATGAATATTTCCATATGTATCTCTAAAAGACAATAATTATTTGTATAAACCACAATATCATTATCACACCTAACATTAACACTAATTCCTTAATATTCTGATGTCCAGGTTTGGAAGGGCACGTCAAGTAGTGGCCTATGAATTTTTACATGAGAGGGGATTCTGGACAGCCATCTCATTGGAAGAGGAAGCCAGGAGACTTGTTTGTGTTCAATTTATGTAGCTCTTTAGATAAAATTGATAAAGCCCCAAATGTTGATATCAAAGAATTAGAGTAAGGCTCATTTACTCAAGGATATCAAAAGGATGAGGGTGACAAAATCTCCATAAGTTGTTTGGGTACCCTCAGTAACATGGTTCTCCTAGGACTATAAGTGAGCTTTCCAGTGCCTTTGCTTAAGCTGCTCTCTCACTTGGTAATACTCTGTCTTCTCTCTGATTTTTTATGTCTTACTTAACTTTCCAAACTAGCCCAAGTTCACTTCCTTCATGAAGCTAATCTCTGAGGCCCTAGTCCTTGGGTATCATTTTCTGTTTTGCATATTTAGAACTAATGCTGACCTGTTTTGCTATTTACAGCAAGAATAACAGCAACACACACACTAACTACCATTTACTGAGTTCCCACCGTGAGCCTGAGATTGTGCTTAACACTGTACCTCCGTTACTTCTTAACCCTTATGACTCTATGAAGTAGATAATGTTAGCCATGTTTCACAGATGAGGAAACTGAGGATCAGGGAGGCTGAGCAATTTGTCTGAGCTACCCTTGTGGTAAGTGAAGTGTTGAGATTTAAACTTAGGTCTCTGTCATCAACGTCTACATCATAATTCATCTTTTTGTTTACTCTCTTCACATAGGTCTTAACTTATTGAGTAGATGTTAGACTTTCAGAAATCTATGCATCTACAGTGCCGAATATGTTGGCCCACAAAATGGCATGATGACATGCCCACACAGTTGATGCAAATTAGTCAAAACTGATTTAATTTTCCTTTTGAAGTTGATAAAACTTTAAAAATTCCTTAATATCTGGGAATTTAGACATTCAACCAATTTAGCATTCAACCATTTGTAGCCTAGTTCAGTCTAGTCTAGTTGGGCAACCTGTATGGGTGAACCGGCCTAGTTCTCTGCACTTGGTCTTCTTTTGTGGGCTTAGGAAGCCCCTGCTAAGCTATTCAGTTAATTCTAATTAAATTCAGTGCCTGAATTTTAAATCTAGTGTATAAAGATGTAAATCTAAGGCATGACAATCTGAGATATTAGCATAACACAGTGTATCATCTTCAAAGTAAGACAGAAAACACACCATAATCAAGCGGCAACAATAACAATGTAAAGGAAAATTACCTTTTTATAATTGCATTTAATTTACTTCAGGTTGAGATAAACTCATTTCCATTTCATTTTTTCTATTTATTTTTCAAAACCTGCAACAAGGAGGTTAGGGACTTTTGCCGCCGCCACCATCCCCCTGCTGCTCCCTGAGCACATTTCCATGGGAAAATCTCCAGTTATTTTATATGAATGCAGCCTCCTGGTCACCTGCTTTTAACTAGACTAGTATCCCAATTTCTGTAAAAGTACTTGGTAAAGATGCAGAAATTGGTTCTGTAATTGCTAGAAGAGAAGATTTCTTGGGCTGGAGTGAGATAGTGAGGAGAAGTAAAGTTGGAGAGAGGGTAGTATCCAGTTTGTGGAGACCTTGAGTACCTATGAAAAACTGAGACTTTATCCTGAAATGGAACATGGAACGTTCTTGATGCTTCAGGGGGGATAAAGATGGCACTTGGGAGAGATGTACTAAGAGATTATTTGGTAATAATGTAAGAAAGACAGAAAATAAGGAAGATACCTAGAAAACTTTTGGAGTAATATGGACACAAGGTGATGGGGCTGCAGGTAAAGGCAGTAAGATTGCGGGGGGGGGGGGCGGAAATGGACAAGGAAAACATTTTTTTTTTTTAAAAAGGCACTTTCATGACCACAGAATTAGATAACTAAATTAGATGATTTAGTTATCATTACTGTTGTTACTCATTTTGACTATGCTATGGTATCCAAGCTACTAAGTGAAAAATCCAGTAAATTTGCACATTATTTTCCCTAGACATCTGGTTTGATTTTAGTTATTACACTGAATATGCAATTCATGACAACATTTTCCACCCTGGGATAACTAAGGTGTGATAGAAAGGAAATATGATTTAGAGCTAGGTGTCAGAAGCTCAGTTGTACTGCCTGTTACCTGTTTGAGATGAGCAAGTCACTTAATGTCTCTGAGCACCTGTCTCACCTGAGAAAGCATATTGTAAACTATAAAATTCTACACAAATACAATGTGGTGCCATTATGCCTTGAAGAAAAGTTTTGGCACCAATCCATGAATTTGCTGCACTTTTCTTATAAGATTGAATTTACTTCTAAAATAAATATAACCATTTCAAACTCTAAATTCTGTATCAATAGATACTAATGTTTTAATGGTCATGCTTTGGGGGGAAAAAATTAAGGAAGTCAATAATATTTGCATTATATAGATGACTTTCTCCCTCTCTCTAGGACATATTTAAATAAATAAAATAAAGAAGAAGAAGAAGAATTCAAGAATTTAGCCAAACTTTGTCTTTTCCTTTGAGTACAGAAAAATTGGGTTAATATCAAGCCTACTTAAGGAATTCTGGGGCTTCCTGATACCCATGTTGTTGTTGTTAGGTTCCTTCAACTCTATTTCAACTAGTGATCCCATGTGACATAATAGAACTGCCTGTTAGTGTTTTCTTGACTGGAATCTTTATTGAAGGAATTCTGGTGGCATAGTGGTTAAAGCATTTGGCAGCTAACCAAAAGGTCAGCGGTTTGAACATAACAGCTACTCTGTGGGAGAAAGATGTAGAAGTCTGCTTCTGTAAAGATTTACAACCTTGGAGACCCTATGGGACAGTTCTACTCTGTCTTATAGAGTTGCTATGAGTCAGAATCAACACAATGACATTTAGGTTGGAGTTGGAAGTCTTTGTGGAAGCAGATCGCCAAGTCTTTCCCCCATGGAACTAGTGGGTGGGTTCGAACTGCCAAACTTTGGGTTAGCAGCTGAGAACTTAGCTAACGAGCCCTGATACCCATAGAATCATTCAAATATATCGGATGAATATTGTAGAACTTTGTATTTGATATTTCATGTTCTAGGTCTATCTGAAACAAAAATAATACAAAGATGTCTTAAATTTATGGCTAATGATAAATTTTGGTATATTGATCAAATTAAAATATTGATATATGATTTTTGACTGTTCTCATATTTTTTTATACTTTCCTGGTTACTATGTGTGTGAGAGTGCTGGGTGAAAAAAACAAAGAGGCTATAAATGCAAATATATGTACCCTTTTTGTATTTTTTTAAATTGTGATTTGGGTGAAAGTTTACGAACAAATTAATTTTCCATACAACAGTTCATACACATTTTGTTTCATGACATTGATTACGTCCCCACGATGTAACAGCTCTCTTCCCACTTCTTCATCGTGCTCACCTTCTCTCTGTGTCCTTCTTTCCTATGCATTCCTGCTCTCTGAGCTGTCTCCCTGTGCAAATGCTGCCCTTCTATCTCCTATGGTTGATTGTTCTAAGGAGCGTATCTACCTGATATAATTGTTCACCTTGTAGGCCTGTCTATTATTTGGATGGAAGCCATAGGAATGAATCTAATTCCAGGTCTGAAGGGTGACTAGGGACCATAGTCTCAGAAGTTTCACCTGTCTCTATGAGACCAGTAAGCCTGATCATTTTTATGATTTTGAATTTTGTTGCACATTTTTCTCCCATTCTGTCTAGGATCTCCTATTTTGGCCCCTTTCTGAGTTGTTGACAGTGGTAGCTGGGCACCATCTAGTTCTTCTGGTCTCAGAGCCATGTAGAATGAGGTTTCCATGGTCCACTTATCCCTTGGACTAATTGTTTCTACGTGTCTTTGATTTTCTTCATTCTTCTCTTCTCTGAATGAGGAGAGACCAATTGTTGCATCTTAGATGACTGCTCGCAAGCTTTTAAAACCCCAGTCACTACTCAGCAAAATAGGATGTAGAACAGCGTTTTTTCTGCAGTAGGTTATGCCAATTGAGCCTGATGTCACTGACAGCCATGGTCCTGAGCCCATGGCCCCAGCACCTCAATCCTTCAAGATGTTTGGTTGTGGCTAAGAAGTTATCATAACTTTGCCTCCTGTTAGCTTTACAATACACATGGACATTTTTATAGCACATACAATACGTATGTAAAAATAGCATTTGCCAAACTTATATATGGTCACAGGTATATTCCCTCTTGCCTACCCAAACCTGATCATTTTGCCTGTTTACCTATCTGTCCACCCATAGGGAAATACCCATACACACTTGATACCTCCAATAATCAGCATAAATTACATATGTCAAGCAGCATTTTTAAAAAGTGTTCACTTGCAGTTGGCATAAATACTGATAGGAGCAAGGGAACCTTCTTATATATGCAAAAGACATCATGGACAAGCAGCTCATAAGACAGTCGGTGGGTTATCTTTAGATACCACAAGCTTGTTAAAACCTATGCTTAATCTAATGGTTTTTTCTAATGATCTGTCATATAATCAGAAGATTACAGGTATGTACCTAGGCTTTCAATTATCATTAACAATCTCAATATGTATAGAAAATTACCGTCTCTAATGAAAGTATCTAGTTTATATCTAATGAAATATTAAATTTTTCTTTTTAAAAAATACAGCAGAGTTTTCACTGGGCTTAGGTTAAAAAGTAATTCTCTGAAAAGTATTCAACTTCTGCAGCACGCATAGCAATAGTGGACAACTGCCAGCAAAGGGCTTTATCACAGCATAAATGGGATTTTAAGTGTTTGTTTCCAGCGCAAGTTCTCGCAGCCCAGGCACTTCCCAGTCTCATTGTTCTTTGTTCTAGCGGATGTACAAAGGATTGACTGTTTTGTTTTTTGGCTCAGAGAGATCAGATAAAGTCTACATTTCTGAACTTCACCCTCTCGACACGCAACCTTAAAATTCAATTTCTATAACTCATATTTTACAGATTACATATGTTTAGATTATAGTGGTCATATCATCATCTGCTTTAACCTTTCTCTGGCTGGGCAGGAGACATAGATAATGGTAGTGATCCCTTTTGAACTATCACTGGGAAACAGCCATCACACTCATCCTTGTTCTGAAACCGCCACTTCAGCGAGAATGCATCTCAGTAGGTACGACAGGACTGTTCTTGAGTTTCCTTGGTGTCTTAGTTATCTAGTGCTGCTATAACAAAAACATCACAAGTAGATGGCTTTCACGAACAGAAATTTATTTTCTCACAGGTGGCTAGCAGTCTGAATTCAGGGTACTGCTCTAGGGGAAGCCTTTCTGTCTGTGTTGCCTCGGAGGAAAGGCCTTGTCTCTTTTGAGCTTCTGCTCCTGGGTGGTCTTCATGTCGCTTGATGTCTCGCTTCCCCCTTCTCCGTTTGCTCACTTGCTTGTTTAATTTCTTCCATATCACAAAAGAGATTGACTTAAGACTTACCCAACACTAATACTGTCTCATGAATATAACAAAAAACCTATCCTCAAATAAGATTATAACCACCAGTATAGGGGTTAGGATTTGCAGTACATATTTTTCGGTGACACAATTCAATCTATAACACTTGGCTTCTAGGATCTCATGGTATTAAAGTTTCTAATTTTTACCAGGCCCTAAGAAATCTTTCTTCAAGGGACAATTATATTCTTTCCTTTTATTATGATATCCTTAATTATAGACCATTATGGAGGATAAACAATCTAAATGTTATTGCCAAACAAAATTTGCTGTGTTTCCTCAAGAAAAAATAGAGGAGAATCATCATGGGAATTTTCTATTTTATCTTAACAGTTAGAAAGTTAGTTCATGGGAATAAACTGATAAGATTTTATCAAGGCACACACACACAGAGACATATATATATATAGGGAGCTCTGGTAGCATAGTGCCTAAGGCACTTGACTGCTAACCAGAAGGCTGGCGGTTCAAACCCACCAGCCACTCCTCGAAAGGAAGGTTGGGCAATCCAACTTCTGTAGTGATACTGCCTCGGAAACCCAAGGAGGGGTCGCTATGAGTCGGGGCTGACTCGACGGCATACGAACAACAACAACATATATATATATATGGAAGACAATTAAGCCTATCAGTTTAGCTTAAAAAAAAAAAAACCAACAAATTCCATTTCTGCCTCCATTTTGTCAGTGATTGAGAAGAAAAGATTTTTTATGATAAAGTAGACAGAAATAAGTTTATGTTAGAGTGCCCACTGTGTGTCAGCTGAAGTCTCCACTGTATCTTGTTAATCTTCAAAGCATACTTTAGGTGGGTATTACTATTATACTGGTCAGACAGATGGGAAAAATGAGGGTTAGATATGTTAGGTAACCTGCCAAGAGTCTCATGACTGATAGGTCATGGAATAGGATTTGAATTTAGTTCAGTTTGACTCCAGAGTCCACATTCACTATCACTTCTTCTCCTGATGTTGTTGTTAGGTGCTATTGAGTCGATTTAGCCTCATAGTAACCCTGTGTGACTGAGCAGAACTGCTCCATAGGGTTTTCTAGTTTAAGCTGAAATCTTAATCCTAAGGAGCAGATTGGCAGGTCTTTCTCCTATGGAGCTGCTCAGTGGGTTCAAACCACCAAATCCATAGTTAGCAGCTGAGTCCTTAACCATTCTACTACCACAGTTCCTGATTAGAGGACTAACAATGATAATAGCTAATGCTGAGCAGTTACTCTGTACCAGACACTGTTCTAAGCGCTTTATATATAATAGTCAATTTAATCTTCATAACAGTTCTACTAAAAAGATAAAGTTATCAGCAATGCATAAATGATGCAACCAAAGAAAATGAAGTAAAGAAATAGGCCAAGATGACAGATCTATAAAGTAGCAAGACCAGGAAATCAAAGCCTAGAATGTACACTCCTCAGGTAAACCACAGGGCTGTGCTGCAGTGTAACCCATTTGATTTTATCTTCCAAGCTCACCTTTGCATCAGGCCCTCTCTGGATTATTTTAAGATTACAGTTGCCTCAGCATACTTGTTACATTTCATATTAATTATTGATATTACAAAATGCTATGTGACTTATTTAATTTCTGCAGCATGATGTACTCATAAATCATAGCATAAAACGCAGGCAAGACGTTAACTTGAGCATAGGTTGTATTAAGCCTATGGTGTCTATGTTAATTGCTATTTTGTCAATTCTGACTCATGATGAGCTCACATATACAGAACAGACCTGTTCTATGGGGTTGTCAAGACTGTGACCTTTCAGAAGCAGATCCCCAGGCCTGTCTTCCAAGGCTCTTCTGGGCGGGTTTGAACATCCACTCTTTTAGCTCGCAGTCAAGTGCCTAACCATTTATGCCACCCAGGGACTCCTTAGGGTACAGCCGTTTGTCCATATGCCTTTTGAATATGTAAGAAGTTTCCCTTTTTCCTATTTCTATTTGTCAATTGCAAGTGAACATCTACTTAAAATCTATACTATTCTTAGAGGGATCTAGAATTCCTGGAGTTATCCTGTGATTAAAATGCAATATACCAGGAGGTAGGTAAGAACTGAGGTCACATAGTCATGCCACTAAAATCACCTGATTGACTTTACACTTGAAAATTGGTCTCCAATACGTTGGTCCTACTTGAAAATTGGCATCCAGTACATTGTTCCCACTTGAAATTGGTCTCCAATACCTTGGACCCACTTTCTAGCCTGAGTATCGTGTAGGATTTCTGAGAATCTCTCATATGTAGATGTCTCTCCATTCTTCTACCAACAGCTCTCAGGGTAGGGAGAGCCTGATTTCTCAGATAGTCCGCACTGCATGAAAAGAGTGACTGCTCACTACATGCCATTGTTCCAAACCCAGAAACATGCTGTTCATCCTATGTGAAGTTCCACATTGGAGATTCAGCACAGAGAAAGTGAGCTCCTAAAATAGACCCATGGCTTTGAGAGCTGAAACTAATGAACATCTGGACACAGAACTTTCTAGCTACTCTGGGGCACCAGCAGCTCTATCATGTCCCACATGCTTCATTCCCAGAACTGAAGTTTATAAAGTCTAGGGACACAGGGAATACCAACTATTAGTAGAATCCAGCAAACCTAACATAGACTTTCTTCATATTCTAATATCTAAAAACTATCCAAATTATGTATATTGGCCATCAAAAATCCATTCCCTAGAAAATAAAAAATTCGGTAGAAATTTCACCTATTTTCTTAATATCTATATTTTCTGTTGAGATTTTCAGTATTTGTTCAGAAACAGCCTCCGTGTTTGTCAGTGTTTGAAAGATTTGCTAAACATGCAAGCCAAAGAAAATACAACCTTGCTTAGATTTCTAAGACCAGAGCTAACTTAACAAAAAAGGTTTATTAGGACAAAAAAGGGGGGTTCATATGACTAGTAACTAAGAGATTTTTTGCTTTGTTTTTGTTTTAATGAAATAGTAAGTTCAGAAGTAAAGTAAAATGCCGATTTGTTTCAGGAGAAGCAAATACAGGTAGTCCCCAACTTACAATGGGGTTTTGTTCCAGTGACTCCATTGTAAGTTGGTTCTGATGTAAGTCAAATCTCTCTCTCTCTTGGATTTTTGTTTTTAGTTTTCATTATTATTGCCTTTTATCAGTAGTATCTTTACAAATCCAATATTTATTTGTCTTTGGGAATTGGAAATACTACTGAAAACGAAGCCCACTGATGGTGAGTCGATTCCAACTTACAGGGACCCTGTAGGACAAAGTAGAACTGTTCCATAGGGTTTCCAAGGCTGTAAATCTTTATGGAAGCAGAATGCCATATCTTTATCTCATAATGTACAGATATATTTTAAAATTTTATGTAGTGCATATTACTAACAATAAGATATACAAAAAAAAAAGACTGTCTTAAGTGCAATCTGTTGTAACTCAAATACATCCTAAGTCGGGGACTATCTGTACTTAGAGTTTGTAAGAAAACTGAGTCTGGATTGCAGTAAGGTAAAAATAACATTTGCAAGTCTTCAAACCACATTCTCTTTCTTGGTATTTGCCTTGCAGATCCTTTACCTCCTGCTAGGTTTGAAGTCATTAAAGAGAAGACCACTTCAACCAGCTTGCATGTTTGGTGGACTCCTTCTTCTGGGAAAGTTACCTGGTATGAGGTGAAGTTATTTGATGATAATAAACAAAAGATACAGGTTGTCCAAGTTCAAGAAAGCACTTTATCAACTGAATATATCTTTTTTAACCTCACTGCTGGTAATAAATACAATATTGCCATCACAGCCGTTTCTAGAGATAAACGTTCCTCTACAATTTATACCAATGGATCAACAGGTAAGACCTATTTACATATAGTTGGATATTCAATTATCTGTGATACTTTTCAAGTTATATTTTATTCAAGGAATGAGAATTGGAATGCCCTCCCACACCAAAATAGGGGTATTGAGGGAGACGCCTGTGCACTACAGTGGAAACACTGGACTGAAAATAATGAGGCCATCCTGTGTTGCTAACTTGCTGGGAGCTTTTGAACAATTCATAGAACTTGTCTGGGATTGGAGTTCTCTCCAATTTGTAGTACTTGCTCCCTAATGGCATTTCTAACTCAAATCCT
This sequence comes from Orycteropus afer afer, assembly GCF_000298275.1. Classification (NCBI taxonomy): domain Eukaryota; kingdom Metazoa; phylum Chordata; class Mammalia; order Tubulidentata; family Orycteropodidae; genus Orycteropus; species Orycteropus afer. Next base: position 62,738 of record NW_006921926.1, on the reverse strand, counting down.
AGACAAGATTTTTTGCCTCCTTTTCTGAGTTTGTTCCATAAAACATGTTTGAATGTTTTCCTCCTTTATATATTCTTCTTATAACATCAAAATGTGATGTTTCCTAAATATTCCAATATCTGAAACAAGTCTTGCTTCCTTGACTTGGGAAGAAATAAGTTACCTCCTACACTTACACATCCTGATACTGACAGCACATCATGACCTCCTTTGAAGAAATGTCTTTCATATCATTCCCTCCCCCTTCATTTTCTCTCCCATACCTTACATAGCTCTCCCCCTTTACTCTTCCACTTACTACTACACCAAGGACCTCTGCTAGTATAGTGATTAAGGCATTTGACTGCTAATCAAAGGAAAAAAAGAAAGAAAGAAAAGATCGGTGGTTTGAACTCACCAGCCATTCCACAGAAGAAATATGAGGCAGTCTGCTTCTGTAAAGATATACAGCCTTGGAAACCCAAAGGGGGTCATTATGAGTCAGAATCGACTCGATGGCAGTGAGTTTGGGTTTTGGTTTTACTACTAGGTCATAATTTATTTGCAAAAATTAACTTTAATACTACTAAACAGGGGAGACAGACAAGTAAACTATGATGTAGCTTTAAGCTGTAAATTTTGAATAGAGCATTAATCAACATTCCAGTGAAATCCAAGAGCATTGTTACTCATTACTGTTACAGATAGATTTACAAAGATTTATAAATGAATGTATGATTTCTAGTTAGATGTGTCTATGTCCTCCATAAGAAAATGATGACTAACACTTTGCATATGCATTTTGTCCCAATAGTGCCATCTCCAGTGAAAGATATTGGTATTTCCACAAAACCCAGTTCTCTCCTGATTTCCTGGTCCCATGGCTCTGGGAATGTGGAACGATACAGGCTGACATTAATGGATAAAGGGATTCTGGTTTACAGCAGCATTGTAGACAAACATGCTACTTCCTATACTTTTCACGGGCTGACGCCTGGCCACCTCTACAACCTCACTATCATAACTGAGGCTGCAGGACTACAAAACTACAGATCAAAACTAGCGAGGACAGGTAAGTTCTCCTAGATAATGAGCAAGAATAAAGCTCAAATCAAGGAAATGCTTAGTAAAAAAGAGATGTCCTTTTATTCTAACATTACTCTAGCATTTAGCTTCCCTTTTAGTACATTTTTCTCTTTGGTAAGGATTCCTACTTCCTTCTCTTAAGCAGATATCCCTTGCTTTTGTGACATTACTGTTTTTTTCAGTGCTGTACGTAGACTAAAAATCCCTTGTGGCTCAATGATTAAGCACTCAACTACTAACTCAAGTAGTGGTGGTTTGAACCCATCCAAGAGAAAGACCTGCCTAGAAAGATTACCACCTAGAAAACCCTATCAGGCAGTTCTTCTCTGTCATATGGAGTCACTATGAGTCAAAATCAGATTGACAGCAGCAAACAGCAACAACCTACATAGACCTTTACGCCATCTATCAGTTTGTCATATTGTGAAGGCATGCATGTTGTTATGATGCTGGAAGGTATGCCACTGATATTTCAACCACCAACAGGGTTACCCATGGTAAATAGGTTTCAGTGGAACTTTCAGACTAAGATAGACAAAGAAGAGAGGCCTGGTGACCTACCTCCACTGAAAACCCTATGGATCACAACAGAATATTGTCCTATATAGTGTTGGAAGATAAGCCACCTAGGTTGGAAGGTATTAAGAATAAACAGTGTCCTCAACAATCGACTTGACCATACTAATGATTGTGAAGATGGCACATATTTTGTTCTGTTATACATAGGGTTGTCATTATTTGGGGGTGACTCTGTGGTAACTAACAACAACATACATAGACCTACTCCATGGTACAACCATATGGCTATAACCGTTTCTAAAACTCTCTATCCAATAAAACATGTCCTGGGACCCAACACTATAAGACCTGTTTTTACAACTTAACCCACCCTAATAAACTAAACTGTGCTAAATTTTAATAAATAACTTATACATTCATTCTTACAACCAACTAATATTTATTGAGTATCAACTATACTCATTCCTCACTTATCAACATGGTTCAGTTCCAGTATTCATTCATACAATCAACTAGTATTTAATGAGTCTCAACTACACTCATTCCTCACTTATCAACATGGTTAAGTTCCAAAGACCAGGTTGTTGTGTGAAAATGGAGAATGACCACATCAGGTCAAAAAATGGAGGATGACTACATCATTACATAACTGCTAAATCACATCATTACATAGCTACCAAAATATGTTATTATATAACTGCCAAACTCTGAGAATTATGGCCCAGCCAAGTTGACACATAACCTTAAACATCATAGCTAGCATTATTCTAGCTTTGCACCTTGGCATTCATTACTGCCAGACATACAACATTAGTGAGCAAAATAGGTGGATAGCAGATTTTTTATGATGGTCATAAATGCAAAATGTCAGATAATGAGATAGTTGATAACTGAAGAGTAGGTGTATATTCTAGGCATTGTGAATATAATAGCACCCAAGAGAGACAAGGTCTTTGCCCTCATATGCTAGTAGATTTTAAGGCTTCTGGTGGGCCTAATGTGCTAATAAATCTCCTTTCTTGGTAATATAGCTAATCTTAGGAGAAATTAAAAATGTGAAGTGCCTAAGGAATTACTCTGGTGGAGGCTGATGGGAAAGATATTTGGGGAAGCCTGTACTTTTACATAAGGAGCTCTGGTGGTATAGGGATTAAGGCATTTGACTGCCAAACCAAAAGGTCAGTAGTTCAAACCCAAGAGCCACTCCACAGAAGAAAGATGAGGCAGTCTGCTTCTGTAAAGATTTACAGCCTTGGAAACCCAATGGCAGTCGCTGTGAGTCAGAATCAACTCAATGGCAGGGAGTTTTGTTTTATTTTGTTTTTTGGTTTGGTACATTTACATATCTTTCATATCGTTCCTCAAGGATGTACTGACATTCTCGATAAAAATGTATTATGTATCTTGTTGTTGTTGTTGTTGTTATGTGCTGTCAAGTCGGACCCGGCTCATAGTGACCCCTCTTTAGGTTTCCTAGGCAGTATCGCTACGGAAGTAGAGTGCCCCTTCTTCCTTCCAAGGAGTGGCTGGTGGGTTTGAACCACCAGCCTTCTGGTTAGCAGTCAAGTGCCTTAGGCACTATGCTACCAGAGCTCCCATTATATATCTTAGGAGTTATTTATGTGTATCAAGGGTGAATTACACATCTGACTGTCCTATGCAATATCAATATGGTATGCCTATTCTTTAATGAAGACTTGTTAATGGATATACATCCTTAATGAGGCTCAAAATCACAGCATGAGCAAGAGGTAGGAAATAATATCCATCAAAGTGTCTCTTCTTTGCAATTATTTTTCTTTAGTGGAATAATAACACAACTAAACTATAATTTTTTTTCATAATTTAATGTGAAACATTTTTAGCACAGAAAATTTTGTGATGGCCAGTCAATTTATTTATTTATTATGTGGGAGCCCCTGGGTAGTGCAAACAGTTAATGTGCCTGGCTGACAACCAAAAAATCGGTGATTTACTTTAACCAGAGATGCCTCAGAAGAAAAGCCTGGTGGTCTACTTCTGAAAGATCAGCCATTGAAAACTCTAAGGAGCACATTTCACTATGGCACACATGGGATCGCCATGAGTTGGAACTGACTTGATGGCAAGTGGTGTTTGTTATATACTTGCTATAAATATGGGAGCTCTGATGGCGTATTTCCTAAGGCATTTAACTGCTAACCAGAAGGCTAGTGGTTCAAACCCACCAGCCACCCCTTGGAAGAAAGGTTGGGCAGTCTATTTCCATAGTGATACTGCCTCGGAAACCCAAAGAGGGGTCGCTGTGAGTCAGATCCAACTTGACAGCAGTGAGTTTGAGTATTATTAAATATATAAACACAGGAAGAAATTAGGTGGATGACAGACCTCTTTGATCATTCCATTTAAAGAATTTCAGAACTGGAGAAGACCATTTTAGGCCTTTTGACCAAGACTTGTTTAACCAAAAAGGAGCACTAAGCTTGGTGAGATAAAGAGAGTTGCCCAGGATTGCCCAGCTGACTAATAGGCAAGTCTGAACCAGAATGCACACTCCTGACTGTCAGGATTTTACTCTTTCCCCTAGACTGACAGTCTTTCTTTAGTCTTGAAGTATTATTTTTGCCTGTCAAAGTAGATGTTTTCTTCTGACCAGAGAGTGTGGCTTGCAGGAGTTAAAATACAGATATAAATTTGGCCTCTAGACTGGTAAGACACCCTGAATAAAAGTCTCTTTTCCATTCTTTCCTACTAGCCCCCATGGAAGTCTCAAATTTGAAGGTGACAAATGATGGCAGTTTGACCTCTCTAAAAGTCAAGTGGCAAAGACCTGTTGGAGATGTGGATTCCTACAACATTACCTTGTCTCACCAAGGGACCGTCAGGGAATCCAGAATATTAGCACCCCGGGTTACTGAAACTCACTTTAGAGATTTAACCCCTGGACGACTTTATCAAGTTACCATCATCTGTGTCTCTGGTGAATTGTCTGCTCAAAAGATGGCAGTTGGCAGAACAGGTGAGTCGAGCTCCAGAATATTCTTTGGTTGCTCAAATCATTCTTTGATCTATCTTACAACATGACAAAGTAAGCTAAAAAGAAAATTCCTTTTCCAGCCTGGGAAGGATGGTCTACATGCTGAGGGCATCTGTGCATCAGGACTCCACACATGAGTAAAGTAGGGGTCCAGTTGCATTCGTCTGAGTTATTTAAACAAATGTGTTTTGATTCCTAAAGAATCTGCATAATTGGCTCTGCCCCGTGCCTTTTCATGTCACATCACTTAAGTAGCATAAAACAATAGCAGTAACCCCTGGACGATGAATAAAATATTTCTGGTGGAGTCTTATAGGGAGGGTCACTTACCACTTAACCATGTTTTTCATAAATTATTTTATTAAATTATGTCACCAAAAATTTGTCCATTGCCTTTTATGAGTAAATTAAAGTACTAGGAGCTTTGGGAATTATTTTAAAAACACATGCAACTTGCCTTTAAGGCAGGGGTCAGAAAACTACACCAGTGGGCCAGATTTGTTTTTGTATAGTCCTGGAGCTAAGAGTGCTTTTTAAATTTTTATTGGTCGTTAAAAAAAGAAAAGAAAAGAAAATTATGAGACTGAGGACCATTTGTGGCCCATAAAGTCTGAAATATTTACTGTTTGGCCCATTACAAAAAATGTTTGCTGAACCCTGCTTTCAGGAGTTTACATTTTAATAGCACAGATGTATAATATACAGACAAAAATAAAAATTCTAATAATAGCAATTTTACAGATGTTTCTGTGTACCAGGCGATGACTACATACTTTGCATACATTATTTTATTGTGTTCTTAGAACAAAGCCATGAAAGAGATATTATTATTATTATTGTTGTCAACAATTTCAGGTAACTCTGAGAGTCAAACAATTTGTCTATAGTCATCTAGACAATAAATAGTGGAGCTAGAATTTAAACCCAGGTTGTATTTCAGAGTCCATTCTCTATGCTATTACAAATTCTAAGAAACAGCTCTATGGTCAGAAAGAAAAGAGAATAAAATTCTCTTTCAGAAGATCAGAGATTTCTTGGGGTAGGTGGTCTTTAACTGGGACCTAAAGAACATGTAGCTCTTGTTGTTGTCATGTGCCATCAAGTTGGATCCAACTCATAGTGACCCCTCTTTGGGTTTCCGAGGCAGTATCACTCTTTGGGTTTCCGAGGCAGTATCACTACAGAAGTAGATTGCCCAACCTTCCTTCCGAGGAGTGGCTGGTGTGTTTGAACCACCAGACTTCTGTTTAGCAGCCAAATGCCTTAGGCCCTATGCTACCAGAGCTCCTCTTGTAGCTCTTAGTCAGGTAAAAAGGAAGAAAAGGGAAGGGTATTTGAGATACAAGGAACAATAGGAGCAAAGTCCAGAGGCTGAAGAACTCATGGTCTGCAGAACACAACTGGCGCCTGGCATTCAGGGGGGTTGGGAGAGGTGGGAGAGTGTGGAGGGAATAGTTAGAGAGAAGTCTGGAAGGATATGGGATCTGATTTTGTAGAGCCACAAATCCCAAGCCAAGGGCTTTTATTCTGTAGTTAATGGGGAGATCTTAAATATTTTCAGTAAAAGAATAATAAGGTCAAAGCTATATTGCTGGAAGATTAATCTTTTTCATTGGAGAAAAAAAGAGAAAAGAATGTTTCAGAAATACAATATCCAGTAGTTTTTCAAAAAGATGCCACATCTGTCAGTGTCACCATCATTAGAAGCAACATCATTATTGTCTCAAGAACTGGTGTGAAATCAGTAAAAGGCAGCATTCATTTCATTAGATTATTGATATTACAGAAGACCATATTACTGATAGATCACTGGAATTATTATAGCATATTTTTATTGAGTGTCAAGTATTTCCCCAAATGAGGAAAGAACACTCATATTTGCAATCCACAGATATGGAAAGGAGGAGGTGGAAATGTTTTGAATTCCAGATGTTAAGTCTCTTATCTATGTTGCTCATGGAAAGGAAATGAGTATCTTTAAATTTGGTATTTAGTATCTCCTTTTTGACATGTTTTCGCCCTTTAGTTCCAGAGAAAGTTGGGAACCTGGAGGCAAACAGCAATGGTTGGGTGAGGTCCCTCATAGTGAGCTGGTCGCCCCCTGCTGGAGACTGGGAGCAGTATCGTATCATGCTCTTCAATGATTCTTTGGTGCTGCTCAACATCTCTGTAGGAAAAGAGGAAACACACTATGTTATGGATGATATAGGGCTCATACCAGGAAGACAGTATGATGTCGAGGTCATTGTTGAGAGTGGAAACCTAAAGAATTCCGAGCACTGCCAAGGCAGGACAGGTAAGCTATCGTTGAATTAATTCCAACTTAATTCTACTCTACATGACCCCATGTAGAGTAGAACTGCTCCATAGGGTTTTCAAAGCTGTAACCTTAGGGAAGCAGATCACCAGGCCTACTTTCTGAGGTGTCACTGGCTGACCTTAATTTACTCACGAGTAACCCAAGTAACCATCAAAGCCATGCACAGTGTTACCTGAATTTGATATAGTACAGACCAGTAGAATTTTCTCCCCAAACTGCAGACTGATAGAAGGTTACTAATATTTAACTTTTCCAAATTAGAACATTAAAAATTACTTCCACTAGTAACACCATTACTTTATAAAAGAAAAGACATTTTAACACACAAAAGAAGAGTAAGAATGATACATTCTGAGAGCAAAGGCTGATCCTTCACCCCAAAGTAGATAGTTAGCAACCTTTTGCTGGTGAGCACTGTTAGGGAACTCTTGTCTTGGTTTAATGTTGACTAATATACGAATTTCAACCACCAAGGGAGCATGATTACAGTGAAGAGGGAGATATTTGGCTTTTAGGGGAGGGGAGGATAAGGATACTGAGGCGTGAGCCTTGGTAGTCTTGTTGTGAACACTGCACTGCAATTCCTTGGACAAGTCACAACCTTTCTAAGGCCTGTTTTTTCAACTTTCAAATAAGAGTGTGGCCCTTCCAAGTTCAAAAATTCTATGAAAATGGAATATTCCATAGCTATAGTGAAATTCAAATATATTCTCTCTTAGTCTTGCCTGAAAATAAGGAAGTAAATACAATAATTTTAATTTTCCACTTAGAAATCTGACAATGAAAAGGATCAAGACACCCCCTTAACTTGCCAACTGTGTTTTCCAGTAATCTCTTCATTTTCCAAATATTGCTGTCCATCAGAAGGTGATGAAAGACCTATATAACCTTAAACTGAGCCATTTTTAGTATTTCACAGGACAAGCATCTATACCTTATTGCTATCAAGTTGAATTCCAACTCATAGTGACTCTATAGGACAGAGTAGAAATACCTGATAGGGTTTCCAAGGCTGTAAATCTTTATGGAAGTATAATACTTCACCTTTCTCCCACGGAGCAGCTGGTGGGTTCGACTTGCTGACCTTTCAGGTAGCAGCCGAGTGCTTAATCATTGTGCCACCGGGGCTCCCCTGGCATCTATATCCTCTCCAGTATTTTTCATTCACTTCAAATAACTTGGAAATTCAAGATCAAGGGACAGTAAAGGCGCTCAGCATGCTGGCATAATCCTCAGGAGAACTTTTCTTAAATTGTCTCTAGGTGAATAAGATAACTTTTCCAACTCATTGTAAAAATTCCAATTTGTTTCCATATAAATTTCTAAAGAAAGTTGCAGATTTAGGGACTTGATTAGAATGGAATTATATAAAGATTTTTGATGGAAAAGAAATCATATTATAATTTTACTCATTTGGTTCTCCCATAATTTAATTTCCCCATTGTTTTGTGGGACCAACACTTTACTCTTAATAATTTCTCTTAGAAATGACTTTAAAAAAATGTTCATTAAGTACCTGTCGTATACTGGACATCATTATATGGATCTTCTCTATTTTGTTTGTTGTTGTTTCTCCTAGAGATTGTAATAACATAATTTTTCTTTAATGGATAATTTTGATGCTTTAGACACACCAAACTAAACTAATTGGTGTTAAGTTGATTCCAACTCATGGTGACCCCATGTATTGCAGTGTAGAACTGCACTCCATAGAGTTTTCAAGGCTGTCACGTTTCAGAAAGAGATCAACAGGCCTTTCTTTCAAGGCACCTCTGGGTGCCTTTGAACCACCCACCTTTCAGTTAGTAGCCAAGCACTTAAACATTTGTACCACCCATGGATTCCTTCTTTAGCTGTAGGGAGTCTTTGATCAGATGCTACTGCCAGCTGCCTCTTCCTTTCATGGCCACATAGTATCCCTTTCTCAGAAATAGTACTAGGTCTTTCCAGCCTATGGGAATAATACTCCCAACTTCACTTAAATACTTAAACACAGACTTTTCTCTGCAGTGTGTTGGCTGACAAGAGGATTATATATTCTTATATGATAGAATTCATATGAAGAGAAAAAATGCTAATAAGTAGTCAAACATAAATAATTCTTCCATCAATGTATTTTCTTTTGAGTCTTTATTTCTGATTATATCATGAGCCAAATTTTTGGTGATTATTAAAAAAAAAAAAAGCTACTCACAAGCATTTAGAAATGAAATGCTGAACTGGAACACTCCTATGGATGGAAGACAACAGCTCTCTAAAAAATACCCAGTAAGTATATGTGAGTCAGTCAATAATCAAAGCCTCCATTGCTTTGTTCCCAGTTCCCCTGGCTGTACTTCAGCTTCGTGTCAAACACTCCAATGAAACCTCACTGGGCATCATGTGGCAAACCCCTGTAGCAGAATGGGAGAAATACATCATTTCACTAGCTGATAGAGACCTCTTGCTCATCCACAAATCACTTTCCAAAGATGCCAAAGAATTCACTTTTACTGACCTGGTGCCTGGGCGAAAATACACAGCTACAGTCACTAGTATTAGTGGAGACTTAAAAAATTCATCTTCAATACAAGGAAGAACAGGTACTATTATTTATAAATAATTTATAAATATTCTGTTTGCTAAATTGTTTACCATTCTATCACTTTACAGATGTTCATTAAGTGCTGATTATCCTGGGCATTGTTTTATGAATCCTTTGTGATTTTTTTCTATTTCACTAATTTCAGTTCTTCACTAGTTCCTTGTTTTTATTTTGTTTGGCCTTTATTTTGCTAAAATAGAAACAAAGCAGAAAACAACCCTTCCAAAGAGTTTTGCTGCAAAAAAGAGCAAAGAAATGGTACTACATCTGGCAGAGGAAGTGGTGTTGAAAGGATTGTTTTTTAAGTGCAAAAGAAATAGCAGGATTTTTTTTTTTTTCCCTGGTGGGAATGATCTAGAAGAGAGAGGAATAGTGATGGAGTGAAGAGAGGAAAGGATTGCTACAGTTATTCTTTGAGTAGGTGAGAGGTTTTGGGCTCTAGAGCATAAGGAAAGGAGTTGGCTGTAGAAAAGACCACAAGTAGCTTCCCTTTAGTGTCAGCTGGGAAGGAGAAAGTATATGGTTACAGATAGATGTAGTGGGGGGCAGTGAGCTTCTGATTGTTTTTTTCTCAATGAAATAGTGAGCAAGGTCATAACTAGAGATTCCCTTTTCTAATTTGTATACTATTATTGTCCTGTATCTTATTTCAATCACCTTTTTTTACCCCCACAAAGCAGCATTATTGTTTTATGCAGTGTTCATGTAGATTTATTCACCAGTTTATCACTTACTTTCTCGACTTTCCTTCCTGATTCTCAGGATGCATCTGCGATCACTTTTCTTTATCATGGAGAACATTCTGCAAATTTCTTTTATTTTTTCCTTTTATTTATCTATTTATTTTTGCAGTGTTTCCTCCCCTCCTCTCCCACCCCTAGTAACCAACAAAAAAAGTTTCCTTCCATATATACACCTTTCCTTGACTTTTTACAATAATAAACTTACATAATACTTGTCCTTCTTTGATTGACTTATTTCACTCAGCATAATATCCTCCAAGTTCATCCACATTATGTGGTCTTTTGTAGATTCTACATTATTCTTTAGTGTAGCATAGTATTCCATTGTGTGTATCTACCATAGTTTGCTTATCCATTTTTCTGTTGATGGGCACGTAGTTTGTTTCTATCTTTTTGCTATTGTAAATAGTGCTGCAGTGAACATGGGTTTGCATATATCTGTTCTTGTCCTGGCTCTCACTTCATAAGGATATATACCTAGTAATGGGATTGCTGGGTCAAATGATATTTCTAATTCCAACTTTTTAAGGAATTGGCATACTACATTCCACCATGGTTGTATCATTTAAAGTCCCACCAGCAGTGTATGAGAGTCCCAATCTCTCCACATCCTTGCCAGCATTTATTATTTTCTGCCTTGTTGAACTTTGCTATTAGTGCTGGGGCCAGATGGTACCTCATTTTGATTTGAATCTCTCTAATGGCTAATGATCATAAACATTTCTTCAGGTGTTTGTTGGCCATCTGAATATCTTCTTTGGTGTCCTCTTTGGTGTCTTTCCTGTCTTCTGCCCATTTTTTAATTGGATTGCTTGTCTTTTTGTTGTTGAGGTATTGGAGTTTTCTATAAATTTTAGACATAAGTCTCTTGTCAGATATGTCATTGACAAATATTTTTTCCCAATTGGTAGTTTCTTTTTCTCTTTTGAAGAAGTCTTTTGAAGCATATAAAAATTAAATTTTTAGAAGGTCCCATTCATCTAGTTATTCTTCTGCTGTTTGTGAATTTTGGGTTATTTGACAGTCTTTTATACTATACATTAGGGCCCCTAAATTTGCCCCTCATATGCAAGTTCAACTTGAAGTATGCATATGCATACTGCTCATATGCAAGTTCAACTTGAAGTTAAAGACAATTAAAACAAGTCCA
>NW_006921926.1:31873-42123 GCF_000298275.1 Orycteropus afer afer | reverse complement strand
TGTTTTTTCATGGTGTTGCTTATTTCTTTGTTCCATATACTTTTCTGTGCTGAGTTCATTATGTTTATGAATCATGGTATCATTTCCTTTGTTGCTATTGTTTTAGTATTTGTTAAATATTTGTGCTTGTCCTCTTTTTTATTGTGATGTGAAGGTTTATTTATTTATTTATTTATTGAAGTTACCCTGTGATTTTTAATTTTCTTTCTGAGTTTAGAACAGTACATTCTATCTTGCAACTCTATTGACTTTCTCACCATTTAGAAGTTCTGTGACTATACTATTTTTTGCCTCTTTTTAGTCTGTAATTGTCCTCATTTGCCAACTGATGTCCCTGGCTTCCTGTTTACAATCTTGTAAGCTTATTTTGGATACAAAGCTTTAGTTTGGATACTTGCATAACTGGGTTGGTTTCTGTGATAAGTCATCATATGTGTTAATGGTCAGTTGTTGTTTGCTGTTATTAGTTCCCTGTCCAATGGACTATCATTAGCATCTCTTGTAAGGCTGGTCTAGTTTTAACAAATTCCTTCAATTTCTGCTTATTTGGAAATGTCCTAATTTCATCAACATATTTGAGGGACAATTTTGCTGTGTATATCATTCTTGGAAACTTTTTTTCTCTCAGGGTGTTGTGTATACCATCTCATTGCCTACTTGCCTGTATGGTTTCTGCCAAGAAATCAGAGCTTAGTCTTGTTGGCTGTCCTTTGTAGGTAACTTTTTGTTTTTCCCATGCTGGATTCTTTCTTTGTCTTTGGTTTTGGTGAGTTTGATGATGGTATGTTTTGGTGATTTTCTTTTGAGGTCTGTCCCTTTTGGGGTTCATTGAACTTCTTGAATGGATATATTCTCATCTTTCATCATATCAGGGAAATTCTCTTCCAGCAAATCTTTGACAATTTTTTGTCTCTTCCTGTTCTGGAATTCCAATTACATGGAGGTTATTCCTCTTGATGGTGTCCCACATGAATCATAGGCTTTCTTCATTTTGTTTTCATCTCTTTTCTGATTGATCCCTTTCCAAGGAAGTATTCAGGTATTTGTCTTTAATCTCATTAATTCTGTCTTCCATTGATTTGATTCTACTCCTTTGCCTGTTCAGTGTGTTATCTATTTCTGAAAATTTAGTATTAATCTTGTGGATTTCTATTTGTAGATTTTGTATCATTTCTAACTTTTCATTTATTTTGCCATTTTGTTCTTGAATTGTCTTCCAAAATTGTTCTAGGGTTTTGTCTGTGTTTTCCTTAATTTTATCAGTCCTTTCCTTGATCTGTTTTTCAATCTATTAAACATACCTAAATATAATTCTTTTGAATTCCTTATCAGAGAGTTCCAATGCTGCTTCTTCCTCAGGGATGTGAACTGGTTCTGTACCTTGGTCCCTTGTTTCTACTGCTTTATCTTGCTTCTTTGTGTGCACTGTGATGGTCTCTTGTCTCCGAGACAGTGTGACATTGTTGTATGTATATTTAATTGGTGATTGTATGTTGGAGTGATTCACCCAAGAGTTTTGTTTTCTTTGTTTTGTTTGGATGTGTCTGAGTAAGCAGGGTACTGTGCTCCTTTATTCATTAGTTGGCAGCACTTACACATTCACCACCTGGCTCCTGGTGGGTGTGATAGAGAATGAGAGTGGGTCCACAGATTTCTGTTAGCTGTCTGTGAAGAGTAGTTAAGAGTGATTCAGATTAATATTGGCTGTTGTGTATTGTTGGCCAGTTGGTGCAGAAGCAATTGGTGACCCTCACTTAGCAGGTAGGGCTGCAGGAGGTGTGGCTATGGTTGAATCATATGGGTACGGTTTATGTCTCCCACTCAGAAAAAAACAATTTAAAAAAAAAGAACATCAAAAAAGTGAAAACAAGAACAAAAAAACACACACTGTGTAAACACACAGGAACAATCTCCAAAAAGAGAAATTTAAAAAAAAAGGGAGGAAAGACAATAAATGAGATGAAATATTTAAAGCAATACTATAAAAGGACAAAAGAAATACAAATAGAAAAAGCAGGAAAAAAATAAATAACCTACAATCTGTGGGGAGAGAGGAATAAGGGAACAGAGTTAGAATAAGAGAATAATGAAGAACAAATGGAAAAAATGATAAAAGAAAAACAAGGGATGAGAAGAACTACAAGAAAGAAAAAAAAAAAATGGGAACCAGGAAAAGGGAAGAGAAGCAAAAGCTCAAAACTAGAAACTGGGAAGGGAAAAAGAAAGAATAAAAAATAAAAAGGGAGGGAAAAAAAGAATAATGTAAAAATAATCAAAGAACAAAACAAAACAAAACAGAAAATAAATCTGGGGGCTCAGGGCAGGACACCCAGGCTCCACCAGAGGGCACAGACTGGGATGGAATTCCTGCCAGCCCAGGTGGGTAGAGGTGAGGGATGGCCCCACCTCCGTTCACCAAGAAGGTATGGAGTATAAGAGTAACAAGGGTAATATCACACCTTTCCAGTCCTTCACTTTTGGTATGTCTGTGGTGTCTTTGGCAAGTGGGCCTATTGTTAGTTCCCTAGAATCTGAACAAGAACACTGTTGCTTTAAATATCCAAAATGGCCACCACTTGTAAATATTCAAAATGGCTACACCCTCTGGACAGCCAAAAGTCTGCAGCTCAGTTTGTCTCCTTCTTTGCTGTTTCCCTTTTTAGTCATCAGTCACCAACGCAGTTGTCCATGCAGCCTTGGTGAGCAGGGCCAATTTTTAGGTTAATTCTCAGATCCTAACACCACTTGGAGCTCTGGTGGCGTAGTGCCTAAGGCATTTGACTACTAACCAGAAGTTTGGTAGTTCAAACCCACCAGGCACTCTGCAGAAGGAAGACTGGGCAATCCACTTCTGTAAAGATCTGCCACCTCAGAAACCCAAAGGGGGTTGCTATGAGTCAGAATTAACTCAATGACAGTGAGTTTGGGTTTTGGTTTTTGATACCACTTAAAATACTCAAACTGTCTGTGCCATCAGGATAGCTGATGGTTCGCAGCTCTGTTTGTCTCCTTATTCACTGTTTTCATTCAGGTTCCTCTGCTAGTTGATGTTTAGTCCACTTCTGTAGCCTTCTTTTCAAAGCTCAGAGCTCACGGATTATCTTCTATATCTGTGTCAATTGGTTTCTCTTTTCTTTGTTGAAGAAGGTCTGTGCAGCTTGTCTCCCTGTTGTATCATCTTAACAGAAGTCCTCTTAAAAGTTCTTTATTGAGAGTTTTTGGGGACAAATTCTCTCCATTTTTGTTTTTCTGAGTATGTTCTAATATAGCTCTCAGTCATGAGAGATAGTTTCCCTAAGTTACAGTTCTATATTGAAAGTTACTTTCTTTCAGTCTGTGAAGATATTATTCTCATCTTTCTGGCATTTATTGGTGCTGGTAAAAAGTCAGCTGTGTGTCTAAGTTTTATTGCTCTGTAGGTAATCTGCTTACTATGACTGCTTTTAATATCTGCCCTTTGCCATTGGTGTATTATTGTTTCATGATAATGATATGATCTAGGTGAGATCTTTTTATTTATTCTACCTAAGGATTAATCGGGATTGCTATAATTATAGAATAGTATCTTTATCAAACCAGGAAATTCTCAGCCATTGTTGTTGTTGTGGGGTGCCATCAAGTTGATTCCAACTCATAACAAAACTGCCCCATAGAGTTCAATCTTTATGGAAGCAAATCACCAGGTCTTTCCCCCACGGAGCCTCTAAAACCACAAAGACCAAACTCCCTGCTATCAAGTTGATTCTAACTCATAGCAACCCCCAATGTGTTTCTGAGGCTGTAAATCTTTACAGAAGTAGTTTGCCCCATCATCCTTCCATGGAGTGTCTGGTGGGTTTGAACTGCTGATCTTCTGGTTAGCAGCCAAATGTCTTATGCTCCATGCCACCAGAGCTCCTCTGGTTGGGATCAAATCACCAACTTAACCATTGCACTGAATCATTGAACCACCAGGGCTCTTTTCTCAGTCATTAACTCTACAATTTTGTCTCTTCTCTGTTCCTTCTCTGTTCTTCTGGTATTCTGTACATACATACATATATATGTAACAAAAAACAAACCAAACTTACTGCCATCGAGTCAATTCTGACTCCTAGAGACCCACTTTGGGTTTCTGAGGTGGTTAATCTTTACGGAAGTAGATTGTCCAGTGTTTCTTCTGTGGAGTGACTGGTGAGTTTGAACTACCAACCTTCTGGTTAGCAGTCAAATGCCTTAGTGGCATACCACCAGAGCTCGCTCTCTCTCTCTCTCTATATATATATATGCCTCCCCCTACATTCTATCCTCTATGTCCTTTAACCTCTTTTTTCATATTTTTTCATGTATTTCATCTCTGCATGATGCAGCTCTTTACTTCAGTTCACTACTTCTTTCTCCAGCTTTATCCAATCTATTGTTAAGTTTTAATTGTTGTTTTCTTCACTTTTAAACATTCTCTTTGGTTCTTTTCCAAATGTATTTTATCTTCTCTTGTTCTTTAGTAATATTTTCAATCTCTTCCTTTATTTCTATAGACAAATTTAAAATACTTATTTTACATTCTAAGCCTGATAATTATAGTATAGATACTTCCTGGGTTACAAAAGTTTGACTTACAAAACTCTTATTTTTGCCCTTTATTTATTTATTTAAATTGTGATTTGAGTGAAAGATTACAGAGAAAATTCACTTTCCACACAGCAGTTCATATACACTTTGTTTCATGACATTGACTACAATTTATCCCAATGCAACAGCTCCCCTCCCACTTCCTTCCGATAGTTACCCCTTCTCTTTATCCATCCCTCCATGCACTCCTACCACCTGAGCTGTCTCCCCATGATAAACATCCCTTCTTTCTCCCATGATTGTGCTCTCCAAGGAATGTATCTGCCTCAGGTAAATGTTCAACTCATGCCTGTCTTTTGTTTGGCTGGAAGCCACAGGTGTGGGTACAATTCCAGACCTGAAGGGCAGCCATGTGCCAAAGTCTCAGTGGTTCCACCAGGCTCTATCAGACCAGCAAACCTGGTCCCTTTTTCTTTTTCCCCCAAATGATTTTGAGTTTTTTTCCACTTTGTTCTCCCCCTCTATCCAGGATCTCTTACATAGATTCTCCTCCAAGTGGTTGACGGTGGTAGCCAGGCACCACTTAGTTCTTCTGGTCTCATAGTTGTATAGGCTGACGATTGCATGGTGTACCAGTCACTTGGACTAATTGTTTCCATGAATCTTTGGTTTTATTCATTCTTACTTGCTCTGGACGAGGAGAGACCCATCATTACATCTAGATGGCTGCTTGCAAGCTTTTAAGATTCCAATCAATACTCGCCAAAATAGGAGGTGGAACAATGTTTTATGTGGCATATTATGCCAATTAAGCTTGATGTCCCCTGCAACTGTGGTCCTGAGCCCACAGGTTTAACTACTTGGTCCCTCTGAGTAGCTGGCTGTAACCAAGAAGTGACTACAACCTTGTCCTTGGTCAGCTCTACTATACACCTGGGAATTCTTACAAAACATACAAATACACTTGTAGAACCATTGTCTGTCAATCCTATACACTCCCCCCTGCATAGACATACCTAATAATTCAGCCTGTCCACCCATCTATCCACCCATATACTCATGGTTGCCTTCACTGACAGCACAGTACTGTATGTGCAAAAGGGTTCATCTTTGTTGTCTGTACCTCCCATGTACTTCTCAATGTCTTCCTCTTCCTCAATGCCACTGTGTTGATCACTCACATGTGGTACATTGCTCTTCTCTTCACCCAAATCAATACTTATCTCTATATATCTAACAGTGTTCCCTCCCTTCCCCTCCCACCCCTGGTAACCAACAAAGACAATTTCCTTCCATATATAAACCTTTCCTTGACTTTTACAACAACGGACTAATACAGTACTTGTCCTTCTGTGATTAACTTATTTTACTCAGCATAATGTCCTCCAAGTTCATCCACATTATATGGTGTTTTGCTGATTCTAGGTTATTCTTTTTGTTTTGATTTTTTTTTTTTTTTCTGATTGATCCCTTTCCAAAGAAGTATTCAGGTATTTGTCTTCAATCTCATTAATTCTGCCTTCCATTGCATCAATTCTACTCCTTTGCCCTTTCAATGTGTTATCTATTTCTGACAATTTAGTATTAATCTTCTGGATTTCTATCTGTAGATTTAGAATCATTTCGAATTTTTCATTTATTGTGTCCTTTTGTTCTTGTATTTTCTTCCAAAATTCTTCTAGGGTTTTGTCTGTGTTTTCCTTGGTCTGTCTCTCAATCCTTTGAGGATACCTAAAGATAATTCTTTTGAATTCCTTATCAGAGAGTTCCAATGCTGCTTCTTCCTCAGGGATGTTTTCTGGGTCTTTATCCTGCTCCCTTGCTTCTCCTGCTTTATCGTTCTTCTTTGTGTGGACTGTGATAGTCTGTTGTCTCCAAGACATTGTGGCATTGTTGTATTTAGATCTCTGTTAACTGTTTCTGAGGAGTAGCCAAGGGTGAGTCAGGCTCTTCTAGATGGTTGTTTATCATTGGCCCATTGGTGGAGAAGGAAGTGGTAGCTCTCAGTAAGTGAAGCTGCAGGAGGTATGAGTGTAGCTGTGTTGTGTGTGGACTGTTGCTGTCTCCCACTCAGACAAAAATAACAATTGAATAACCATCAAAAAAGTAAAAGCAAATGGACAAAAAATATACCATGTAATCACACAGGAGCAATAACCAAAAAACAGAAAATAAAATAAAATGCAGTATCTAGGGAGATGGCAATAAGAGAAAAATGATAAGTAGGAGAATAATGAAGAAAAAAATGGGAAAAATGCAAAAATAAAAACAAGGAGTGGGGTTAACCCTGAGAAAGAAAAAAAAAAATTGGAACCAGGAACAGGAAAAAGAGAAAAAGCTGAACACTAGAATCTGGGAAGGGAAGAATAAAGAATAATAATAAAAAGGAGAAAAGTAATAATAATAGTAGTAGTTTTAAAAGAGACAAAAACAAACTAAAAAAAAAAAAAATTAGGGCAGGGCACCCAGGCTCCATCTGAGCACACAGACTGGGATGGAATTCCTGCCGGACTAGAAGGTGGGTGGGAGTGAGGAATGGCTGCACCTAGTTCACTGTAAGGGTGTGGGGAATAAGAGTAACAAGTGGAATATTGCACCTTTCCTGTCATTGGTGTCCGGAATGTCCTTGTGGTTCCCTGCAAGTGGAGCCTGTTCTTAAGTCCCTGGAATCTGGGAGAACACTGTCACTTTAAATATCCAAAATGATGAAACCGCTTGTAAACGTTCAAAATAGCTGCACCCTCCAGACAGGCAAAAGTCCACAGCTCAGCCCACCTTCTTCGCTGCTTCCCTTTTTATTCACCAGCCACCATAGCAGTCCTCCATGCAGTCCCTGGCTAGCAGGGCTGGTTTTCAGGTTAATGCTTATGTGCTACCACCACTCGGCAATATCCAGGCTGTCTGTGCCGTCAGGATCACTGACAGACCACAGCTCCATATGTCTCCTGTTTTGGTGTTTTCCTGCAAATTCTTCTGCTAGTTGGAGTTTAGACCACTTCTATATCTTTCCCTTCTAAGCTCAGGGGTCCAGGATTATATTCTATATCTGTGTTAATTTGTTCCCCTTTTCTTTGTTGAAGAGGGTCTGTGCAGTCTTTCTGCCTTTTCCGCCATCTTACCGGAACGCCTCCTACTTGCCTCTTAATATTGTGTAAATTCTCCATCACTTTGAAATGATTGAAACAACAACTCCTGCTTGCAAAAATTCTTCATCACAATCACCTTCATTTGCTGCACATGTAAATCATTGAAAAGCTTTCCAGCCTTTTCTTTCACTTAAGTAAGGCTAAATTATATGCACCTGTTATAACTTACCTGCAAATTCCACTTAAGGGCTTAAAGACACAGGAACAGATCTTGTTCATAACTTGAGGACTGCTTGTATGTGAAGTCTCCAGAAGTCCAATCATGTTGTCTATTGATTTTGTTTTCCTTTTGTGTCTTATATCCTTAAATATTTGATTTTTTTTTACTGTAACCTCATATTTTTTGGGATTTTATTCTGTGGGTTTTCTTAAAAGCCTTGTTTGAAGGGGGAGGGGAGTTCCAGAAACAATTTTCTTTTCATTTAGTTCTTCCATGTACACAGAACTACTATCAACCCAGAACAACTTTAAATTCTCAATTTTAAGTTTTTTGACCACCTAGATTTTGTGAATTCAGGATGCAAATGCACTGAAGCTATCTTGAGATTATGGTTTCTCTCAGGAAATTTGTTTCTTTTCCACCCAGTACTAAAGAGGCCAGGATAGGTGGGGTGTATAGAGGGAAATTTTAGTTCACTTACACTTATGATGTAGCCTTTCAGGATCCAGTGTTATGTGGAATTACCTATAAAATTCCTCAACCTGGAAAAGTTAATTATAATATATAATTATAGTATAGCTAGTCCCTGAGTCATATGAGGGAAAGTCCTATACTTTATCTCATATCTTCTACATCCTGCAAATCTATAAAATCAGAGCTTAAAATTATGTTTGAAAGATGCCCTCAAAAAGTTACTTTCTTGGCCACTCATTGATGCATTTACATTTTTTATTTTTTCCAACATGTGTCCTTGAGTTTACTGGAGGGATTTTTATAGTGTCTAACCAATCATACTGCCAAAAATGGAAGTTCAAGCCATTGTTTTAGACTTAACAATCATGTTCGTCATCACCATCACCCGTATTGTTGGGTCATGTGGTTAAGTGTATGTTTACTTTGTAAGAAAGTACCAAACTGTTTTCCAAAGTAGCTACACAGTTTTACATTTCCACCAGCAATGTATGAGATTTCAAGTTCCTCTATATCCTCACCAGCACTTGATACTGTCAGCCTGGTTTGTTTGTTTTTCAAATTTCATTTTAGCCATTTTAAAAAAGTGTGTAGTCCTATTTCATTATGGTTTTAATTTGCCTTTCCCTCATAACTAATGATGTTGAACATCTTTTCATATGCTTATTTGCCATCCATTTTTATTCTGTAGTGAAGTTTCTGATCAAATCTTTTGCCCATCTTTTTAAATTGAGGTTTTTGTTTTTTTCATTATTGAGTGTTAAAGAGTTCTTTATTCTGGATACAAGTCCTTTGTCACAGATAAAACTCACTCAAAACAAGGAGATCTGGTGGTCTAGTGCCTAGGGCATTTGACTGCTAACTAGAAGCCTGGCTGTTCAAACCCACCAACCACTTCTCGGAAGGAAGACTGGGCAATCTACTTCAGTAGAGATACTGCCTCAGAAACCCAAGGAGGGGTCACCATGAGTAAGAATTATTGAAAATTTTATCTCCTAGTCTGTTACTTGCCTTTTTATTCATTTTTAGTATATTTTTCAGAACAGAAATTTAAAATTTGTCTGTCAAACTTCCCAATTTTTTCTAGTAACATTTATGCTTTTGTATTGTATCTTAGATATCTTTGCCTAACACAAGCTCACAAAGATTTTCTCCCAGAAGTTGTATAGCTTTAAGGTTTGAGTTTAAGTTTATGTTCTGTTATGAGTTAATTTTTATAAATGGTATAAGATATGGGTCAAAGTTTATTTTTTGAGTATGGTCATTCAATAATTTCAGCCCTAGACTGACCTTCTCCATTGAATTGCTTTGCACTTCTGTAAAAAAATCAATCACCATATATGTGTTTGTCTATTTCTTAACTCTCAATTCTGTTCCATTGCTTACTGTGTCTATCCTTTTGTTAGTTCACACAATCTTGATTATTGTTATTTTATAGTAAGTCTTGAAATCAGTTGGTTAAGTCTTCCAACATTGTTCATTTTCAAAATTGTTTTGGTTGCTGTAGGTCTGGTGCTTTGCAAAATGTGAATTTTAGGATCAGCTTATCAATTAAAAAAAAATTCCTTTCAGGTTTTCAATTAATAATGTGTTGAATATATATATTAGTTTGGCAGTGGGGGGGGGCTGGTAACAATATTAAGTCTTGAAATCCATGTATAGTAGTATTTTTTAATGAATATGTTTGCATCTTAATCCATAGATCTGTGACCTCTGAGAAAGGGGCATGCCAAGGTTCCAATCACTTTGATTGTAATAATCCAGGGAAAAAGCACAAAAAGTATGTTGGTCAAGTACCAATTTCAACACCATGTATAAGATTTGTTAATAGATGAGTTGTTGTTGTTGTTGTTAAGTGCCGTCGAGTCGTTTCCGACTCATAGCGACCCCATGCACAGCAGAACGAAACACTGCCCGATCCC
>NW_006921926.1:0-5041 GCF_000298275.1 Orycteropus afer afer | reverse complement strand
AAGATTATCTTCTGTGTCTGTGTTAATTGGTTTCCCTTTTCTTTGTTGAAGAGGGTCTGTGCAATCCTTCTGCCTAGTCAGCCATCTTGCCCCGCCTCTGGTTTTAGTTTTTGAATAGAGGTGGTAGCTGTTATTCCCATAGGAAACCAAGGATCCGAAAGGTTAAGTAACTTTCCCAATTTGTTAAACTTGTTAAACAGCCATTAAGTTTCAATCTTGGATTTATGTCCAGATCTGAGTGACTCCAGAATTCAATAACCTCTTTATCCTAAAAACCATCCTGAAATGTCGGTTGCTCAGGATCACTATTCATCCCTTTTCACACACAGTGAAAGTGTGAATCTTTATTGTTCTGGGACTGGGGAGCTATATCTTAGCGAAGGTAATTAATGCCGGTGCTTTGATATGCTGGAAAGAACAAAATACAGTCATCTACTATTTTCCTGATACACACATGCTTTCTGGTTAAGATTTCTACTTAAGATTGCCACCAATATTTTGTCAAATCTTTCCTTCTGAGTTTAGTTTTGCATTTCATAAATGCCAGTTTTTCCATGAGGATCTGGGATAATTTACATCAGCCTATAACTTAGCATAAAGAGCTCTGGTGGCATAGTGGGTAAATCATTTGGCTGCTAACCAGAAGTTCAGCAGTTCAAACCTAACAGCTGCTCCTCAGGAGGAAGCTGAGGCAATCTACTTCCATAAAAATTTACAGCATTGGAAACCCAGTGGGGCTGGCTATGAATCAGAATCAACTCAGTAGCAGTGGGTTTAGTTTGGTTTTATCACCTAGCACAATACCTGGAACCAAGTAAAAAACCTAGCCAAACTCACTGCCGTCAAGTTGATCTCAACTTGGGTTTCCAAGCCAGTATGTCTTTAAAAGTTGATTGCCCAATCTTCCTTCTGAGGCGTAGCTGGTGGGTTTGAACCACCAGCCTTCTGGTTAGCAGTCAGATGTCTTAGGCACTATGCCACCAGAGCTCCAAGTAGGCACTCAATCACTCAATAATTGCTTGTAAATGGATAATCAGAAATAACTTACAATGAGGTATTTCCACCTGGTGATCATTGGAAGAGCTTTAGGAAAGTGGTAACTCCTGAAGTTGTCAGTGAAGTTACTGGGGCTAGAGACAGTATGTGCCTTTCTCTGGGAAGAGGGTACATGGCTTTTATCAGATTCTCATATGTTCTGAGACTCCAGAAAGGTTACGAAACACTGATCTACATTGTGAGAATATGCTAGCATTGAAAAGGTTCTTAAAATGCTATATCTCTCCTCGTTTGAAGATAAATAAAGTCCCAGAGAGAAAATGTGACTTCTCCAAGGTCACATATCTTGCAGGTAGCAGAATTTGGCCCAGATCAGTACTTTGTCCATTCCACTACCAGTTGCTGTCAAGTCAATTCCAACTCATGGTGAGCCCAAATGTGTCCTAGCAGAACTGTTCTCCATAGGTTTTTTTCAATGGCTGATTTTTCAGAAGTAGATTGCTAGGCCTTTCTTCCTAGACACCTTTGGGTAGACTGGAACCACTAATCTTTTGGTTAGCAGCCAAGCACATTCACTTTTTGCACCATCCAAGGATTCTGTTAAAGCATACTGTTCCTGAACACACTAGTCAGGATAGAAAAAGATAATTCCTACCCTCTGATAATTTAAAATGTAATTATACTGAAAATCATAATAATGACTTAGATCTAGGAAAGTTTTCCATTTGCAAAACAGCCTCATGTCAGTGTTTCATGCTGATGAACTTGGAGCCTGAATATCATCAGAAATTATACGATATACCACCTAGTGACTTGCTTCCCATCAGCATCAATTCATAAATATTTCTTTTTCATATGGCTTTATATTGCAAAGTCTATGGCTAAGATTGTTTTTAAATGATACTTTATTCAAAGCATCCTCCTGGCTCTTTCATCAGCATGAATTTGGGCTTGGCTCATGACTAATCAAGACAAACTATTGCCCCTGACAAAGCAGCTTAACTGGAGAATCATGTCTAAATCGTTGTCTTGTTGATTTTGGCTGATTATCTTAATGTTCTCTTCCTTTCCTAATGCTTTTGTTCTATATTTTGGGTAAAAATATCAATATTTCTAATTTAGTATATACATCATCTAACCGTGCAGCAAGACAGGTCTCACAAATTACCTCTCGTTCTACCTTGAGAGCCCCTTACTGACTTAGCATGGTATTCAGCAGGGTTTAGTCTTCTTGTAGTAGTTGCTTTGCCTTCGGTAAATTGGCTGGATCATTGAGCTTTCTTAGTCCACGCATACAATGTCACTTCACAATTTCTTCTTAACTCTCTGATATCTAAAGTTTTAAAAAAAACAACCTCACTACTGTCGAGTCGATTCTACTCATAGCGACCCCTCCTTGGGTTTCAGAGACTGTGTCTCCACAGAAATAGACTGCCCAATCTTCCTTCTTAGGAGTGGCTGGTGGGTTTGAACCATCAGCCTACTGGTCAGCAGTCAAATGTCTTAGGCGCTACGCCACCAGAGCTCCTATCTAAAGTCTAGTAATTGATTTCAGGTAATGTCTTAAAGAAAGCATACCTGTCCTTGCCCCATATCTGTGGTGAAATATATTCCCATACAAACACGAACCAGTAAACATGACCCAATAAAGGATAGTGTACCTTGTAGGTGTGAGAAGCATCATGAAATATTTAATGTAGATGCCAAAATACTAAAATTTCTGGGTCAGTTCATGATTTGGGGAAAAGCAGAAAGAAGACTTGGACACAGGCTCTTACTATATGGTAAGAGCAGAAATCCCTCAGCATATACTAAACACAGGTCAAGATTTTGAGGCCTAGAGGACATGCTATTTGAGATTGGAATCTAGTTCCTTGGATCTGAGTTCATATGTCTTATCAATGCTCCATTTCATTAAGATTTATAATATCCACTTATGCCAAATAGAAATGAACCCCTGGCCTGCTGTTGAATTAAAAGATAGTCCCAAATGAAAAATTAGAGTATTCTTTTTTATTTTTATTTTTTATTGTTCAGGTGCAGATTACAAAGCAGACTTGTTTTACTCTCAACAGTTCTTATACATTTTGCTTCATGGCGCCAACTACAATCTCAACAATAGACAACTCTCCTCTCATCTCCTCTCTATGACTGCCTGTTTTGGTTACTTCATGCTGCTTTGACAGAAAATACTACAAATGAGTGGTTTGAACAAACAAAGGCTTATTTTCTTATAGTTTAGTAGGCTAGAAGTCCAAGTTCAAAGTGCCAGCTCTAGGGCCTGGGTCAAAACCCCTCGATCCTAGGCTTCAGCTCTACCTCTTGCTCCCAGCCCACTGAAACTGGAGACTTTCTTCACTCAGGCAGCTACTGGCTGCTGAGGCTGACAAACCCAAGGTCGACAAATAAAATGGCGCAGTCCACTAATTTAAGTTCATTAACAGTCCCAAGATTGCCAGGTAATATGGCAGTCTGCTGAACAATGACTTGGCTACATGCAGGATTCAAGTGTGCCAAAAGCTGTAGAGACCTTTCTCAAAACTTCTTATACACTGGAAGCAGACCACATCCTTAAGGCAGCCACTCAGCTGCTCCAGTAGATTCCACCATGGAGGTGATTACCAATATCATCATGGGGAATAACTAGTATCCATCTGCCCAGCCACTCAAAACAAGGCCCAGTGAAGCTGACACATAACCTTAACTATCACACTGCCCCTTCCCTGTATCCTTCTTATCTATGCATTCCTGTCTGTCCAGCTTTCCACCTATGCAAATGCTGCCCTTCTGATCTCTCAGGGTTGATTGTTCTAATGGGTGCATCTTCCTGGGGTAGGTGGGTGCATCTCCCCAGGGTAGGCCTTGTAAGCCTTTCTACTGTTTGAGAGCTAATCCACAGAAGTGAGTCCAGGTCTAAGCCCCAAGGGTAACACAGGGCCATAGTGTTAGGGGTGTCACCAATCTCTTATCTGACCAGTAATTCTGGTCATTTTTGTGTTTTTTAATTTTGTTCCACATTTTTCCTTCCACTCTTATCTGTTGTTGTTGTTGTTGTGTGCCGTCAAGTTGGCCCAGACTCATAGCGACCCCTCCTTGGGTTTCCAAGGGAGTATCACTACAGAAGTAGGATTGCCCAACCTTCCACTCTTATCTAGGATCTCCAATTTTGATCCCTTTCCAAGTGGTTGGCATTGGTAGTTGGGCCCCATCTAGTTCTTCTGGTCAGGGTTATGAAGGCTGAGGTCCCCACAGTCCATCATTTCCATTGTTTCCCTATGACTTTTCTTTTCTTCACTCTTCTTTGCTGCAGATGAGAGGAGACCTAAGGTGCATCTTAGATGGCCACTCAAAAGCTTTTAAGACCCCAATTGCTACTCACCAAAGTAGGAGGTAGAACAATATTTTTATGTACTATAGGAGCTCTGGTGCATAGTGCTTAAGGCATTTGACTGCTAACCAAGGCTGGCTACTCAAACCCACCAGCCACTCCTCGGACGGAAGACTGGGCAATCTACTTCCGTAGAGATACTACCATGGAAACCCAAGGAGGGTCAGATTCCACTCAATGGCAGTGAGTTTTGTTTGTTTGGTTTGTTGTGCCAGAAAAATTAGAATATTCTTAATATTATGCAATGAATGCTGAATTGCCTTATTTCAATGTTCCTAGTAATATTGATTGATTGATGATTGAGAGAAAAAACTAGATATACAGAATTGATTTTTTTCTCTACATATTTATTAGGGGGAGCTTCTGGTACACACAATTGGATTAATCATAATTCTTAGTTCAGGAAACCATGCATCAATTGCCACTTTTATTTACGTGGTTAAGCATTTAATTGGTAATTTTTGATAATTCAATATTGAAAGGAGAAGCCACTACCCAGAATAAAAGCTAAGACCTTGACAATAATCTGCATTGAATCATATGGCCCCCACCTCATTAACCCTTGCCAAGGTAAACATCATCTTGACTCCTATGTTCATCTCTCCTTTGCTTTCTATCTTACATAGTTTCTTTTTCTTTCTTTCTTTTTTTTTTTTT
>NW_006921925.1:3821362-3821898 GCF_000298275.1 Orycteropus afer afer | reverse complement strand
ACAGAGCATCTTCTAAGATCACAATGCTATAAAATGAGAAATCAACCCTAGGAGGACCAACAGAAAAAGGCAAATGTGTGGAAACTGAATAACATTCTCCTTAAAAATGACTGGGCAATAGAAGAAATTTTTGAAAATGAAATTTAAAAAATTACTTGAATGAAAACACAACATACCAAAATATTTGGGACACAGCAAAAGCAGTGATCAGAGGACAAATTAAATCAGTAAATGCACACATCAAAAAAGAAGAAAGAGCCAAAATCAACACCTTAACCCACATCTCCAATGATTAGAAAAAGAGCAGCAAAAAAGCTTACAGTCACCAGAAGAAAAGAAATAATAATGATTTGAGCAGAAAAAAATGAAACAGAAAGTAGAAAGACAATAGAAAAAATCAATAAAACTAGAAGTTGGTTCTCTGAAAGATTAATAAAATCAACAAACCACTGGCAAATTTAACAAAGAAAAAAAAGATGGAAATAATATGAATAAGAAATGAAATGGGCCACATTGCAAGAGAACCAATCAAAAAA
>NW_006921925.1:3818956-3820507 GCF_000298275.1 Orycteropus afer afer | reverse complement strand
CATATATGCAAAACCATCAGCCAACATTATTCTCATGGGAAAGAGACTGAAAGCATTCCCATTGCAAACAAAAACCAGAAAAGGATGTCCTCTATCTCTATTTCTATTTAACATTTTATTGGAAGTCTTAGCCGGACAATAAGGCAAGAAAGGGAAATTAAAGGTATCCAAATTGTGGATAAGGAAGAAGTACAACTATCCCTATTTGCAGATCACATGATCCTATACATAGAAACCCAAGAGACTCAGCAAGAAAAGTACTGGGACTAATTGCAAGATTTAGCATAGTGGCAGGATACAAGACCAATATAAAAAATTAGTTGGATTCCTCTGCACCAGCAAATCGATCTCTGAAAAGAAAATGATGAAACAATACCATTGACAATAGTTACCAAAAAGGTAAGATACCAAACCCCCCAAAAAAAACCAAACTCACTGCTGTCCAGCTGGATCCGACTCATCGTGACCCATCCTTGGGTTGCTGAGGTGGAATCACTATTGAAGTAGATTGCCCAATCTTCCTTCTGAGAAGTGGCTGGTGAGTTTGAACTGTCAGTCTTCTGGTTAGCAGTCAAATGTGTTAAGCACTACGCCACCAGAGCTCCCAAAAGGTAAGATATTTGGGAATAAACCCTACCAGGGAAACAAGAGACCTACACAAAGAAAACTACAAAATACTACTTAAAGAAACTGTAAGAGGTCTACATACTGGAATAATATACCATGCTCATGGAAAGACTGAATGTTGTGAAACTCTCAGTACTACCCAAAGCAATCTACAAATTCAAAGAAATCCTGAACCAGATTTTATCAACATTCTTTAAGGATATAGAAAAACCAGTCACTAATTTTATGTGGGAAGGAAAGAGCCCTCTGGTAAGCAAAGTACTACTGAAGAATAAAGTAGAAGGTGTCACACTTCCTGATCTCAAAACCTACTGTATAGACAAAATAGTCAAAACAGCCTTATATTGTACAACCACATACACAAGTGGAAGAGAATTGAGAACCCAGAAATAGATCCACCCATCTATGATCAGCTGATCTTTGCTAAAAGGCCAAAATCTATTAAAATGGAAAACAAAGCAAAACAAAAACAAAACTCACTGCAGTCAAGTCAATTCTGACTCATAGTGACCCCCTCTTGGGTTTCCAAGGCAGTATCTCTATGGAAATTGACTGCTTATTCTTCCTTCTGAGGAGTGGCTGATGGTTTTGAACTGCCAACCTTCTGGTTAGCAGTCAAATGACTTAGGTGCTATGCTACCAAAAGGGAAAGAGCCTCTTTAATAAATGGTGCTGGCAAAACTGGATATCTACTTGCAGAAAAATGAAATATGATGTATACACAAAAATGAACTCAAGATAGATCAAAGACTTAAATGTAAAAAGTAAAACTTTAAAGTTCTTCAAAGAAAAAATTGTGGCAAACTTATGGACCCTAATATACAGCATTATAGATTACCAAACATATGTAAAAATGTACAAACAGCAAACAATAAAATAGATAATTGGGATCTTCAAAAAATTAAATTATTATCCACATCAAAA
>NW_006921925.1:3816974-3817541 GCF_000298275.1 Orycteropus afer afer | reverse complement strand
TGCTCAAGCCACTGATCTGGTAAGGGCAAAGACCCTAACTTAAGTTAGCTAATAAACTCTCCTATTGCTTTTGCATTGTCGTGTGTTGGCATATTGCTCTCACCGAGCAACTCCTTCATAACCTGGGCACAACAAAAATAGCAAAGAAATGAAAACAACTGAAGTGCCCTTCGATGGATAAATGGATAAACAAACTGTGATGCATTCACACAATGGAATACTATGCAACACTAAAGAATAATGTAGATTCTGGGACCACCTCATAAGGTGGATGAACTTGGAGGATATCATGCTGAGTGAAATAAATCAATCACAGAAAGACAAATATTGTATTAGTTCACTATTGTAAAAAGTCAAGGAAATGTTTATATATGGAAGGAAACTTTGTTGGTTACCAAGGATGGTGAGGCAAAAAAAAAAAAAAACCCTCTGCCATGGAGTCAGATCTGACTCATAGTGACCCCACCTTGGGTTTCCGAAGTGGTATCACTACGGAAGTAAATTGTCCAACCTTCCTTCCAAGGAGTGGCTGGTGGGTTTGAACCACAAGCCTTCTGGTTAGCAGTC
>NW_006921925.1:3814360-3815629 GCF_000298275.1 Orycteropus afer afer | reverse complement strand
AAAAAAAAAATCCATGCTTCAAACAGAACAAAAATAGAATAAGTTAACTGAAGTATGTTTGAATGTTACATATCTCTAAAATGACTCTGCTATATCTCAGATTTTTTTTTTCTTTTTTACTTTTTATTTTGGCTTGGGTGAAAGTCCACAGAGCAACCTGAGCATTCAACAATTCATATACATATTATTCTGTGACACTGATTATAATCCTCACAATGCAATAGCACTGCTCCCACTTTTGACCTGTCTCTACTGCCTCCATTTATCCTTCTTTCCTATACTTTTCTGTCTTCTGAGCATTATCCCTGGTCAAATGTTAGCCTTTTGATCTCCCATGGCCTATTGTTTTAAGGAATGTACACCTCCATGGTGTTAGGTTTACCAAAGAGACCTATTGTTTGACTGAAAGTGAGCCAATAGTGAGTTCAGTTTCAGACCTGGGGCATCCAAGGCCATAGTCAGAGGTCCCACCAGTCTCCATCAGATCAGCAATCTTGGTCATTTTTATTATTTTGAGTTTTGTTCCACACTTTTTTTTTTCCCACTCTATCCAGGACCTACCACTGGAATTCCTTTCAGACGGGTCAGCAGTGGTAGCTAGTCACCATCTAACTCATTCAGTTTCAGGGTAATGGATGTTGATGTCCATTTGGTCCACCAGTTCCTTGGACCAATTGCTTCCTCAGTTCTCCAATTTTCTTCACTATTTGTTCTGGATAGGGAAAGACCAACAGATGCACCTTAGATTGCTGCTTACAAGTTTTAAAGACCCCAGTGACCACTCACCAAAGCAGGATACAGAACATTGTGTTTGTGAACTATGCTATGCCAACTCACCTTGGTGTCCCCTGAGACCATGGTCCAAATCTTCCCTCAAGGTGTCTGGCCATGGCCAAGAAGCTTTCATAACCTTGCTCCCTGTATGCACCATGATATTCACAGATACATTTGCAGCATATGTAAATATATAGGTAGAAATACCCATGTCAAACCTATAAATATTCATGGGTATCTTGTTCACTCTCCCACACTTACTCAGTTTATCTATCTATTTATCCGCCCATAAGACACTGTCATTAATGTCATTTTAGGACTAGACATACAATAGAATTCACCTTTGTCACCTTAACTCTTGCATCCGTCCCAGTGTCTTCCTTCACCCTGATAACCCTGTGCTAACCTCCTTCCACTGTACATTGCCTCCCTTCACCCAAATCAACATTTGTCTACACTCCTGCAGTGTAGTAGATTACATGGTATGTTTTTTCT